>NC_045426.1:263912312-264216812 GCF_902635505.1 Sarcophilus harrisii
TTCAAATCCCCTTGGCTCTGGTGCCTTCAACTGTTATCCACATCCATGCCTTTGGAAAACAGCCAGCTGAAACATATCCAGTGCAGAATGTGTGGATTATATTGATGTTTTTCAACTAAAGATCTAATTTCTTAATGTGTTTATTTCTTTAATCATTGAGGTGACTACCCTACCAGGAAACTAAATCTAATCTTATAAGAATTCAGTCGGAATCAAGTAACAAGTTATACAAAAAGGACATCATGATCAGGTGGGAACAGAAACCACTACTTACCTCCAAAGAAGAGATTTTTCTAGACTCTTGTGATATGAAAGACAATTGATGCTAACTTTGATTTGCCCTGTACCTTATCTATACCCACTAGGATTGGCCCTGGCAACTGGCCCCTATACTTTCTCAAGATACTGTCTAGCATACTCTGTGTTTGTACTATGTATTATGTTTTTGACAAATTGCTTAGACTTTTTCAAAGAGATTTTTTCTTTTTTGAAGTTGAATTGAGGGCAGGAAACAGCTGGAAAACCATTTGTTCAGAAAACTTAATTCTAAGTGAGGAATTAATTGATAAGGATCTGATTTGTGCTTAGTTTTCCTCAGCAACTTACCATTTCAATTGTTTTTCTGTCTGCGATTCTTCATTTTTAATAAAAGGGGAGAAAATATCAACCTAGAGTCAGAATCAGTTAAAATTCATGGTCACTGATTCTTAGTGTTTTGTTCTGAGTAATGATAATAACAACAGCAACAACTTATCTTTCGTTTCTCCTACCTTGAGATTCTTTTCTCCATTGGATAGTTAGAGTTGGAACCGCTATTTTGAGAAAGGTCCCAGTCTTTCTGTGTTTCACTTTGCCTACTGTGCTTCAGCTGCCTTTTATCATTGGTGAAATCCTCTCAGAATCTCCATAAATGGCCCCAACTCATCATTCTGCATTCTCTGGACTTTACCACCAAGCCCCCGTGGATACCCTTTTCAGCTCTTCTTTTATGTGCTGTCTTCCCCCAATAGATAACAAGAACTTTGAAATCAGAGACTTCTTTCTTTTTACTCATATTTAAATTTCCAGCACTTGATGTTTGTCCTTCAAAAGGACTAAGGGCATTTCAGGGTTACATGTTGACTCTAGCACGAATTCGATTCAAGTGAGCCAGAATTTCAGTCTTCCCATTCCAGGCCGCTCTATCCACAGTACCAGCCACCTAGTGGCTCCTTAACTACACCTACCAAAATCCTCTCTTTTCCTCATATGGCCCCATTATTCCCTCTCCTGTCTAAGTTCACAACTTTCCCCTTTCTGAGTCCAGTGTCAGTCCCTCCAGGCAGCTATGACCTGACTGCTCCTTAAGCATCCACAGCAGCTGATACAGTGATACACTGTCCATTTACTTTCAGCATCCTGGAACAGTGACCATGAATAAGAGCCTCATGGAGCATCTCCAGGTTTCTGTATGGGGTTGGACAGAGTGAGTTGCACAGTTGTACCTGTGCAATAAGAAAAAGAATGGGGCAGATAGATGGTGCAGGGGATAGAGCACTGATCCTGAAGTCAGGGGGACCCGAGTTCAAATCTGACCTCAGACACTTAACACTTCCTAGCTGTGTGACCCTGGGCAAGTCACTTAACCCCAATTGCCTCAGCAAAAATATAATCAAGGGATAAGAGGTAGCTGATTTCTCAGCTGTAATATGAAATGGAGAATAAAGAGAATAGGCTTCAGGCTCTGTTGCCTCCCTCACTCTTCCACCATTTATCTGTAAAGTGTGTATGAAGGGGAGAGGGGAGAAAGAGAGAGAGAGAGACAGAAAAACAGAGACAGAGAGACACAGAGAGAGAGACAGAGAGAGAGAAACAGAGAGAGACAGAGACACAGAAACAGAGACAGACATAGAGAGACAGAGAGACATAGAGACAGAGAAGAGAGAGACAGAGACACACAGAGAAAGAGACATAGAGAGACAGATAGACAGACATAAAAATTCCAAGGATTGAAGGTATAAGGAAAATTCAAGTATTCACAAACAGATAAGAGGAATCAATAGAACCTCACTCCATCTCTTGTTGAGGTCAGGTTCAACTGCAGCCTAGCAGGTTGTGGTGCTTCAGATTGGAAATCTCTCTATCTTTATGTACTACTTCTGCTTATCACCTTGAACTGTTTAGGAAGACTAATGCTGAACAGAGCCCAAGAATGGCTTCTACTCCCAGAGTAAACATTATTAACACCTGAGGTGCTAGATGGGTCTGGATTTCCCATTTCCCTCCTCCTCTATACCGGCTGGCTCCCCTGACTTCTTTCAAATCTTAAGTAAAATCCTACCTTCTGCAAGAAACCTTTCCAGGCCTTTCCTAGTGTTACTGGCTTTCTCTAAATGTTTTGCCACAGTTCTCTTCTAATTGTCCTTAGTTTCCCTAAATTGTTCTGCCTCAGTTTCCTTAATTGTTCTGCCTCAATCCCCTTAGTTGCAAACCCTGCCTCGGATTCATTGAGCCTGAGGGCCACTTGCTCTAAGGTTATAAATTGTCAATGTGAGACTCAAGATAAGGGGGAGTTCAGACTTCCTGGCTTCTAACTCCTTTTGTCATCAAGATTTTATGGTCCTACCTCCCATCCTGTCATTGTTCTTCTTTATCCCAATTTGCCAGAATATCTAGTGTCTCCCACCACCCTGTCAGAACCAGATTGATAGTCAGTTCCCACTACTTGTTCTGATTCCACCCTTCCCTTGGTCTACCCCTATAGCTGAGACATGTGTGTATATATGTCATTGAGAACTCACATTCACCACTGGATACTTTGAGATGAGAGTCCTGTCCAGTCAATCAATTAAGCTCTCCAATAAATAAAATATTAAAACTCTCTAATCTCTATCTTGCCTCAGTTTCTCTGGCATTACATAAGAGGATCTCCAAACCTCTCCTGTATATAACTGATTTGTACATTCTTGTTTATGTTTTGTGCAAATTTTTGCATATTTGCTTTAGAATGTAAGAGCTCTTTGTGGCAGCTAGATGGTGGGATAAGTAGAGCACTTGTAATAAGACTCTGTGTCTCCCTGATCTTTGTGGAGGAAGGGCCACTTGGCCTGGGGAAATTCCTAAAAATGATCCTCATCTTCCTACCTGGTTCCGGGAATCTCCCACCTCCAATTAATCTGAGAATCACTTTGGTCTGGGAAATAATCACCACCCTTATTGATTTGAAAATTAGCCCTTAATCTCTTTCTAGCCCCAAACAATAGAAGGCTAATATATCCCAAACCTTTGCCAATTCCTATTTGGAGCTAGCTTGCTAGATAACTTCTCAGTGTGAATTTTTTTTTTTTTTTTTTTTTTTTTTGGCCAAAAACCTCCCCTGAAGATCAGGACTGCGAAAATTCGTAAAAATCTGCAACACCAGCCTGGGAACCCCATCCCCATCCCTGTTAGGATATTTCTCACTCCTCATTTCTCATCCCTCAACACACTGGCCCTAGAGTCAAAAGGACCTAAGGTCAAATATGGCCTCAGATATTTAATACTTCCTAGTTGTGTGAACCTGAACAAGTCACTTGACCCTAATTGCCTTGCAATGATTTCTTTAAGGGTCATAATTTTCTTTTGTCTTTCACTGTATCCCCAAGTGGAAAATTGATTTTGGATGGACCAATTCCCCCCTCCCCCAATCCATACTCCAATATCCACTCATTTGACTTACAAATTCCAAGCAAAATTAGAGACCACTATTTTATTTTTTAATCAGGGAACTATAATGCAGTAGCAGGGAAGAAAATAAAAGGATGAAAGAAAAACAATTTGTTAGTTATACAGCAGCTAGCACCATGTACTGAACAAAAATTGATTTTCAAATTATATTTGTTCTCCCCAACCCACTGCCTATCCAGGAGGGTAAGATAGATCTCAGATGAATTTCTCAGTTAGAGAGGTGGAATGTTTTCCCCACTGGGAATTAAAAGGTTATGTCTCTAAAGACACTTGAGTTAGCTCATCAATCATTGTCCTTATCAGTGCAATAGCCCATCCAATTCTCTTTGAAGGAAAGAGATGTGTTTGGGATTGTTGTTGTTCATACTTTCTTCTGGAAGAGGATCCATAATGACATCAGAAGGATGATATCTTGATTTGAGAATGAATTAGATTTAAGTGAGGCAGAGTGTGCAAAGGCATCAGCCCACTCTTCCTTCAGAGTCAACAAAGTCCAGTGGTAAGACATAGGCCAGGATTACTGGTGATGGCTCAGGTCTATCACAGGTCCCAGTCTGTCTGAGGCAATATCCATTCAGTATTTAAAGGCTAGATAAGAACTGAGGTAAAAGATATCCGACTTTGCCTTCACAAAAAAAATCAGGAAGAAGAAGACTCTTAAAGTTTATGGTCAGAACAGAAACAATTAACATTCACTGGTAGCTATCAAAATCCAAATAATGAGAAAATGAGGCTTGGACTAGGGCCCATTACTGGCCGATCGGTGAGAGCCAGAGTGATTGGGGTTTGAGAGTAGTCAAGTAGCTCCATTTGAATTTCATTAAGCTTTATCAAAACCTGGTTTTTCAGAGCTTTATTTCAAGAAATCATAATGAAAACCACAAAAGATGAGAGTTAATTGTTTAGAAAAATGTTAGAATCAATAAGTAGAGAAGAAAAAAAAATCTAGCCTCCAAAAACACAAGATTTTATCTTATGAAAATTTACAGTGTAATGCCTAGAAACTGAGGCAAAATAGAGACTAGAGAGTTATTATATTTTATTTGAAAGGGAGAGATTTACTGGGACCAAATGGATCCATAATTTAGATCCAGGGCTGAATGAGACTACAATCTCCAAGAATCCAGTGGTGAATGTGAGACTCCAAGGTTTTTTTAATAGGACTCTAGTGAGAAGAGAAACAAAGGCAGGAAGCAAACAGCAGGAATTTTCAGGGATGGACCATAAATTCTGACAGGATGGGGATGAAAACTACAAACTGGGAGGTAGGAAAGTGTCTGGCTAGAAACAGGATGTCTGAAAAAACAGAAGAAAAGATGTCAATTAAGTATCTGAGATAGTATTATCTTTTGGAATGTTTAGAAGAGGTAGTACAGCCCTAATGGACAAAAAAAGGGGGTGTTGCACACTAACTCAGAGAAATGGAGGTATAATTCAGGGAATGCAGGGAAACTGAAGTAGAACAGTTCTAGGAGACTGTGGCATAACAACAGGAAGTCTGAAACTAAAAAGATAGGGGGTGCCATCTAGGTATTTGAGATAAGCCATCTGGAATTTTATGACTCTTTGGAATGCCAGAGGGGCCAGAGCTCTGCAGCCTTAATTGTCTCAGTCCTAATGGCTAGGAAGGGGGGTTGCCACCGAGGAAACTGAGGCAGAACAATTCAGGGAAACTGAGGCATAACATTAGTCTTTTGGACAGAGCACCTACATGTAAGGCTGAAAAGGTCAAAACACCTGGATACCTGGAGTTTCCTATATGGATAAAGGCTACTGCACACACTCCAAACCTAAATCTTTATTCCTTCCTTTTCAGTGTCTTTCTTCTCACATTCTTTGCAAACAGTGCCAGATACTTTAATACCTGGGTTCTTAATCTGAGGTTAATGAACTGGTTTTCCTTTTTAATATTTTGATAAAAATATTTCAATATCATTGGTTTCCTTTGTAATTCTATGTATTTTGTTGAATGCACATAAAAGCATTATTCTGAGAAGGAGACCATCCATAGACTTCACAAGACTGCTAAATGTATCTGTGACTCAGAAAAGGTTAAAAACCCTTACCTGAATCCCACAATGTCAGTGGCTGATAGGTTTGGGAAGGACATCCCCATGATGATCACAATTCAGGGTTAGGATCAGAGACTGAAAGTTAGACAAGACCTTACAAGACCCTCATTTTCCAGATGAATAAACTGAGGCCCAAAGAAGTCAGGTGACTTGACTAGTAACTATCTGAAGTGGTATTTGAACTGAGGTCTTCCTTTTTTAAAAAAAAAAAAAAACTTTCAATAGTATTTTATTTACATGTAAATAAATATCATTTTCAACATTCATTTTTTATAAAACTTTATGTTCTAAATTTTCCCCTCTCTCTCCCTTACCTTGTCCCTCCCTAAGACAATAAGCAATCTGATATAAGTTAAATATGTATAAATCTTTTAAATACATTTCCATATTTGTCATGTTGTGCAAGAAAAATCAAATCAAAAGGGAAAAAACCAGGAGAAAGAAAAAAAACAAAACAAGAAACAACAAAAATAACCTCCCCAAAAGGTGAAAATACTTTGTTCTGATCCATATTCAGTTTTCATAGTTCTTTCTTGGGATGGGTATGGCATTTTCTATCCGAAGTCTATTAGCATTTCCTTGAATCACTGCATTGTTGAGAAGAGCCAAGTCTATCACAGTTGACTGGCACATAATCTTATTGTTATTGTGTATAATGTTCTCTTGGTTTTGCTCACTTCACTCAGCATCAGTTCATCTTAGTCTTTCCAGACTTTTCTGAAATCAGCCTGCTCATCATTTCTTATAGAACAATAATATTCCATTATATTCATATACCATAGCTTATTCAGCCATTCCCCCACTGATGCCATCCACTCATTTTCTACAAACTGAGGTCTTCCTGACTCTAAATATGGTCATTTATAAATAAATATTTTTGTATATTGGAGATGAATGCTCCAAAAATGTGTTACTATTATGCATGTACAATCAAATATTTGAAGGCTACTGGTATAAGGAAGCAGAAAGGACTCAGCAGATGTTCCCCAATATTTTAAGTTCTCCCCTAAGCTTTTTCCTACCACTAAACTGTCTGCTACAAAAGCTAGTATATTGTCCAGCAAAGCATCTCCCTCCCTCAACTCAAGAAAATCAGATTTTGTCTGTGTAGTCTTATGGAAGTGATTTATTTAAAGTATTTATTTTCTGTTATTACTGTTTCCCCCAAAAGTTCTCCAAACCAGTTATGCCAAATTTGAGTGGTCCAATTTGGGAAAATTAGAGATTGGGTTCCTAATGTCTATAGCCCATCTATTCTGTAGCATTAGCTTGGGCCTCTTTGACAATGAATTTGGATAGTCTTTACCATTCCCCTTTTTTTCTCTGTTCTCTTGCTCTTATATCTCAGTATTTATGATGACTAGAGTCCAGCATAAGATGAGGATATATATTTTCTTGCTTTCCTAACTCTTCCAGAACCTGTCGCTCATAACCTGTAATTTTAAAAGTAAAATAAGTCTCTTTAAAGAATTTTTTTTTGTTGTTCTTAAAGAGTAAAAAATCAAAGGAATAAATCATGCATTTTACAGTCCTAGCCTGACACAGCAGTAACGGGCATTTGCAATCATGGCTCTACCTGGTGGTGCATGGATGTGATTGTACGAAAAACAAATGGGATAGGAAAATAGCCATTTATCATAACCTCCTGCCCCAACGCTGCAGTGTGATCATTATGGGCCTGATGTAGCTGAAAATACCAAGAGCCTCCAGGGCCAGGCAGACTTTTGAAGCCCATAAATTCAGGACTTTGTAATAGGCTGATCTATTTACCAGAAATGCCAGGCTCTTCCAGAAGCCTGTGCTCCTCTGCTGAGTATTACCTGAGGCCATGAAAGGAGACATTAGATTTTTGAGCTGTCCACTCAGTTTTGTGGCCTTCTGGGTGATTTTAGGCCACATCCCAAGGCCTCACATTTTGAAAAAACAAAGCAAAGCACATGACTGAATGTATTCTCATCGAGCTGCCACAATTCTGCTTGAAGAATCACAGGGCCAGAAGGGATTTCGGAGATCATTTATTTCGACCCTTTCATTTTTCAGGGAAGAAACCGAGACCTAAAGAAGGTAAACAACTTTGCTAAAGATCACACAATAAGTTAGCAGCAGAACCTGCTTGTCTTGCTTTCTCACTCAGAATTCTTTCTCATTATATTATGAGGCCTCCATAAAAGCTGATAGATAACTTGACCTCTAAAAGAAAGAAGCTGATATTAAAATAATAATAATAATAATAAAAGGGTTCAAGAAGCAGGTAGATAGGCCGAGGCTGGGAATAACTCTTAATATATCATTGAGAATTTTGTAGTCCAACAAAGAACCAGGCATTTTGGAGGAAAAAAGAAACAAGAAACTCCTCTTTAGTTTGAATTGGGCTACAATAATACATTTTCCATGGAACTTGATGCAATTCCATGGAATTTAAATTACAACACATTATTTCGTGTCAGTGTTGTGCAGAAGGTAGACAGACTAACTTAGTTCCATTCTTAATTTTCTTTCTATTTCCATTTCTAACCCTAACCTTTACCCTTTGCAAACTGACATTTATTAAATTGGGGACTTAAAAGGGGTCTCTGCTGTCAAAGTGAAATGAATGGTTGATCAGATTACCCAAAAAATGTAGATTCCTCCAAGCAATTGATGGGAATAATTTGGATCCAAATTATCCAAAGTAGCCATCTGAGTTGTCTTTGTCTACTTTTGTAGGCTGACCTTTTATATTAACATCTAAAAGTTTCCAAAAATACTCACAGTGCTATGAAGACATCTCTATGGAACATTGAGCTCTGAGATTATTTCATTATAAGGAACTCTGAAATCCAAATCCTATTCAGACAGTAAAGAATCTAGAAGGGGAAAGAAAAATAATACAAGTTCTAATTCTTAGGTTCAACTGTCCAGTTGCCTGATAGATAACAAATCAGTCCTGATAACAGGAATAGCATTTCAGTGAAATTCTAGTTTCTTTATAGGATTTATTTTTAAGTGTGAAGTATAGGAAACTAAAGGGGTATCTACCAATTGTGAAATGGCTAAACAGATTATGGAATACAAATATAATAGCCTTTTTTGCCATAAAAATGGAGAAAATTATGGTTTCAGAGAAACCTGGAAAGACTTGTATTAACAGATTGGGAATAAAGTGAATAGAATCAGAAGAATTATTTGAACAATAACAGTTTTGTAAAGACAAATAACTTTGAAAGATTTAAGAACTCAGATTATCACAATGCCCAAACACAATCCCATAGGACTAAGGATAAAGAATGTTAACACCTCTTAATAGAGGTGATGGACTTGGGGTGCAGAATGAATTATGTAATTTTTTGGACATAGCCAGTGTGGGATTTGTTTGGCTTGACTATGCATATTTGTTATAAGAATCTTGTTTTTGTTTTTTCCAAAGGAAGAAAGGGTGGCATAGGAAGAAGAAAAAAAATAAAACTTTTAGTTTTAAAAAATTAAATTTAAAAAATGGAGTAATGATTCCCACCCTTTTAAATATGAGAATCTCATTTTACTGTGAAAAACCTTTATGAATCACCCCCACCCACGATAGAAATGGCACTCACTATTATTATTCATTGATTGAAAATTCATAATGATGAAAAGCTACTATGTATTTATTAATACTTTTAGATGAGTTTGTATTTTATCAATTATGATGGCATCTGCATACATATGGAAGAGAGTGATATACTGATATAGGGGGCTTAGTAGGTAGAGAAAGTGGTGGGCCTGGAATTCAAATCCAACCCCAAACATTTACTAGTTGTGTGACTCTAGGCATGTCATTTCACCTCTATTTGCCTCAGTTTCTTCATCTGTAAAATGGGGATAATAACAGCATCTACCTCCCAGGGTTGTCATAAGGATGAAATGAGATAATATTTATAAAGCACTTAGCACCACTTAGCACAGAATAAGCACTTAATATTTATTGATTGAAATACAGGCGAGGCATATTTCCCATTCAATATTTGTCAGCTTATTTATTATCCCAATCATGACACATATTTTGCTGGAGCCAGATTAAATAAGAATCAGAATGGCAATGTTTGGTGTGTGTGTAGAGAAAGGAAGGAAGAGAAGGAAAGAAAGAAAGAAGGAAGGAAGGAAGGAAGAGAAGGAAAGAAAGAAAGAAGGAAGGAAGGAAGGAAGAGAAGGAAAGAAAGAAAGAAGGAAGGAAGAGAAGGAAAGAAAGAAAGAAGGAAGGGAGAGAGGAAGGAAGGAAGGAAGGAAGGAAGGAAGGAAGGAAGGAAGGAGAGAAGAGAGGAAGGAAACGAAGAATAGGAGGGAGGGGAAAAAGGAAGGAAGAGAAGGAGAGAAGGAAGGATAGGAGGGAAGGAGGGAAAAAAGGAAATCTATGACCTTTCTCTTTCAGCAGGAAAGCAGCCACTACTTCTTCTTCAAAGCAGGAGCAAGGTAATTAGCATTTTGAGCCCTGCTGGTTCTCTCTGAAGTGTGCTATCTGGACACCACAGGATGTGTCTGTGTGATGTATATCAAACTCTAATAGAAGCTGGGAGTCACTAAAATATAAGAAATCTATACTTTGACAGTCACATATTGACTTAGAAAACCACAAATGAACATTATCTCTGTTTTATTGCATTTTATTTTGTTAAATATTTCCCAATTACATTTTAATAAGGTTTGATCTGTAGTCAGGAAGTATTTCTGACAGCAATGTCCCTCCCTTCCTCCGCCCCACACCCCTTCTTGTACAAGGCCAATGGGGAAATGGACAGTGCAATAAGATAGGGGTTAGTATTGTCTTTCTTTTAAATGATCTCTGTGTGTATGTGTGTGTTGTATTTTTATTTATTTTGCTAAGCACTTTCCAATTATATTTTATTTATTTTTGACCATACTTGGGTATTTTGCTATGAGGCAAATTACACCAATGAAATTATAGGACAAATCAAAGAAAATGAATACACCATGACTTGGACTCAGCTATATGTATAAAGTTACGTAAGAAGGTTATTGAGAAATTTAAAACGTGGAATTGGTTAAAATAAGCACATGGAATTCATGTGGACAGAAGAAACACTTTTAGGTTTTTTTATATTAATAAGAATATAATACTATTTCTTTTTAAATCATAAATTTGACAATAAATTTTTTTAAAACAAAATTTTGCTTGTTTCATAAAGTGGAGAATTAAGAACACGGAACAAGTAATCACATGGCTTTGGGTTCTGCTTCTAGCTCAGCTATTAAATCATAATGTGACCCTTTATCTCTATGGAATTCAGGTTTCTAATATGTAAAATGCAGAGGAAAAGACTTCTGATCTCCAAGCTCCCTCTCAGCTGTGACAATTTATGATTCCATGAAAAAGTATAAAACCACTCCCCTTGCACTGCTTTGGCTTTGAAGTACCAAAAGAACAAGGACAAACAAATCCTTCCACTAAAGAGAGCAACCCTTTTCATAGAATGGATTGAGTAGGATATTTTTTTCACCTAATACAAAAACAGACTGGGGAAGAAGGGAATTGGGAGAAAAATGAAAGACATACAGAGATAGAGATGAAACAATGGAGAAATGAGGATGTCAAAACACAAAGAATGATAGAAAGGACGAGATACAGATTAATGGGTAAGTAGATGAGATAGAGACACAGAGAAAGGGACATATAGAGAAAAAGATAGATGGACAAGAGAAAGAGAAGCAAATACAGTGATAGAGAGACAAAAAAACAGAAAGACAAGGGCACAGAGAGAGGCAGAGACACACAGACAGGGATACTAGAAGACAGAAAATGAGAGAAAAAACACTCTGGAAAAAGACAACTTGGTTTCATATTCTGCCTGTGATAATTTCTACTTCTATAACTATTGGAAAATCATTTTAATTCATTGGGTCTCAATTTCCTCATCTATAATGTCCTCATTTTCCTCATCCTCAATTCTTCAATCCTCCATTTCCTTTCCTTTGTCATTATCACAGTACTCCCACCACCAGTGCTTCTCTGTTTGGAGGATAGAGCCATGAAATACAAACTTCATTTAAGGAGAAAGCCTAGCTCAGAAATCTATTTCTCACCTAACTTTACTACTTGGAGACTTTCCTGTTTCTCCACCATTCTGACCCTGTTCCCTCAGTTTGTTTACCTTTTCCTTCCCCCTTTTCAGCTTCTTTTTGTATTTTGTTTTCCTCTATTAGATTATAAGCTTCTTGAGGGCAAGAATAGTCTTTAGCTTTTTATATCTGTATCTCCAGCCTTTGGCACAATACCTGGCATATGGTAAGAGTTAAATAAATGTTTGACTAAGGTCCTTTTCTAGTTCTATACTTCTGATAGAATGAAAGTCTAGCTCCTCTAGAACAGAAGCTCAAAAGCTCTCCTGAGCTCATTCCTCCCTATGGGAGAAGGTCCTAAAGAGGCCACCAGGCCTGGTGAAAGTATCTGCTTCTCTAGCCAGTGAAAGTTGCTTTTCTCCATCAGGTCAAGAGGGAGTACTTTGGCCTTTTGAGTGAACTCCATAAATGAGACAGGGACTGGTCTGGAGAAGGGGTGGTGAATGGGTAGAAGTTGAGAGGGTGTGTGTGTTGGGTCCAATTCACCAAGAACAGGACACTGTGTCCCTAAAGGGAAAAAAAGGTAGAAATCCCAGGTTTTTCCCTGAGACAAAGATCCAGTTGCCCTATTCTACTCCTCCCTAATTCTTTAATCTGATGTGAAATGGGAAACCAAAATTTTTTTTCTTTTCTTCCAGTAATATAACCACACTTGTTAAATGATGTCCAAACTAAAAAAGAAAAAAAATAATTCCAGACTAGAGTGGGTTTGCTATACCCTCAATAAGAGCTGCCACAGAGGTTTGATTCTAGGTGGTGAAGTAAATAGAGCTCAGGGTGTGGAGCTGGGAAGACTCATCTTCCTGAGTTCAAATCTGTGACCCTGGGCAAGTCACATAACCCTATATCCCTCAGTTTTCTCATCTGTAAAATGAGTTGGAGAAGGAAATGGTAAACCACTCCAAGGATCTTTGCCAAGAAAACCCCAAATGGAGCCATGAAAAAAGGGATTCAACTGAACAAGAAAGGTGATTTTAATCTTCTATCAGTTTTACATATATTGAATTACCTGATGAGGCACGTCATTGTAGCCTATGTGAAAAAATATTTACTGAAAACTTCACCAAAATATTAGATTCTCAGAGGTAGAAATAACATCTAGCATTTATATAATGCATTTAAATTCACAAAGCACTATATAAACATTTAATTAGATCAATACAATAGCATCATGGGTGCTATTATTATCCCCATTTTATAGATGAGGAAACTGAGGCAGGCAGAAATTAAGGGATTTGTCCCACAGACACACAGTAAGTTTTTGAAGCTGGAAATGCTCACATACAATGACTAATGACATTAGTTCAGTAATGTTTCTCTGAGAAGTTATAATAGCCAATGTTGAACATGAGAAGAGATGAGAAATTGCACAATTTTCTTTAGTGGAAAGTGGAAGGTAGTAGGTATAGAATGTGATAAAAAAAAAAAAAAAGAAAAATTCTTTACATGGACTGAAATATAATGCAAACTGCTAAGGTCCTGAATGGTGGGTGAGGTGGGCAAAGAGAAACACATAATATACATCACAAACTACATAGTTCTGGGAGACAAGTTGTTTTACATCCATATCCATAGCTCAACCCTCTGTCAAGGTTTCTTTTCCATGTACAGATTAAAATTCAGTCCTAGACACGAAATAAACTGAAGTGCTTTGTAGAAGCAGCTATTTCCATTAAAACAATTCAGATAGAGCAGGGCTATTGCATTGTTCATCATTCATCATTCCAATGGATGAGAAAGAGGAAGAGGTGGAGAAGAGGAGGAGTTGGGTGTGCTATCTAGGTCCACTTGGGGAGTGGGCTGTGGCTTTTATTACTAAGTGATATAATGAAGTCAAGTGGAAAAATGGTATTTGCTTTGTAATAAAATATCTATTGTTCACAGTCCCGGAAATATATTAATGAATAAAACAGAGGATGCTCACGCTCCTATTTCAAGCTGTATAAAACAGTTGTTTGTATAATAAGGACAAGGTGTCATTTTCCATTTGTGGTTTTATATGAGTCCTGCAAATTCATTCTCCAAACAAAAAACAATACCTCTTCCCTTTCTAGCCCCACTCCCATGGTGACTTAGCAGCTGCTTGGAGTTAGGACCTCTACAAAGTATTGATTTCAGACCCTTCTTTGGAGATGTGTGGGACTATGGATTTGAAACATTACATACTGTTAGCCTGGATTGATGTGCTGGTTAATTTTATTGAAATGATTTTTCCTCTCTCTTTTATTTCTTTTTTTTTTTGAAGGGATGAAACTATGTGGTAGGAGATGAGAGTGGGAAATGAAGGTAATATAAAAATAAAAGATAGCAATAACAATTAAAATTAAAATTTTAAAGCTTTGATCCCCAGTCTTCAAATTGAGGATCAATATCTTTCAAATTCAATTAATAAACATTTATTAAACACCCACTATGTATTAGGCACAATACTAGGCACTGAGGTTATAAAAACAAAAATGGAAATAGTCCCTAACCCTAAGGAGAGCTGTATATACTTCTGATGGTCTTCTCTTGCTTGCTCTCTCTCTCTTTTATTACCTTGTCCTGGAACTCACTGTGATGTGGAGTAGCTACTAGGGTGGATATAGTAATAACCCTAAGGTTACCTGGCCTTGGGACTGCTGTAGTTCCAGGAACAACGTTAGCTGTTAGATAACAACCTGTTGGTCAGTAATAACAAAGTTTCTGAGACCACCTAACCCACAAAATTCAATAGTGGGGTACAACTCCACCTCTAAGCCCTAGAACTCAATACTGCTCAATTTCACCTCTAAGACCACTCCTCAGTTTTTCCTCTAAACCATAGAAATCATTAAGGGTGCAACTCCACCTCTACTACTCCTCAATTCAATCTTTAAGTCATAAAATTTGTATATTAGTGACTTGAAGAACCTGATCTTTCTTTTCCTATAGAATTATCTTTTTGCTTGTGGTTCTTTGCTAAATTCTTTTTGGAACTTAGCCTGCTGTTAGCTGTGGAATAAATCTTTGCCCCTTAACTTGGAGACAAACTGAGTTTGCAAATTCTTTTGCCATACCCACAACATTGACCTGAGAACTTTAATACTGTTGGGGCATCTTCCATCTTAACAACTTCTCCCTTTCCTTTATATACCAGAGAAACATCCCACCCACTGTTTATCAGCAAAAAGTGAGCTGTTGATTTTTATTTTTCAGACAATATTTTATTTTTCAGACAACCCAGTTCATGAACTGCCCAAGCCTTACAGATCATCTATTTTAGCTTAATCTTCTCACTTTACAGAGAAGGAAATAGATATCCTGGGAAAATAAGTGATTTGTCCAAAATTACAAACTAATCAGGATCATAGGATCATGGATTAAAGTAGGAGAGAAACTTGGAGTTCACTTAATCCAACCCCTCATCTTACAGGGGAAGAAACTGAGGTCTCAGAAAGCTAAAATGATCCAAAGACACAGATAGTGTTAGTTAGAACTAGTAAGGATCATGTCACCATGTCTTAGCTTACCAAGAGCTCTAGAAAATCTCAAAAGCTTTACAAATATTAGCTATTAGGCTCTCTGGCATCTCTCTCACAGAAATTCTTTTGGACTATAAAGGAGCTAAGTGGCACTGGGGATAGACGGTGATTTGCAGATAAGATCTGAGTTCAAATTTAAACCCAGATAGGGTGTGTGTGTGTGTGTGTGTGTGTGTGTGTGTAAATACTGAATGGAATGAATTGAGTGAAGACCTGTCACTCAATCTAGACCCATGCAATAACAAGTTGAGTCATAGCTAAAAACTGCAGGTATTCCATTACCTTTTATTTTATTTTATTTCATTTTTTGTATTTTATTTTATTTATTTATTGTATTTTATTTTATTTCAGTAAAAATAGTTTCTTAGAAGTTTGATTGGTATAGCACTAAGTAATAGATTAGTTTAGGTAATATTGTTATCTTTGGTATATTCACTCGACCCACCCAAGAGCGCTTGATATTTTTCCAATTGTTTAGATCTGATTTTATTTGTGTGGAAACTGTTTTGTAGTTTTGCTCACCATAGTTCTTGACTTTCCCTTGGAAGGTAGATTCCCAAATATTTTATACTATGTTCCATTATCTTAAATAAATATTTCCCTCCTTTTGACCTTTTTATTAGCATTTAAATACCTAGCACCATAAAGAGGGATTTGGGTTTTAGGAGTAAGCCTGGACTCCCCTAGCCAAGGGGAAAAAAGGTTAGAAGAAGGTGGGGATTTCTGTGTTAGGGTCTATATAATCTTATGTTTTTCAGTTTGTGCTTTGCACTCCCCTCTATTGGGAGTTGCCCTTTCTCTAGAGATCATAATAAATCTTTTTGCTTTTTACCTTGACAGTTTTTGATTTTAATTTATGTAAGGGTGGCTCTATTTGCCTTAGTTCTTCTTCTGTAAAGTAGAGTTAATATTAGCAGGATAAATAAAATAATGATTGTTGTCTCAAAGTGAAATTGGGAAACTAAGGGTTTTTCCTATCCACTACAAGAAACTTCACAATCCTTCTTAGTTCTAGCACCTTCCTGATTATTTTACATTTTTCTTCTATATAAGCTTGCTTTATATTTACTAGTTGTCTCTCCCATTAATGTTAGCTTCTTGAGAACAGATTATGTTTGGACTCTTTGTAATCTTAATATCAAGCACATTAATATATAATAGGTGATTAGTAACCATAGCTGCTCAAATGAAGGATAAAGGGTTGGGAGGAAGAATGATAGAGGAGCTGGGGAATGACTATTCATAGGGTATGTTGCAGAAGAAGTTTTTTTGAGTTTGGATTATATGATTAGGCAGCTGAGATCCAATTCTATTCTGTACTTCTGAGAGGTCTTTGTTACTAACTCTGTCTCCAAAGTCCACAAGGCCTGGCCCAAAGTGGCCCAAGGCCACTAATAAATGCTAGGAATGGATCCACTGCTGCCTAAATGGGTCTACTACTAGGTACCTGGATATATGTGTGCATGCTAAGCACTGAGGAATCAAAGAAAGTCACAAACAGGGTACCTGCCCTCAGGAAACTCACATTCTGGGAGAGTCAGATGAAAAAACATGCAAAAAGTTGTTGAATGAAAGTTATATAGAATTTAAATGAAAGATAACTTTTGAAAAGAAAGCACTAGGGATAAGAGTGGATAACCCAAATAAAGAAGTAGAATCCTATCTACTTTTGGGGGCTAGGAATCACAAAGAATTGATTTCAAATCTCACTTTAGATTTTTAGGTATGTGACAGACACTGAGTTAGAGATCAAGCCTCTGTGAGAGACAACTTAAAATTAGAACGGTTGTTTCCATTCCTCCAAACCCTTGAGCAGATAAATTTCCACAGAATGTTATAAGCCTCAAGATAATACAAAATAATAACTATCACTGACCAATGAGCTTTCTCAGAATAAGAAACTTGCTTGGCTCCACATTTATTTTTTATTTTTTTTATTAAAACCTTTTATTTTCAAAACATATGCATAGATAAATTTTCAATATTGATTCTTGCAAAACCTTGTGTTCCAAGTCCCCCTCCTTTTCCCCCCACACCTTCCCCTAGATGGCAAATAATCCAATATATATAAAACATAGTAAAATACGTTAGATATAATACATGCATATATATTTATACAATTATCTTTCTGAACAAGAAAAATCAGATCAAAAGAGAAAAAAAATAAAATGCAAGCAAACAACAACAAAAAGTGAAAATGTTACGTTCTGAACCATACTCGGTTCCCACAATCCTCTCTCTGGGTGTAGAATCTTTGGAACTGGCCTGAATCATCTTACTGTTGAAAAGAGCCACACCCATCAGAATTGATCATCATATAGTATTGTTGTTGAAGAATATAATGATCTCCTGGTCCTGCTCATTTCACTCATCATCAGTTCGTGTAAGTCTCTCCAGGCCTTTCTGAAATCATCCCGTTGGTCATTTCTTACAGAACAGTAATATTCCATAACATTCATATAGCATCAAAGATAATTTTTAACATTCCCCCTTGCAAAGCTTTTGTGTTGCAAATTTTTCTCCAACTAATCTCCAATCAGCCAATCTCCAACTGATGGGCATCCTCTCTGTTTCCAGTTTCTTTTGGCTCCAAATTTTTGATAAATATATCTAGGCTAGAAACTAGTTTAAAATGACCAGGGTCAAGAACCTGGGAAAGCACCTTGTTTATTAATAAGCCTTATGCATATAAGCTGACACCCCAGATAGAATTAGAACCTCGTGTTTAGACCAGTTTCCATAGACTTGTACAGAGAGAGGCGTCGGCACGCAGAGGATTGTGGGGGCTGAATGTGGAGCACGACATAGTATTTCCACCTTTTTTGTTCGCTTTTTCCCTTTTTGATCTTATTTTTCTTGTACAACATGATAAATGTGGAAACATGTACAGAAAATTTGGACAAGTTTAGCATATATTGGATGACTTGGGGATGGAGGGAAGGGAGGGAGAGAAATCTGGAACACTAAAGTTTTGCAAGGGGGAATGTTAAAAGTTATCTTTGCGTGTATTTTAAAAATAAAAAGCTTTTTTTTTTTTTTTTTTTTTTTGGGGGGGGGGGGGGGAAGGGGCATCTAGTTGGGGGGGGGGGGGGGGGTAAGAACCAGCATCTTATTAATAAAACGTGGGATGTATTGGGGGGGAAGGGGAGACATGTTTAGGATGACGTAACTCTAAGGGAAGCGACCAATCCATGTTCGGGAGGGAGCACGGAGCTTTTCTGCGGCCAGGCCTAGTTTTCCCTCTTCCCATCGGAAGGAGGAGCCGCTTCTGGCCAGAAACGTCCAGTTCCTCCCACTTTCTCAATAAAACGTCCATGTTACCTGACTTTCGGACCAGCCTGTCTCTGAGCTCCCTCACCGATAAGTCGGGGAGGGTGAGCTAGACGGCCGCTAAATCTAAGCTCCTGCGCACTTCGCCCAAGAGCAGCCGCCCGCGCGCCCGCCCCGCAGCCAGGAAGCTAAACAATAACGAGAATAACGGTGGGAAGGAAAAGGCAGACAAACGGGGCGGGGCCTGGAAAAGGCGGGGACAAGGCGGCAGGTACTGATTGGCCAGGCTCGATCATCTCTGCGCTCGGCTGCGGTTGCCCGCGTGCCGCCCATCATCCGCTCAGCGCTCCTCAGTCGGCGGGACGGCCTCCCGGCCTGGCCTAAGAAGCCGCTGTCCGCCATGTCTACTGCCATGAACTTCGGGACCAAGAGTTTCCAGCCCCGGCCCCCGGAGAAGGGCAGCTTCCCGCTGGACCATTTCGGTGAGTATGCTGCCGCCGGGGTCGGCGGGGAGCGGATGTAGTGGGGGAAGAAGGGTCTGTAGGGGGAGGGGCGGCTGGCGGGAGGGGGCGTGGTTTGAGGGCCCAGCTTCCGTTCCCTCCCCTTTCCTCCCCCCCTCCCCCCCTCCCTCCGCTGCTGTCATTTTCCCTCACTTCTCTCGACTTTCTCCATCCTCTTCCCTGTCACCCTTTCTCTTCTTCCTCTCTTCCCTTCTCTTCCTCCTCCCTCCGCTCCTTCTGTTCTCCCTTTTTCCCTCTCTCTCCCTGTCGTCTCTTCCTGTTCCCCTCTCTCTTTTCTCCTCTCTTTCCCCCTCTCTCCCATACCCTCTACTGTGCTTCCTCCTCCTTTTCCTTTCTCCCATTCTCCTGCATTATGTCCTTTCCCTCTAGTCATCGCTTATCCCCCTTCCTTTCTCCTCGTTCCTCCCCTTCCCTCTTCTCTCCCTTTCCTCATCCTATTTCTTCTTTTCCTTCTCTCTCCCCACCTTTCCTTTTCCTTTCTTTCTCCTAGCCCCTCCCCCTTCTCTCTTTCATTCCACTTTTCATCTCTCCCTTTTTCTCAATTCTCCTTGTACCTTCCACCTTCTTTCCTCCCTCTCCCTTTCCTCTCTCCTTTCCCTTTCTCTTTTCTCTCCTTCAGCCCATCTCTTACTCCCTTTCCCCTTCTCCTCTTCTCCCTTTGACCTTCCTCCCCTCCTTTCTTTACCTACATCATCTTTCCTTTTCTTTTGTCTTATCCTCTCCCCTTCCAACCCTGAATACCCCAGTCCTTTACTAAGCCTCGCAAGAGGGGTCCTCCAAAAGCTACGACTGCTGCTTAACAGCTCCTCTTCCCCACCTTCCAATCCACTTTAAGGATGCTGAGGATTTGAGAAGGAAAAAAAGTCTCTGATAGAAGGAAGGGGCACACAAAAGTTTCAGTTCCCAGCGGGTGCTGGAGTGTGGTCCAGAGAGTGAAGTGATTTCTATCCTGTTTAATTTTCAGCTAGATCTTTGTCCCTTATTACTTTGCCACAATTTTTTCTCTTACCCCTTCCCAGAGGTTGGTTGCCTTAAAATGAACAGATATAAAATAAAGAAGATACTGTATACCCAAGGAGAGTTTAAGAATAATCTAGGCTTTCTTCCTCTTTAACCCAGTGAAGAGTAGTTACAATTTTAATTACCTGTTTCTTCTTATCACACACACACACACACACAACACACACACACACCATTTTTAATATTAAGTGCATTGCAACTCTATGTCCCAAACTACTTTATCCAGGGAACAATTTTGAACTTAAAATATCTTAACAAAACCCCTAATTGTCCTGGAATTCTTAGGTAGGTAGGTGAGAGGGGGCAGCGTTGGAAAAATCTTGGATTATAAAAGATTTCATTTCTTCTCAATGATGGAGGAAAATGTTTTGAGTACTTTTAACCCAATTTTATATTTAATGTTTTAGAGAAATATCACCCGTTTCAATATATGCTAATGGAATTCCTCTATTCATTGCTGCATAAGCCTGTAAACCAGAGTTCCAGTTTTACAAATGCTACTTTAGAAGACTATAGAGAAGATACAATCAGTATTCAAAAGACTTAGTGTACTAATAAGACTTTGGGGATGTCCTGCTTAGCAAGTACTTTATGATAGGTTTTTAAAGCATTTGAGATTTTACCAAAATTTCAGCTTTAAGATAGACAAGGGACTACCTTCCTAAAAGTCACATTCACACTTTTTTCTCTTAAAATGATTAGGAAGATATCTTTTCTTGTCAACAAAAGCTACTAGGGTCACATATATCATGGTGCAAATATTATATACATATAACCTACTTTAAATGTCAGCTTTTAGTTATTTTTAGTCTTTTTTTCTAAACAGATTAGGAAACTTACTTAATATCTGCAATTCCTTTAAAAAGAACTGTTTTGATTTATTCCCTATAGTTAAGCCAAAAATACAAAGAGGGGATATGAATATAAAAAGCTTGGTCTTAATTTGCTAACTTTTTGTGTTAGAAATTCTATAATTTAGAATGGTGGACAATGTAAAGTATTTGTTGAAAAAAGAATAAAATGAGTAGGAATTTAATTAGGCTATCTGAATGAGTAAGGCAGACCAAAAATATTTTTTTAAACTACTGATTTACTCTAAAAAAAAAATCAACAGCCAAGCTTCCCTTTAAGAAATATTTTGAAACTTTGATACTTGGAACTGTGATTGTTTTGGGTCCTCCACTATGCAGATTTCAGCCCATTCCTTTTAGCTCATCTCTTGTCCTTTGTCATATATATACATACTCATGGAATCTTAAAAACAGCTAATATAATGTATATAGGGGCTCTAAAAATGGATTTTTAGTATTTTCATTAAGCATTTTGAGGTTATAACTAGTAAAATAATATTTATTAGAATATTGGTAGAAATGGATAATTTTTTTTAGTGAAGAAGTCACTTAGGTTGAATTAGAAAGAATTTGTATAAATTAGCCCCTACTTTTAATACCAAGCAATTTTTTTCAAGTTCCTCAAGATTAGATTTAATAAAAATAGGATAGGAAAATCAGTTTTTCAAGTTCTGTATAATTTATTGGACAGTTATCAGAATTTTTTGTGTCTCTGAATATGAATATTTTAATGAATATATTACCATAAATTTATACACAAATCAGATAAATATATACTAAGTCTTGGTGTCTATAGAAATGTGCTGTGATCCATTTTATAATGCAAATAACCTCTACTTTATCAGGAGTTTTTTTCTTCTAAGTTTCTCTAAAGTGAAGGCAGACCTCTTTTCATTTTGGCATTGCTTCATTTTGTGATATTTACTTCTTTTTTGTAACGAGTCTTTACAAATTATTATGTATTGTAATTACCTAAGATATGTACCATTATCTTTGTATAGATTTATAGTATTTTTATATTGATTGAATTATGGGATCTCGTGCCCCAAAAATGGTAGATTAGGAACTTCAGTTCTTTGGAGAAATGACACATACATAATTATTTTTGCTAATTATAAAAAATTACAATTTGTAGCAGTATGGCTTTGAGTGAAAAATGAAGCCTTCTACTATACTTAGTACGAGCTTTATAAATGTTACCAAAATATGTATGTTTGTGACTAGCATTCTAATTTGAGTGTTCAATAATAGTTGAGTATGAATAAAATTTTAATCTTAGCAAATACATTTGTAAGTAATTTTTTCAGCTTTGTATATACTTGTTGCTGGGAGAAATTTTTCACAAGTAATGATTTTATTTTTTGGTAACAGGTTTTCATTTTTTAAGAGATTTTTTTTTTTTATTTCAGGTGAATGTAAAGCTTTTAAAGACAAATTCATGAAGTGTCTTCGTGTTAAGAATTTTGAAAATGCTTTGTGTAGAAATGAATCAAAAGAATATTTGGAATGCAGAATGGAGAGGCAAGTACATGTCAGCTTTTAACATCTCTGCACTTAGAGCATTTTCTCCTGGGAGTTCATTGCAGTGAACCTAATCTGGACCTTTGGCATAACCAATGTGCACAGCTATTGAATTGTTTGCCCGTGAAATTGAGGATTATCGTATTAAATTGTACTAAAGAATACTTAACAATCCTGAGACCATTTATTGAATGATAGAATTATGTGGAGTTTGGGATGGAGTTTATTATGTTTGCTTTCCAAATGTAGACAGTGCTTTCAGTCATTCAGGTTTTTTAATGTATAGTTTTTTTTTTTTTTTTAAATGCTGACATCGGGGCAGCTTGGTGACACTGTGGATAGAGCACCAGCCTTAATGTCAGGAGGACCTGAGTTCAAATCTGGTCTCAGACACTTAACTCTTCCTAGCTATGTGACCCTGGGCAAGTCACTTAACCCAATTGCCTCAACCAAAAAAAAATAAATGCTGACTGCACAAAAGATTTGAAAATTGTGGGCAGAAAGTTTCTGTCTTATTCCCATACTTAAAAATACACAATTTGTTTTGATCTACTAAGAGTTAAAACTGTTTGGTATGTGAAGAAGAAAGTAGTAACTTATTTTAAAAGAGATGAAAGAAGTCCTGAATTTTAAAAGTTGTTTCAGTGAGAACTCATGCTGTGTTACTTTGGGGCAGTTCCCTGGCCCAGGCACTCCTAACTTTTTAATCTTACTGCATATATAGAAACCATTTTATAAAGCAGTTATAGAGTCCTTTCTCATAGGAACAATGTTAAAATGAGGGACTGTTTCTCTAACCAAAAATAATAGCTTACATTTACACAGACTGATTGATGCTTTTCTTACATGGATCTTTTCAGAAGCTAGAACCAGGTTTCTAAATCTCCATTGTGCTGCACAAAGCTAGGAAGGGGCAAAGACAAGAGTTAGACCTTAGCCTTCAGACTGTTCCACAAGTCCACAATTATAAATCACTTTAAAAAATTATGCTGTAAATCCAGTGACATAGGAGAACACTCTGACTGAGAGTCTGAAGATCTGGGTTTGAATCCTGACACAACTACTTAGGACATACTTGACATTGAGCAAGTCATTTCACTCCCAAGAACCCGTTTCCTCATCTGTTAAGTACACCTGATAATCCTTATACTGCCTTCCTCAAAGGTTTTTTTATAAGGAAAATGGTTTGAAAGCATTACATAAATGCACATTGTTACTATAAATGTATTAAATACATCAAATATACCAGGGCTCTGAAGTGTGGTTCTAGATGCAGTTCTTCAACACTTCTAAAATCCATGATTTCATTGCATTATGGCCCACCAAACAAATCACATCTCTTTATGTTTTAGTGAACAGTCTTGTAGAATTGCTGCAGGCAAAAAGAAAAAAAAAAGTCCTATTAGTGAGGCTTTCTGAGCTTGAAGGGGGAGGAGTATCCTTGTACAAAAGACTGTTAGCACATGGCCTGGAGCACTGTAGGCATTTAATAGATGTTTATTGACTAATTGACTGGTTTTTCTAGTGTCCTTGGAATTTTAAATATGGGCAGCTAAGTGGTACTGTGGATGGAGTGCTGGGTCTGGAGGCAGGAAGACCCAAGTTTGAATCTGTCCTCAGGACACTTACTAGCTTTATGACCCTGAGCAAGTCACTTAATTCTGACTGTCTCAGCTTTCTCATCTGTAAAATGAGCTGAAGAAGCAAATGGCAAACCACTCCAATATATCTCTGTCAAGAAAACCCCAAATGGGGTCAGGAAGAATCAAACATGACTAAAAACCAAGTCAACAACAAAAATAGGTAGCTTTGATTTCTTCTTCTAAAAATTGCCTTTTCATATCCTTTGAACATTTATCAACTGGGGCATGCTCTTGTTTTTATAAATTAGACTCCTCAGCAGCCTTCCCTAGTCTCCCCATGTAGTCACAACCTCCCCTAGGAGAAACATCTTTTAAATCCAGCTCCCACTACTACCACTCTGTATACATACAACAGTCTTGTTAGAGGTTTTCTTTTCTCACCTTTTCCTGATTTCATGTGTCCTTTTTGAATTCTTACCAATCTTATATAGATTCTGTCATGTCTCTCTAGTGGCTTATGTTATCTTCCAAGTTCAGATTCCTTTGCCTCCTAACAAGGATCTCCACAGGCTGGCACAATCGCCTCCAAATCTTGATGTTATTCTGTCATATATTCAATTCAAACCCCTAGATAGACCCGAAGTTGTTATTCTGATGGGCTTTCTTATGCTATTCTCTACCCCAGAATACATTTTTTCTTCTTTATTTGTTTGATTTATGTTTATCCATTAAAGCCCATTAAAGTCAGTGTCACTCCAGGCAGCCTTCCCTGATCTCCCCATTTAGTCACAATTTCCCCTAGTAGAAGTCCTACAGCACTTTATCATTTTTCTAAGACAATGTATTTCAAATTATATCTATCTATTGTGTCTTATACCCCTAGTGAACTGTATTCTTCCTTAGAGTCGGGAGTGCACTGGTCCCCTTCTTCAGCTGTGATAAACTGTGTGACTGTATGCCACTTATCTGTTTTATGTCTTGTCATCCTCATCAGTAATATAGGGATTACAATCCTGTAGTATCTATTTAATAGGATTGGTTCAGATAAGATAATGTAAAGCACTTTGCTGTGGTTAAAGAGTCAAGAAAGATCTGAATTCAAGTTTGGCCTCATTTACTAACTGTGTGACCCTCAGTTTCCTCATCTGTAAAATGAGCTGGAGAAGAAATGGCAAACCATTGTAGTGTCTTTGCCAAGAAAACCCCAAATGGGATCGTGAAGAATTGGACATGACTGAAATAAGTAAACAGCACAAAATAATAAATTCAAACTTGAAACACAAGAGACATTCAGGGAAGTAGCTGATCTAAAACTACTTGCAAAATCTCTTAATTTGCTAGGTTAAGTAACATGGAAAAGGGAGAAAGCATGAGTTTTATTTGACTACAACCCGGCGCTCATCATTTATCAGGCTTTATAAATTGCTTGGAACTACATCCATCAAATACACAACCAATTGTGGCACTATATCAGAAAAGTTTTAAAGTTTAAAAGTTTTCAAAATCTTTTTTTGTTTGTTTTTTAGGCAGCTAATGGCACAAGAATCACTGGAAAAGCTGGGATTTAAAGATCTAATGGATGAAAAATCAGAAACAAAAAAGAACTTGGAACGAGAAGAAAACAATTGAATTGCTTCTAACAGGAATCCTCTGTAGTGGTATATATTGTACATTCTTTCTCTTCTTTAATTCTTCCTACCATCTATGAGAGATTAATGTTTGACATGATGGATATTAAAATCTTAACTTAGGAAAGGTACTTTGTTTTAGAGGATTCTCTTTTTTCAATATTCACTTTGAATAAGTCAGGGACAAGAAATCAAAATGATGTTACCCATGTATTGCTAATGTCAGTCTATGGGTAAGAGTCTAATTCTGACATGAACCAAAGTTAGGAAAAATGCTTACTTTCATAAAATACATTTACTCTTTTATTGTTGTCATTTGGTAAAAATATCTTTTTTTAGAGGCTTGCCTAAAAAAGGTATGGGATTGGATGGGAGGATTTTTGTTTTTGCCAAAACATGGGCCTTTCTTCATTCCAATTATTGGCACATAATGTAAATATAAGAATATATGTGATTTGATAGAAATGTTTGTAAATAGATGGCTTTTATATCTACCAATCTATAATTTTAATAAGAGTATTATTAATATATTTTTGATTTAACTAAATGACTACAAAGTTGTCTATACAGCTCTTATCAGAAAATAAAAATGCAATTTGCCTACAGAATATTTTCTTCACTGTGCAGAAATGTGTATCTTTTTTGATTAAAGTGAAAAAAATACAAAAAGTGAGAAATTTTTGTCTACATTTTTCAGTTATGATAATTTGCAGATTCTAGATATGTTTCCAAATAATTCAGCTATTTGTCTCAGCCTTTATAAAGTTAGACCAATATTTTAAAACTTGTCTATTTTCACTTATTGAAAAATAGAACATCTGGGACTTCATCAACATAATAAAATCATATTGTTTTACTTTTATAGAAACTTCTGTAAATCTTATCTCAGCATTGTTACATCAAATTCTCTGTCAAAAACAAAATGTTATAATGGTGATATCTTTTCATATTTTTCCTCACCAGTATTTGAGTATATACAGTCTGCCCGGTAACATATCCATAATACTTGATTAAGTGCAATATTTTGCCCCTTTAATTGATTAGTCTGCTTCTAGATGCCCTTTCTCTGTAAGTGGGATTTGGGAATATACTTCACTTGATATAATTTTAGGCTGGATGAAATACAGCTTCATCTTTGTTTATTCCTCTGCTTTTGGTATAAACTTTACTAGTGGTAAAAGGCAAGGAATTTGTCTCCTACCTCACCATGTCAGCCGTGCCAGTGTGGCATCAGTCCATACTAAGCAAAATTATTAGTAGAGAGCTGGCTGAGGTCCAGATCCCTCTCTTGCATAAAGGAAAGCTTTGGGAAAAGTTTGGTGCTCTACGCTCCAGTCAGAAAGGAAAGAAGGCTGAGGAAGTTGTTGAGATGGAGGAGGTGTGGAGGATCCAAACCTGAGTTAATCAACATGAAGATGAGATTTCAGATGATCAGTTTATTTTGGGTGGGGTACCATTCCTTGGAGTCCAAACCAGTACTTTGCTGAAAAACAGTAGAAACTATACCCAAAGTATATAATATAAAAATAGAAAATAATGGGCTGGGGTGGGGTGTTAACTGCAATGGCCTCTAGCAGAAGATGATGCTTGAGTTGATTTTTGTTGGATACTCAGTTCCAAGAGAAGGGAAGCACCTTCTAAGCATAAGAAGATGCTCTATGAATAGCAAAGTCATTTGCAGCTGGTCATTCTAGAACATTGCTATTATGTACAGTAATTTCACTTTGCTTGACTTCATGGAGGATTTTCCAGGTTTGTTAGTTTTTTCCTGAGAGCATCCTACTCACCATTTCCTATAGAACAATGATATTCTATCATTAGAAGAGCCTTCATCCAATTGATGGTCATCTCCTCAATTTCCAATTTTTTTTTTTACCCTGAAAGTTGCTATGAATATTTTTGTGTACATATATAAGTAATTTTCTTTTTTTCAAATCTCTTTTGGTATTTATGTCAAGTAGTAGTGTTAAGTCAAAGGATGTGCATGAATAGTTTATAGCCCTTTGAGCACAGATCATATCTTCTGATCATTTATCAACTTGGGCATGACTCTTTTATTTTGTATAAATTTGACTCAGTTCCTTCTACATTTGAGAAATGAGGTCTTATCAGAAAATCTTCCTTCAAATGTTTTTTACACTTATTATTGCTAACTGTAATTTCCCCCCATTTATTCTCTCTCCTTTCATCGTGTCCCTCAAGTGTTTTGGTACTAATCACCTATCTCCCAATATGCTCTCTCTTTTATCACCTTTCTCTCACTCTTATATCCCATTCCCCTCCTGTTTTTCTGCAGGATAAGATAGATCCCTATTGAGTATATTTTCCTCTTTGAGTCAGTTCTGATGAGAATAAGGTTTATTCTCTCAAGCTCTCCTTCCTTTCTTCCCCTCCACTATAAAAGCTTTTTTCTTGTCTCTTTTTTATGGCAAATAACTTGCAACATTTCACTTCTCTCTTTCTCTTTCTCCCATTACATTCCTCTCCCCTTAATTTCATCATTTTAAAAAAAGATGTTATCCCCTCATATTCAACCCCTACCTGTGCTCTTTGTCTCTATATACTCCTTCTAACTCATAATAATGACAAAATTCTAATGAGTTACCAGTATCATCCTCCCACGTGGGAATGTAAACAGATAAACCTTATGAAGATCCTTCATATCACTTTCCTGATTACCTTCTTATGCCTCTTCACAGTCCTGTATTTGAAAATCTTTTTCATCCATTCATCTCTGGTCTTACCATAGCATTTTCACAAATGCTTGAAAATCTTCTCTTTCACTCTTTCTCATTTTTTCCTCTGAAGTATTATACTCAGTTTTGCTGGGTAGATTATTCTTGGATGCAATCATATCTCCATTACTCTCTAGAATATCATATACCAATCCCTCCAGTCCTTTAATGTAGAAGTTGTTAAATCTTGTGCTATCATGACTATAGTTCCACCATACTTGAATTGTTTCTGGATGCTTGCAATTCCAGAATTTGAGAGTTCTGGAACTTAATTATAATATTTTTGGAAGTTTTCATTTTGGGATCTTCTTTAGGAGATGATCAGTAGATTCTTTTAATTTCTGTTTTACTCTGATTTAGAATATCAGAACAGTTTTCCTTGATAATGTCTTTTTTTTTTTTTTTTTTTAATAATGTCTTGAAAGATGATGTCCAGGCTCTTTTTTTGATCATAACTTTCAGGTAAACCAATAATTTTAAAATTATCTCTCCTTGATCTATTTTGCTCTCAGGAAAAAAAAAAAAAACCTGGAAAATCCTCCATGAAGTCAAGTGAAATTACTGTACACAATAGCAATATTCTGGAATGACCAGCTGCAAAGACTGCTGTTCTCAGTAGTTCAGTCATCCATGACTACTCTGAAGAATTTATGATGAAAATCCTATCCATACTCAGAGAAGAAACTGATTATGTCAGAATACAGATTGAAGCATTCTCTCTCTCTAAAAAACAAAACAAAACAAAAAACCCTTAATTTTTTTTGAGGGTTTTTATTTCCATTAGGGTGGAAGAGCTATGATTTTTTTCACAATTTGACTTTTATGGAAATGTTTTGTATAACTTCACAAGTGGTTTCTTAATTGTGACTGGGGATGAGAGAATCTAAAACTCAAAAAAAAAAAAATGTAATTTTTTGTTGTTTTGAATGTAACTGGGGAAAATATCAAATAAAACAAATATATTTTTAAAATAATAATTTAGTATATTTTCTCCTATCTGTATATATGTACTTTAAATACAAATAATTATAACCAGATATTGTAATTTTATTTATTTTTAAGGTTATATATGTACTTTCATTTTTTACATATGAGTTTTTGAGTTTCATATGAGTTAGGTTGAGAGAGAAAAATCAGAAAAAAAGGGAAAAACCATGAAAAAGGGGAAAAAAGGGTGAAAATAATGGGCTTTGATTCATATTCAGTCTTCATAGGTATTTCTCTGGATGCAGATGGAGTTTTCCATCCAAATTTATTGAGCTCGCATTGGATCACTGAATTGCCAAGAACCAAATCTACCAGATATTATTATAGTTTTACTTTGAAACAAAAAGTTTCATCCTAAGTATTTAACTATATATATTCTGGATCAACTGATGCAACTTGGTATTCCAAGGTCTTCTTAAATTAATTGACTTTATAGTTTAATGTAGTACAAAATTTTGCATTTCCTTGTTACTGTTTACTAGCCAAGAGATTGGAAGTTGGAATTAAGAAGTAAGGGAGAAAAGGAATCTCCTTAATTATAATATAGCTGGATAGATGATTGAATAGGTGACTGAAAACTCATTAGACCTGGTTCATGGAGAATAGAGAATAAAAAAGGAAGTTTAGAATTATGGCCAACATGAGGTAGAGGCAACATAGTAGAGGTAAATATGTACTCACTCACATATAGCCCAAAAGGAGATTTCCCTAAACCTTGAATTTTATTTTTTAATAATATTGTTTGTTTTCAAAATGTATGCAAAGGTAGTTTTCAACATTTACCCTTGTAAAACCTTGTGTTCCAAATTTTTCTCTTTCCTTTCCCCCGAACCCCTCCCCTCTAAACATATTTCCCATGCTGCACAAGAAAAATATCAAAAAGGAAAAAGAAAGAAAGCAAAAAGTAAGCAAACAATGACAAAAAGGTGAAAATGCTATGTTGTAATCCACATTCAGTCCCCACAATCCTGTCTCTGAATGCAGACGGCTCTCTTCATCACAAGATCATTGGAATTGGTCTGAATCATCTCATTGTTGAAGAGAGCCACGTCCATCAGAATTGATCATCGTATAATCTTGTTGTTGCCGTGTACAATGTTCTCTTGCTTCTACTCACTTCACTCAGCATCAGTTCATGTAAGTCTCTCCAGGCCTTTCTGAAATCATCCTGCTGGTCATTTATTACAGAACAATAATATTCCATAGCATTCATTATTCAGCCATTCTCCAACTTATGGGCATCCACTCAGTTTCCAGTTTCTTGCCACTATGAAAAGAGCTGCCACAAACATTTCTTGCCCATGTGGGTCCCTTTCCTTTCTTTATGATCTCTTTGGGCTACAGACCGAGTAGAGGCACTGAAATATCAAAGGGTATATGCACAGTTGATAGCCCTTTGGGCATAGTTTCAAATTGCTCTCCAGAATGGTAATTCTGAACATTAATCAGTTCACAACTCCACCAACAAATGTATTAGCACCCCAGTTTTCCCACATCCTCTCCAACATTCTTTGTTATTTTTTCCTGTCATCTTAATCAATCTTAGGCATGTGGCAACTCCTCAGAGTTGTCTTAATTTGCATTTCTCTGATCAATAATGGTTTAGAACACTTTTTCATATGACTAGAAATGGTTTCAATTTCTTTATCTGCAAATTGTCTGCTCATATCCTTTGACCATATATCAATTGGAGAATGGCTTATACTCTTAGAAATTTTGAGTCAATTCTCTATATGTTTTAGAAATGGAACCATTATCAGAACCTTTGAATTTAAAAGTGTTTTTTTTTCCAGTTTTCTGCTTCCCTTCTAATATTGTCTGCATTGTTTGTACAAAACCTTTTAACTTAATGTAATCAAAATAATCTATTATGCATATCATAATGTACTCTAGTTTTTCTTTGGCCTTAAATTTCTTCCTTCTCCACAGATCTGAGAAATAGATTATTATTTGTTCTTCTAATTTGCTTACAGTATCATTTTTTACATCTAAATCATGAACCCATTTCAACCTTATCCTAAGATAAGATATAGGTTCCTAAGTGTTGGTCAATGCCTACTTTCTGCCATAGTATTTTCCAATGTTCCCAACAATTTTTGTCAAATAGTTTTTGTTCCAGAAGCTGGAATCTTTGCATTTGTCAAACACTAGATTACTAAAGTCATTGACTATTGTGTCTTATGAACCTAACTTATTTCACTTATGGACTACTCTATTTCTTAGCCAGTACCAAGTGGTTTTGATGACTGCTCCTTTATAATATAGTTTTAGGTCTAGTACAACTAAGCCACCTTCATTAGCATTTTTCTTCATTTCCTTGAAATTCTTGACCTTTGTTCTTCCAGATGATTTTGTTATTTTTTTTTCTAGCTCTATAAAGTAATTTCTTGATAGTTTGATATGGCACGGAATAAGTAGAATAATTTAGGTAGAATTGTCATTTTTATTATATTAGCTTGGCCTACTCATGAGTATTTGATATTCTTTCAGTTGTTTAGCTCTAACTTTTTTTGTGTGGAAAGTTAAACCTTGAATTTTAGAAGAATATATTTAAAAATTATCTTTAATGATATATTTTGGTTTTATATTACTTAAATTTTCCACAATATCCCTTACCCTGTTTTGAGAGCCATCTCTTGCAATAAGGAACTTTTTTAAAAGGAAGAAAAAAAGACTTAAAAAAACTAGGCCACATATCCAAAAATTCTGTGTCATACTGAATGTTCCCCATCCATGGTTCCCAACTTCTGCAAAAAAGGAGGGAGAATTATCTCCTTTTTTGATGCCTGACTTGGTCATTATAACAGCATTCAGTTTTGATTGTTTTGTTGTTAAAATTCTTCCTCATTTATGTTGCTGAATATATTATTTTACTGGCTCTGTTTACTTATTCTGCAATGGTTCATGTAGATTTTTCTGAACTTCTCAGTATTCATCATATTCCCTATTTTTTATAGTACAGGAACATTCAATTGTACTCATGTACTCCATTTTGTTTAGCCATTCTTTAATCAGTAGACATCTACTTTGATTTCTGAAATTGTATGAGCCTTCTTGACCTCCAAACTTCTAGAAAAAGGAAAGTGAAGGTTTCAGACTATGTCATTCTGAATCCCAACTCCAGTTAGAGAATGGGGGATTTCCTTGATAGCACTTGTCTTAGGACTTGCTTCATAGATAACTCAAAAGAATTAAAAAATCTAACCTTCTACTGAGAAAAGGTAATTTCTTAAGCAGTTTGTCTGTTGTCAAGAGAAAACCACACATGTAGCCCTCAGGGCTACAAGAAATAGTTCCAAAGATTTCAAATTTCTTAGGAGGTAAAGATCCAAATAACTGCACCATCATCATCATCATGTATTAATCTATGATTTCATTGCTATAAACAACTCCCAGATAAGGACACTCTTTCTACCAGTACAGGTCAGCATCTTCTCTGCAATTTCTTGTCTTAAGGGATTTGCCTAGATCATTGAAAGGATAGATGGCTTGCACAGGATCACATAAGCTAATTAAAGTGTCAGAGGTGAGAATGGTATCTAAAGCAAGTTCTCTCCATTTTGTTATGTTACTTTTCATTAATAATAATAATTGGCATTTAAAGAGTGCTCTAAGTTTCCTTTAAACATCGCAATAGCATTATTAGTGTTGTTATTTTATAGATGAGAAAACTGAAACTGTGAGATTTATGATTTACTCATAATCACACAGCTCATCAAATTTAAATAGGGCAGGCAACATGCAAATAACTTATGTATATTTATACATATTCACATGTGTGTACACACACAGAATACATAAGTGCCACGAAATAATCTCAGAAGGTGGAGGGACAGGGAATAGTTTGTAGAAAAAGTTGAAACTTGAAATAAGCTTTGAAAGTAGCTGGAAAAGGCAAGAGGAAGGGAAGGGTGAGGGGCCATGGAGGAGGGCAGTGAGAGAGAGAGAGTGTCAGTAAAAAATATTGTCTGGAACAGGTGTTAGACTCCCTTCCCCAAATTAACTAATCAGAGACATCTTCAGGTACAAAGAGAAAGCATTTATTTAGTCCCTGCAGGGAGAAGCCCAGACACACCCAGGAGCCATCCCAGCTCCCGCCATGTGCTCCTGAACCAGCTTCCTGCTTGTCGATATTTAAAAAGGAAAAGACCCAAACCTTTTCATTGGACAGACTAAAAGGATGTAACCATCATTAACCAATGGTCACCAGTATTGTCGGCTTCCCACAGGTCACATCACTTTCTGTCTGACCTTTTAGAGATCATGTGATTTCCCAGGGTCCTTCTTGGACCCAGAGTCCAAGGCCTGATCTTCCAGCTCTGGGAATAGGGATCATGTGACTTAGGGTCTCGTCTCATAAACTGAGAAAACTTCATCCAGGCAGTCCCATTCAATAAGGAGATGAAGTGTTGGGTACCATGAACATCAAGAAAGCTAGTGTTATGGAACATATGAATAGCTCTATGATTATGCTCTCTGAAATAAATGCTTTCTAATTCTAACCCGACCAGTTGGGGAGTTTAGTCACACTCTCCTCCCAGGTGTGCTCCCCCCTTCTTTATCTTGGACATTCCTTTTGAGTTCCACCCATTCCCAAAGCCTTGCCTCAGGAAATGAGTAAATATCTCCAAATTCCCAGAATACTTTGCAGGTCCAGACCATTCTTATTTACCCTTTTTACCCCTCTCCAAAGCCTATTAATTTTTTAGCTGCTATGTGAAGCCTTCCCAAATTATTCTGTTTTGCAAAACTCCCTTTTCTGAACTCCCATGGCATTTGGTTCATGGAGCAGAGCAAGAAGTAGAGTGATAGATAGTGCTTCTGGAAAGGAACCAGTTCCTTCTAATGGAACTGACCAGGCTCTTACAGAAATGCTGCCCATTCATTGGGAAATGTGTTCATCACTCTGAAGAAGTAAGAGCTCTAAAGAAGGGAATGAATAAATCTCAGATGGCCTATTCTGAGAGTCAAAATGGATGGGCTAAATAAGAGAGAGAAATATAATAATAGTAATGAAAGATAACATTTATGTAGCATTTTAAGGCTTGTAAAGCACTTTACAAATATGGTCATATTTATTAAAATATATATGCACACACATGTGTAATTTATGAATATATTATTAAAACATAAATATTATATTTATTAATTATAGAAATTACATATATAAAACCTCACCAAAAAACCTGGAAAGTAAGTGCTGTTATCCCCATTTTATGTATGAGAAAGTTGAGGCAGATAAAGTTTTAAGTAACTTTTTTAGGGTCATATAACTAGTTAAATATCTAAGGCTGGTTTTATACTCAAAGCTTCCTTACTCCAGGGTCAACATCCTATCTGCGATGCTACCTAGCTGCCTTCACAAATAAAGTTAACACATATGTTGTGTGATTTAGGAAAGTGGGTAAGGGAAAGGAAAGAGGAAAGAATGACGTTAAAACAGTCTTTAAAATTACATATTTAATTTATATCATATACTTAAAAGCTAATTCTATATAATAGAGACTTGCAGTTTTTCCTCTTCTGTTAGATGTATATGGAAATGTCTATTTTATTTAGTGTTAAGTACAGAATTTCTCAAATTAAATTTTTAAAAACTATAAAGAAAGAAAATATGGTTTGAGATTAAGAAATGAAAGATACCAAATGCTCTTAGCTATACCATGAATACTTCAAAAAGAAAGGGTCAGAAGGCATTGAATCACATCACAAATAGTAAAATTTTATTTTAACAGAAACAACTAGTTATAGATGAAACATTCATTTGGGAATCAATTGGTTGCGTGCAATCACATGATCCATGAGTTAGAGCAAAGTGCAATGCATACATCACTTTGTTATACAGTTTGAGATCTGGTATTGCTAGACTACCTTCACACACACACACACACACACACACACACACACACTCCCTTGATATTCTTGACAAAAAATGGAGTTTTAAAACAGGTTTTCTAATCAATACCATTCTCACAGAAAGTAAAATTAAATGCAACTGTATAATGAAGGGAATAAGTATTAATTGAGTAATTACTATAAGCCAGAGACAATGCTGAGTGTTTTCCAAATAATACTCTTTTGATCCTCACAACAACCTTATGAAGGAAGTAGATGCTATTTACCATCCCCATGTTATAGGTAGGGAAACTAAGGCACAGAAAGATTTAAGTGCATTGCTCAGGATCACACAAACTAGTAAGCCTCTGACCTCAGATTTGAAATCGATTCTTTCTGACTCTAGGCCCAGCACTCTATCCATTGAGTCATCTAGGTTCTGATTCTATTTGTTGCATATTTTCTGAGAAACTTAAGTGTTAGCGACCCAAGATCTCCCGTTTTATTCCACATGTATTAGTATGTCAACCCTAGGCAAGTTTAGTTCACCAAATTATTTCATCCTGCCTCAGATTTGAATCAACCATGATATAAGTATTATTAAGCATTGATAGGAAGGTACCTAGACAGTGGATAGGTGCAAGATTTGGAGTTAGGAAGCCCTGAGTTCAAATCTAGCTTCAGACATTTACTACCTGGGCAAGTTAAGTGACTTGCCCCAATCCATTGGAGAGAGAAATGATAAACTATTCCAGTATCTTTACCAAGCAAACCCCATGGTTCATGGCACTATGGCATCATGAAGAATCACACAGTACTCAAAAACAACAACAAAGGCATTCATAGGATCGCTGAGTTATGATGGAATTTAAAAATTACTAAGTTTAACCATTTAGTTTTATAGCATCCCTTCTAAGATACTTCCTCAACTTGAATCCTCTCATCCTAGAAGATGTCTGCTCCTCTCAGGTGACAGGTAGCTTGCACATAAGTAGTCTACACTTCTAAAGCTGTAGTTCATGAGTCACCATCAGTGTGCTTCGGATGAATAACTGGTAGGCACAATTAACTCAAAGCAAAGATATTTGTTAATGTGACCTTGTAAAAGTAGTAGCTACAAATCATTTCCCCTTAACTTTTCCTCACAAATTTGAAGCACATTTTCCCACAGGTACATACAGCATCTATGAGAAGAGTGAGCACAAATGTTGAGTTCAGTGATAAGCACATATGGGCCTCACATGCAACATATGGTCAAGGCACTTCATGCCTTCAGGGTGCCTGTTGCCCATCCCTGTAGCACTTGATATCCTTTCTCTCCCCATGGAGTTATAGTCTTCGTAGCTTGTTCCTGACTGCCGGGTTCGTTCTCCCTTGAATCTAAGGATGGCCCTCTTCACTGCTGTCATTGAATATACTTTTTGCCTGAGAGCTGCTGCATCTCTGTGCCCATGTCTCCATGGAGAGTCTCTGTTCACTCAACTATGTTTTGAATCCTCTCTCAAACTGAACAACTGTGGAAGTGATAGATAGGACATCTCCTATTGGGCACATTATTGCCAGGCTCCATGGCTGACAGAAGGTAAGGAGAACAGAGAAATCCCTGCCTCTGCCTCACTGCAGTTTTCTGGTAGAAGTCAAGGATCACATTCCACAAAGGTGCTCTAGGCCTTGACTTAACTGAATTCAGATTTTTATTGATTCTTGGGATTGTGGTCAATTTTTACTCAAAGACATTGTCTCCTTTTAATTCAGTCTGAGAAAGATGTTCACACTCCAAAGAAGAATTATGGAACAGTTATACCTTCTTAACATATTAATACCTTATCATCTCAGATGGGGACTAACTGGCCCTCTTACATACAAACTAGGAACAAAAAATAAAATACAAGGGATTTATACAAAAATACAAGGATACACAATTTGCCTAAAGTCATAAATTAATAAAAATTTATGGAGTCTTTAAGGCACTGTGGGAATTACAAAGAAGAATAAGACAAGAGCCCTTTCCCCGTGGACCTTATAGGATAATAGGACACAAATCAGAGCCAGAATCAGAATTAGAAACCAAGTGTTATGCTTCTCAGTCCAAAAATCAATCAGCATTTATTTGTTCTATGTGCCAGATATTGTATTATAGAAACGACTCCCTCACACCAGCCCCAGCCACGGGGAATAATCTGCTAGCCGTGCGCGTGTGCGCAGACTCCCAGCTCCCCCTTTCTCCCCCCTCCCCCTCCCCACCTCGTACCAAGTACCCCAGCGCAACTTCAGTAACTAAGAATGACTCGAGCCGCTGCAGTCGGTTGAGGGGACGCGGGGTGGGAGGGACCGGGATGGAGCCAAGCCAAATGGAAAAAAGGCTTTCTGAGCTTAATCAATCTCAGCGAACCAAAATCCACTCGCTGTTCAGAGTTCCTTTTCTTCGCAGGAGCGAACCCCAGGTTAACGACAAGATGATGGAAACAAGAAACTTGGACTCCATCTCTCAGGCCTCCTCCACTCGGCTATTCTCATCGAGGATTGATCCATCTAGAGATGGGAACAAGGAGGGGACAGGCCGAAAGCTGTTGAACATGCTAAGAAAAACTCTTAAAGGGAGTGAGAGTAAAGAATTGGAGGCAGTGCAGGACATGCCAGCTTTGGTTCCATTTGGTGATGTGGTTGGCTGCCTGGCTGTTCATATAAAGAGATGCCGACATTTTTCATCTAGGATCAACTTACAGTATTACTCAAATGTGTTTATTCGCATCACTGTAAACAAGATCATGAAATACACTAAAGCTCATTCCTTGAATTGGAAGAATAATGAAAGGAGACCTGGAATTAAATTTGAAGAAGTAAAATACTTCTCTGTACAGGTTCCAAGACGTCAAGATGATGGAAGGAATATGATTTATTTGGAACTCATGAAATTTGGTCACTTGGAAGCATATCCTATAGTGTTGGGAAGTTTTAGCTTACATCTTTATGAAATAATTCAGAAAGGATGCTTCACAGAAGAATTTTTTATGAAGATCAGAAACCTGGTTGTCTGCAAGGTTGAAGTGGAGTTTATGTTTTCCTATGGAAACTTTGGTTATGGCTTTTCACATCAGTTAAAACCACTTCAGAAATTTATTCAGCCATCCATGTTTATGCACGTCCCCCCACCTGTAGAAAGAACAGACCCTCTAACAAATGTTATCACACCACAACTAATAGAATATCCAGCGTTCCTATCTCCAGACTTGAATGTTACTGTTGGGACACAACAAAAACAGAGTCACCCATCATCTCCCGTAAGACTTGAAAAACTTCAGCAACAACCTCGGGACAGGCTTGACAGAATGAAAAAAGAATACAGAAATTTGAAAACATGGGAAGAAAAATCCAGGTATTTAGACCAAATTCTTCGCATGAAAACAGAAGTGAAAGAAAATACTGACTCTAGTGATACTGATGGCAGTGATACCTTATTTATGAAGTGTGATTCTCCACCTTTATCAAATTTCTCTCAGTCATCAGAATTGCCCTTAAAAAAGCAAGATCAACCTCTTCCATGTGAGTTTCCTGTCGAAACACTTGAAGTTAAAAAGAACCCATCCTTGATAGAAGTGAAACAGGAATCTCCAGATTCATGTTTGATTCTTCAAGATGCTGAAACAAAAAAGGAAAGCCTTCCTTCTGAGGAGAGGACTCCTTTACCTTCTTTTTCATCAAGAGAAAAAGACATTTCTGCAGAATATATAGATGGAAGAAATGATGAACTAGTATGTGAAAACACTGGATCTAAAGGAGAAACATCAGAAAGATGGATCTTAGACTCAGCTTCACTAGAAGCAAAGCCAATACAGAGCAATAAAATCCCAGGAAGAATAAGCCTAATTCATTCAGAAACAAAGTTGAAAAGCATCATTTTAAGCCCATTTAAAAAAAAGAAAAGCACAGATGAACTTGAATTAGAAAAGAGGCAGACTTTAATGCAAGAAAACAAAAAGAGCTCAGAACTTCTTCAGGAGCTAAAAGAAGACATTGAAGCAGTTGCAAAGATGCATCTTTCTCGACATGTTTCCTTTACTATTTTGCAGGGAGCTACAGAATTACCCTCAACAACAAATCTGCCAAAAGAAGATGCTTTTGATGAAGAATATTCTAGCTTGGATGAAACTATAATCACACAAGAGGAAGAGGAAAAATATCAGGAAAGAGTAGGTGAGAAGGATGAAGACAGTGAAGATAGTGACTACCACGGCAGACAGGGAATGTGGACTTGGAAGAGTACCTAGTAAACATTGACCAGGACTCTCCCAATAACAAAAAGTAAGCTCTATATTTAACCTCTTTTAAGCATCTTGAAAAAGCAAAAGCAAAAGGGAAGAGTTTACTTGGGAAGAAGCCCAGATGATAACCAATATCTATGTTAAAATCTTGCAAGATCAAATACTGCTTCAGAGTTTAACAAATTAATAAACTCACACAATTGATCAATATTTCTATGTAATTCCAACAAAGTCCCACAGCAAGAACTGGGAAAAGAAATTCAATTTAAAATAACTGTCAACAATACTTGGGAGTCTACCTGCCAAAACAAACTCAGGAACTACATGAACAGAATTACAAAATGCTTTACACAAAGTCAGGTCTAAACAACTGGGAAATATCAGTTGCTCATGGGTAAGCTGAGCCAATTTAATAAAAATGACAATTCTAACTAAATTAATTTATTTATTCAGTGCCATACCAAATTACCAAAAATTATTTGGTAGAGCTAGAAAAAAAATAGAAAAATTTATTTGGAAGAACCAAAGGTTAAGAATACCAAGGGAATTAATGGAAAAAAAAATGTGAAGGAAAGTAGTCTAGCCATATCAGATCTCAAACTATTTTATAAAGTGATAATCATCAAAGTTTAACAAATGATTGAAAGTAAGTTCTGGGAAATATACAACTCCATGAGTGATTTCAATAGGCTTGTTTCATATAAATGTTTCAAACCCAGGTCTAGAAGAATATAATCAGAAAAAAGACTTAAAGATCTTGGAAAATGTTCAATCATTTGTGATATCCACAGTTGCTAAATAGTTCATAAGTAAAACACAAATATGAGCATAGTTTTAAGTATATCACTAATCTTCTTACTAATGAAATGTATATGGGTCAATCCTCTAATTTAGCGGTTTGCTACAAAATTTTATCTTGTTAAAGAGTTTTCACTGAAATACAAAACATTTATGATGCGTAAAAATGAAAGGAGAGACAATAACAGTCCCAACTCTTTAGGAGTTTAGAAAATATTTGAAGAGACATGTAAAATCAAAAGACTTAAAAAAAATAAAAAGAACAAACAGAAGGGCATGGGTCTTGGTAATGTTAAGGACTCCTTTGTAAGGTAGGGTTTGGGGCTGAGTCTTGAAGGAAGCCTGGGAAACTAAGGTGAGGAAGGAGAACATTCCAAACGTGGAGAACAGCCAACATTAAGGCACAAAAATGAACAATATATCATACGTGAAAAAGTAGGCCACTGGATCATACAGTAAGTGACTATTAATAGAATTTAGGAAGACTGGACTGGTAGAGACCAGGTTGTAATTAGCATCAAAAAGCAACAAAAACCAAACAAAAGCAAGAAAAATAAAGTGAAAAAAATATGCTTCAATCTATACTCAGACTTCATCAGTTCTTTCTCTGGAGGTGCATAGCATTTTTCACCACAGATCATTTGCAATTGTCTTTCACTTTATTTTTCTTGCTTTTGTTTTGCTTTTTATTGTTGTTGGTTTATGATTTGGGTTTTTTTGGCAACAGGGCTAATATAGAAATATGTTTTATATGACTTCATGTATATAATATCATATTGCTTGCCTTCTCAGTAGGTGCAAGGAGGGAGAAAGAAAATTTGGAACTCATCAGTCACTCAACATGTTAAATAAACTGGGGGGGGGGGAAAGGAACATTTTTAATTAGCCAAAACCCAATTATTTTGGCAGCGGAATGGACAATGGATTGAAGACAAACACTTCAATCAGGGAGACCAATTAGAAGACAACTGCAATAGTATTGGGGTGAAATGATTAGAAACTGAACTAGTGTGATGGTTCAGTGAGAGAGAGAGAGAGAGAGAGAGAGAGAGAGGAGTACATACACGCATATAGATATTATGAAATGTAGAGAAATTATAAGATTTGGCAACTATTTAAATGTGTAGGTTGATTAAGAGAACAAAGTCAAGGAGAGCACTGAGGTTGGGAACCTGGGTGACTAGGAGGATGGTGGTATTCTAATAGTAACAGGAACATTGGGAGGAGGGAAAGGTTTGAGAGAAAAGGTAATGAGTTCAGTTTTGGACATGATTTTCAGATACCTATAGGCTATATTGTCTAAAATGTCATTAGACATTAGGCAGTTGATAATGAGTGACTGAAGCTCAGGAGAGAGGCTAGAAAAGAGAAAAAACTTGGGAGACAATAAATGGATATGACATCAATGAAGATTCAGAAAAGAAACAATGAAGGCTCAGAAAGGTAAGAGAACTGAGAGAACAGAGACATTAAAATCCAAAGTGAGTATTGAGAAGGTGATTAACAGCATATGCAGCAGAGAAGTCAAGAAAAGATGGAGCAAAAGCTATTCAATTTGGCAATTAGGAGATTATTGGCAACTTTGGAGAGACCAAATATGTTGATGGTGAGTTTGTCAGCCAGATTGCAGTGGTTTAGAAGAGAGGAAGAGGAGAGGAAAAGGAGGTACTCGGGATTATATGGTTTTTCTAAGTTTTTCTTGGAAGGGAATGATAGCTTTCAGGCGTACCAGAATCTAGTTAGGATTGATTTTTTTTAACAATAAGGAAGACATAGGCCTGTTTTTAGGTAACTGGGTAAGAATCAATAGATAGGGAGAAACTTAAGATTACAGAGAATGAGAAAGATGCTGAGGGCAATCTGCTGGAGAAAGGAGGGGATAGAATCAAGGGTGAATATAGGCGTATTGACTTTGGCAAACAGAAGGGCTAATACATCAAAAACTGGAATGAAGAAAGAAATGTTAGAGGGATGTGAGATGGAGAGAAGAGCAAATTTAAAATGAAAGACGTTTTTGTTGAACAATGATGGAAAGTTATCAGTAAAGAAGGAGGGAGGAGAGAGTAAAAGGAGGGGGGAGAGAGTGGGAGAAATAGAAACAAAGGTGAGAGAGAAGAGAGAAAGATGGAGACAGAATCAAAGAGGGAGAGAAAAGGGGAATGAGAGAGAAGGAAAGACTTGGAGAGGAGGTTTGGAACAGCTCTATAGCGAGTGTGACAGGGAATAAATTAAGGAAGAGTTGTAGGATTGCCTTGCAATATAGTGAATGTCCAGGTGGATTACGTAGCATCAATTTATAGTGGACCCAAACAGTTGGGTTTCATGTTTTTCTCCCATTTAATTCATGTGCATGAGTAGGAACAAAGGAGGCAAATGATGTGAATAAGGGAAAGGGGATAGGGAAAAAGGATTTATTAAGTTCCCAGATATGGCAGGTGCTGTCCTTTACAAATATCATTTTATCTTTATAACAACCCTAGGATTTAACATGCTATTATCCTCATTCTACAGCTGGAGACACTGAGGCAAAGTTTGTGACTTGTCCATCTCAGTTCCTCAGTTTCCTGAATGTCTGACACATAGAAGGTACTTAAATGTTTATTGATTAATATACTAAGCACTTTACAAACATTATCACATTTGATCCTCACAAGAACCCTGAGGATATAGGTGCTATTAATTTTGCAGTTCAGGAAACTGAGGCATAGATTTAAGTGACTTTCCTTAGATCACACAAATAAGTATCTGAGGTCAAATTTGAATCCAGGTATTCAGGCCCAGAACTCTATCCACTGTGCCACCTAGTTGTCTTTAGTGTCATTTGTAGCTCTTAAGTTTAGGATCCTATGATCCCCTTGTTATTTGTTGCTCTCTCTAGATGACCAGTTCCTTGCATAGAATACAAATAACACTTCTTTAAGAAAGAAAACTAGTAACAAGAATGTCCTATTTAGTATAGCCTTAAGTGGAAACAGGGTTATTAGAATATGGTTAAAAGATGTACTCAGTTGGACTTTTGAAAATAGTCATATAAATTTAAGCTTCTGTACCACAAATATTGATTTACCTAAATACTTGGGGAATAAAGTGTTTTAGTTAATTCATCTTATTAATTTAAGCTAAAAAAGACCTCTTTGCTTCAACTCTTTTCTAAAATGTTTTAATCTACTTTCCTGTCTTAGTTAAGAACACTATGGTGAATATAACGAAGTCTTTCATAGATGATAATCTCTGAAATTCTGAATTATTCCGAATAGTACAGGAGGGTGGCCAAATGTATAACAACTTTTAATTTTTATGCTGTAAATTGATTTTCTTTCTTTTAATTTAATTTTTTGTTACATTTTAAGGTCCAAAATTTCTTCTTCCCCATCCTGCACTTGAGTTCATCATTTAGCATGCACACACACACACACGCACACACACATATATACATATGTGTGTATGTGTGTGTATGTGCACTGTGCATACTTCTATAATTCTTTCTCTGGCAAGGGATAGCATCTTTTATAGATCTTTTAATTGATTCAAGTATTTATAATATTCAAAATAACTTAGTTAAGTTATTCAAACAATATTGCTGTTACTATAAACAATGTTCTCTTATTCTGCTCATTTCACTCTTCATTATTTCATACAAGTTTTTCCGTGTTTTTCTAGAATCAACCAGTTTATTTCTAATAGCATAATAATGTACCACTATTTGTTTAGCCATTCCCCATTTGATGGGCATCCCCCCAACTTCCAGTTTTTTGCCACCACAAAGAGAGCTGATTTAAATATTTTAGACCACTTAGATTCTTTTCCTTTTTTCTGATTACTTGGGGAAACAAGTCTAATAGTGTTATTGCTGGTTCAAAAGGGTATATGCAGTTTTAAAACTCTTTGGGCATAAGTTCAAATTGCTCTCCAAAATGGTTGAATTAGTTTACAACAATGCCAACAATGTATCAGTGTCTCAATTTTTCCACATATCCTCCAACATTGGTCTTTTTCTCCTATCATTTTAGACAAGTTGTTTTAATTTACATTTCTCTAACCAGTATTGATTTTTTCACATGACTATATATAGCTTTGATTTCTTCACCCCAGAACTTCCTGTTCATTTTCTTTCACCATTTATCAGTTGGGGAATGCCAAATAATCTTAAAAATTTGGCAAAGTACTCTCTGTATTTGAGATATAAAACCTTTGTCCAAGAAACTTCTCTATTAAAATTTTGCCCCAAATTTCTTCTGCTGCTTTTTATTGATATAAAAACTTTTAAAATTTTGTGTAATCAAAATTATTAATTTTATATCTTACAATGCTTTCTACGATATCTCTTTTTATATCTAGGCCATGTAGTCATTTTCATTTTATGGTGAGATGGTGTAAGGTAATTGGTTTAAACCCAATATATCTGCCATACTGCTTTCCAGTTTTCCCACCAATTATTATTTTTATTATTATTTTACCAAATAGTATATACTCCCAAAGCTTACATTTTTACATTTGTCAAACAAAAGGTTACAATAATCAATTACTACTGGGTTATTGTAAGTCAACTCTGTTTCATTGATTCACTTTTGTACTTCTTAACCAGTCAGATAATTTTGATAATTACTGGCTTATAATATAGTTTAATATCTGGCACTGTAAAACCTCCTTCCTTTACATTTTTTCATTAACTCCTTTCTTGACCTTTTGTTCTTCTAAATGAATTTTGCTATTATTTTTTCCATCTCAATAAAAAAATTATTGGTAATTTAATTGGGATGGCATTAAATAAGTAAATTAGTTTGGATAGAATTGTTACTTCTACTATATTGGCTCTGCCCACCCATAAACAATATTTCTCCAATTATTTAAATCTGACTTCATTTGCATAAAAAGTATTTTTATAATTAGTGTCCATGGAGTTCCAGGTTTTATCTTTGCAGGCATACTCCTAGGTATTTTATGCTGTCTACAATTATTTATAATTGAGTATCCCTTATGATTTAGTCTTATAGAGTTTTGTTAATGACATATAGAAATGCATTAGTTACATGGGTTTATTTTGTATCCTGTTATTTTGCTAAACCTATTCATTGTTTTGACTATTTTTTCAGTTGAATCTCAAGGATTTTACAAGTATGTCATCAGGACATCTTCAAAAAGAGACAATTTTATTACCCCATTGCCCATTCTGATTCCTTCAGTTTTTTTTTCTTCTTTTATTACTATTGCTAGGATTTCTAAATAATATTGGTGATAATGAGCATTCTTATTTCATTCCTAATCTTATCGGGAATGCTTCTAGTTTATGCTCATTGCAAATAATGCTTGTTGATGGTTTTGGGAAAATGCTTCTTAACATTTTAAGGAAAAGATTCATTTATAGCTATGTTTTCAAAGCTTTTCCTAAATCTATTGATAACCTATATGATTTTTGTTACTTTTGTTATTCATATAATCAATTATGTTAATAATTTTCCTTATGTTAAACCATTTTTACTTTTCTGGTATATTTATCCCACTTGGTCTCAATGTATAATCTTTGTGATATATTATTATAATCTCCTAGCTAGTATTTTTAAATAAAATTATTTTTGTATCCATATTCATTAATGAAATTGGTCTATAATTTTTTTGTTTTGTTTTTTTCTCTTTCAGGTTTAGGACTCCATCTTTGTCTATTATTCCAAATCATCTATTTAATATTGGAATTAGTTGATTTTTAATACTTGGTAGAATTCACTTTTAAACCCATCTGGTCCTAATCCTTTTTTATTAGCAATCTCACTTATGGCCTATTCAATTTCTTTTTTCTAAAATAGGTTTATATCCTACTTCTTCTGTTAATCTAGGCAGTTTGTATTTTTGTAAGTATTTGGCATGTCATTGAGCTTAATAACTCCTAATACTTAGATTTCTTGGTTTATTCACTTTTTTCATTTTTTGATGCAGTTTGTTTTTTTTCTCTTTAAAAATACATATTAACCAATGGTTTATCTCTTTTATTGTGTTTTTTTCAATATAAGCCAACTCTTAGTTTTATTAATTAATAAATGTTTTTCTTACATTTAATTTTATCAATATCATCTTTAATTTTTAGGATTTCCAATTTGATGCTTAACTGGGGTTTTTAAATTTTATTTTCTAGTTTTTTTAATCCTTCAATTCATTGATCTGCTCCCTTTCTATTTTACTAATATAAGTCCTTAAGAGTTATAAATTTTTCTCTGATTACTGCTTTTGTCACATCCCATAGGTTTTGGTACATTGTCTCATTACTACCATTATCTTTAGTAAATTTACTAATTATTTATATGACTGTCTTTAATCTACTCATTCTTTAAGATTAGGTTAGTTTTTAATCTGTGTTTCCATTGTCTCTTACTGCATTATTGTTTTGCATTATGTTCTGAAAAGTATCCAATATTTCTACTTTTCTGCATTAACTATAACATTTATGTGCTCTAATATATGGTCAATTTTTGTAAAAAAAAAAAAAAAAGATATATTCCTTTCTAATCCTAACCCTAACTCTAGATATTTTATCATATCTAGCTTATCTATGATTCTATTCATCTACTTGACCTCTTATTTTTGGGTGAAATTTATCTGGTCCTAAGAGGGGAAGATTGAAGTTCTCCTCTATTACAGTTTTGCTATCTATTTCCACCTGTAATTTATTTATCTTTCCCTTTAAAAATTTGAATGCTATAGCATTTGGTGCACATAGGCATTGCTATTACTTCATTATAATATCTTTTATCATAATGTAGCTTCTCTATTTCTTCTTTTAATTATTTTAGCTTTAACTTTTTCTGAGATCATGATATCTTTTTTTTTTATCAGCTGAAGCATAAGTTCTACTCTAGTGCTTTGTTTTTACTTTATGTGTACCATTTTAAAAAAATATGTTTCTTCTAAACAACTTAGATTCTGCTTTTTAAACCACTTTCCTATTATCATCTGTTTTATGGGTAAGTTTATACCTTTCACATTCAAAATTAAAATTATTTATTATGCATTTCCCCTATATCCTTTTTCCTTTGTTTATCCTTTTCTCCTTCTATTTTTATTTTATTTCTCCTCAAACATATAATTTGCTTCTGACTACTGCCTCCCTAATCACACCCCTTTAAAGAATCTGGATTTTCCCTTATCCCTTCCCCTTGCCTTCCTTTATTTTATTCCCTTCCCTCTCATTTCTTATTCTACACTCTTCTAAGAATCCTCCATTTATCCTATCCCCTCACCTTATTTCTCTGTAAATTAAGTTTTTTTTTTTTTTTTAACCTTTCTAGATGTATATGCTATTTCCTCTTTAACCCAGTTCTGATGAGAATAAGGTCCTGACACTACCAGTCCTCCACCCTCTCCTGCTTTTCACTGTAATAGTTCTTGCATTTACACATCATTTGTATGTGATAATTGCTCTGTTTTACCCCGCCCTACTCAATTTTACTTTTTAGGATGATCCCATTATACTAAACCCAAGTCTTCTTTCTTTTGTATGTTGTTTCATACTACCCTATTAATGATAATATTCTTAAGAATTACAGATAACTTTTCCATATGGGAAGTAAATAGTTTGGCTTTATTAAAGCCATTATAATGATCTTTCATTGTTTACCTTCTTATATTTCTACTGATTCTTATAGGACAAATTTTCCTCTCAGTTCTGGTATTTTCCTTACAAATAACCTGAAATTCATGGTATCCATTTTTCCCATTCAGGATTATACTCAGCTTTGTTAGGTAAGTTATTCTTAGTTGCAAACCCAGTTCTTTTTCTCTTTGGAATATCATGTTTCCATGCCATTTGGTCTTATAATACACAAGATGCTAAATCTTGTGCTACCCTGATTATAACTTCATAGTATTTAAATTGTTTCTTTTTAGTTGCTTGTAGTATTTTCTTTTTGACCTAGGAGCTTCAAAACTTAGCTATAATATTCCTGTAAGTTTTCATCTTGAGATCTCTTTCATATGGTGATCAGTGGATTTTTTTTTCAATTTCTATTTTACCCTCCAGTTCTAAAACTTTAAAGCAATTTTCAGTATAGTGTCTAAACTCTCTTAAAATCACAACTCTCAGGTAGTTCAATGATTCTATATTGTCTCTCCTTGATCTGTTTTCTAGGTCAGTTGTTTTTCTAATATTTCTATATATTTTCATTTTTTAAATTTTGTTTTATTATTTCTTATAAAGTTATTAGCTTCCTCTTGTCCAATTCTAATTTTTAAGGACTTAATTTCTTCTGTAAGCTTTTATTTCTCTTTTTTCCAATTGGTTGCTTTTCTTCTTATAATTTTCTTGATCTTCTAGCATTGCTCTTGTTTTTTTCTTTTAACTTTTCCTCAGCCTCTCTGATTTATTTATTTTTTTTATTTTTTTTTTTGCTGAGGCAATTGGGGTTAAGTGATTTGCTCAGAGTCACAGCTAGAAAGTGTTGTGTCTTGAGACCAGATTTGTACTCAGGTCACCTGACTTCAGGTTTTTGATGCTCTATCCACTAGCCTCTCTGATTTTTAAAGTCCTTTTAAAATTCTTCCAAGAAGTCTTTTGGGGCTTGTGGCCATTTTACATTTTTCTCTGAAGTAGAAGTAACTGTTTTGATTTGGTTGTCTTCTTCTGTTTGTTCCCAGATCTTCTCTATCACCATAGTAGCTATCTATGGTTAAGTTCTTTCTTTTTTGCTTACTTCTTATCTAAGCAGCTTATTTCTTGGCTGATAACTTTGTGTTAGGTTTCATCTCTAGTCTTGCAGTATAGGGGATAATGTCTCAAGGTTTAGGTTTTCATGCTTTTGTTTTCTTAACTCTACATGAGAGCCTGACATCAGGTATTCCTTTCCACTCCTGAACCAGGACCAGGAATCCTAGCAACACTTACCAAAAATGTTCTGATTCCCTGTGGTACCTCCCATGATTACAAGCTTCAGCTCATGCCTTTGCCCTGGGAACTGAAATCAGGGACTCTGCCATTCTCCTGTGACTGACCACATGGTTCTTCAAGTCATCCCAGGCAGCCCACCAAGAAAAACTACCAACTTCCATGAATTCAGGATTTCACATCCTATCTAAACTTTTCTGACGTGTAGACCGCCATTCATTGAATATATTTTTCCTCTTTAATACTATTTTTTAGAATCCTTCAAGGCTGTTTTCAGATGCTATTTCTTCTGTGAAACATATTAGGGCTCTTCCTATCTTCACCCTCAATTACAATGTATTTACTTATTTGCTTACATTTTAAGGAAAGGAAAAAGGAAAGGAAAGGAGAAAGGAAAGGAAAGGAAAGGAGAAAAGAAAGGAAAGGAAAGGAAGGGAAAGGGAAAGGGAAAGGGAAAAGGAAAGGGAAAGGGAAAGGAAAAGGAAAAGGAAAAGGAAAAGGAAAGGAAAAAGGAAAGGAAAGGAAAAAAGGAAAAGAAAAAGGATAGGAAAAAGGAAAAAGGAAAGGAAAGGAAGGGAAGGACCAACTTGAATTAGGGCAGGAATTAAACGCCTAAAATTTTTTTTATATGTCTATGATAGCACTTTTGTGTAGTTAATGAGAAATTAAGTCTGTAGTGGACATGTTAGGTGATCTCTGAGATGAAATATGTAGAAGAGAAACTCTCCTCTTTTATTCACAGGAATGAAGCTGGACAGTCAGTTTCACTTTCAGATAAAACAAAAATGTTATAATGAAGCACCACCTAGTGGACTGATGAGATAACCACAGAGTTCTGTGGAAAGAGGACCTGGTTAATTTCCTCTTGTAGACTATTGAGCACCAAGGGCAGGATGTAATTGATGTGCAATAAAGAAGATGCAGTTCAGGTTTTGAGGATTTGCTGTCCAAGATGTGAAAACAAACTCTATATGACTGCAATTGGAATTGAAATATCAGGCCCATGAATATGATCATTCCAAATAAACAATTTAATCTAAATCTGAAACCAGAACTGTTTCCAGGTAGAGACAATTAGGGCAATTTAGAAAGAGTCATTGCCTTTTGTGGGATCCTGAGCTGTTGCCAGGACCAGGTCATCAGACATGAATAGTAGAGGAAGATGGAGCTAGCCTGGAATAAATGACACATCTCTAATCAGTCCCTAATGACCTATGTAAGAGAATAGAGTTGACTTCCTAGAGACAATATCTCTTTCTCAAGAAACTCCTTCCAGGAGTCCCCCTGCAAGGGGGACTGATTGTAGATGGATCTTCTGGAATCTTTCACTTATTTTCCCTCACTTGGGGCTTCCCTCACTCTTCATTTTAGCCTATGTTTACCTGCATGAACAAGTAGAAAGCTTTGATTCATCCCCATACCATGCATCTCAGATCACATGGTTGCCAACTATGGACACAGTGAGTCAATGTGACATGAAACAACTAAGTCATGATGTGAAAATGGCAAAAATAAGATCAGAGAGGGAAAATTAGCTACTATAGTGGTTTGACTCTTTTGACTCTATTATAGGGGATTGACTTTTGAGAGCTAGAAAGAACGTCAGAAGTCATCCTGTTAAACCCATGGGATCTGGGGTCCCAGGTTCTTTTCGTTCAACTATGAAATTCAGCAAGGGTCCCTTCTACACAATGTGTAGGGGCAAAGGTAGCCTTGGAATTAATACTCATTCTCAAAGATAAAAAATTTCTGTACTTGCCAAAGAGAAGCAGAAGAAAGGTGGTATGATATCAATGCAAGTAGAAATTGCTTCATCCTTTGCATTACCAGTGTCTAGAACAATGTCTGGCATAGAGTAGTGTTTAATAAATGTATGCTGGTTATAGTTAGCATCTATATAGGACTTAAAAGTTTCCAAAATATTTAACACATCTCATGTGATCTCCAAAATAAGCCTGTGAGGTAGGTGTTATAATCCCCATTTTACAGATGAAGAAATTAAGGAACAATGAATTAAATGTAGGGTTACAGAATTAATGTCTGAGAGAAAATTTTAACTAAGGTATTAATTGAGGGAAGCTAGATGGAAGGAAAGAGGAAGCCCTGGGAAAGGGAGGAAGAAATGACCAGTAATTGGTAATTTCTCTGGCAATTTGGGAATTAATTTCTTTATGGGATCCAGAAAGAGAGAAAGAGATTGTTGTTTTCCAGCTTGCTTAGAGTCTGAAACTCTTCTTCCTTGTCCTTTGTCCAGAGAGTGGTCTCATTCTTCCCTCCCCACCTCAACCTCTCTTGAAAGAATATATCTGTTTAATTCCCCAACCTGGGACAAAGTTCTCATTGACCTCAGCCTAGTTATGGTTCTGTTTCTATTTTTGCCCGCTCATGTAGGCCAAAAAACTCCACAATTGACAGGAGTATTCACTATAACTTGTCAAGAAATTTTGATTTCACTCACAAATGCCTGTAGATGGGGTTTTGTTTCTTCAATCATTTCCAGGGAGGTTTTTTTTTAAATTATTATTTGGTTCAATTTAAAGTAAAATGTAAAGCAAGATATGAGTCTGCTGTGACAAAGTAAGAAGATTCAATAAGAAAAGCAGTGATTTGAAAGAAGAACTATCCCCAAGAAGGGAAGCCAAGCAAAGATAATAGCCAAATGTGGTCTGTGGCAATAAATCCAGCAACTTGTGAAAAATAATAGGTCTTTCTGTTCGTAGATATCTGAGAGATAAACTGTAATCCCTCCCCTCTTCCCCAACATAATAGGAAAATATTTTTGGTCTGCTCTTAATGCTTTTCTAAAACCACAAGGAGGAGTGGAAATTAAGAGGAAGATACCATATATATGGAAATATTCACAGCTTTTTTTTTTATAGTGACACAGAACTGAATATCAAGGTACCCACCAGGTAAGGAATGATGGAGCAATTATTTAACAATCAGCTGAGGAGAGGGAATGTACCCAGGATTCTCTTAATCTGCATTATAATAATCTGCATTATTATTTTTTCCCTCACTTTCTGAAAGTCTAGATTATCAACAAGACAATAAATCAGGGTTTGATCAGTATATACATCAGTATTATCATATCGATATATGTCCAAGGTGTGAATATTCAGAAAATTCATGACTGGTTTGAGCTGGCTCCAGGATGCCCCTGGAGTGGCCCTGGTTTTTCCCCTTTATAGCAGAGTATCACTTGATGCTGTGAACAATTTTTACCCCGATTTTAGGGAAGAGTCCTATGTTTAGATAGAGTATCTAGGTGGCACAGTACCAGACTTGGAGTCAAGAGAATTCTTCTTGAATTCAAACCTGGCTTCAGAAATTTGCTAGTCATATGACACTGGATAAATCACTCAATCTTGTTTACCTCAGTTTCCTCCTCTGTAAAATGAGGGGGAGAAGGAAATGGAAAATCACTAAAGTTTCTCTTCCAAAAAAATCGTGAGTGGGAACAGAAAGAGTTGCACACAACTGATAAAATATCAAATAATAATGTTCAGATAGGCAGTTTAAAGATAGTTAGCTGTAACCTTACAAGCAATAGAAAAGACTGCATACAATCACATAGTAGGTCAACACAGAATGTCTATGCATGTCCTAATCCTGGCTGTCATATCAAAGGATATGAACAGTTATCAAAAGAATTGCAATTTCCCAATTGATAAAATGGTCAAAGGTTTTTTTGACATAGAATTTTTTCCCAGTTATATGTCAAGAAAAATGTTCTCTATAAAGAGGGGAGAAGAGAGGAGAATACAGAGAAAAAAATAGATATAAAAACAGGACATATCAAAATTTTATTTTCAAAAAATCTTCAATATTTGAAAGGATGAATTAGGTCAATTGAATATTGTCACATTCAGTTCCACATTCAGTTTTTGGCCAATCAGGACCCTGCCACCTGCTATCTATATGATCTTAGGCACTTTTACCCCTCCAGGTTTCAGTTTCTTCAACTGTAAAATGAAGTGGTTGGACTAGATGATGATAATGATAAATGATATTTATATAGCACTTTATATTTTGCAAAGTACTTTATCTTCCTTGAGAATCACAGCAATCCTTTGAGGATAGGTAGATACAATTATATATATATATATATATATATATATATATATATATATATATATGGAACAGAATTTCTTCCATTTTACACAGAAACTGAGGCTTAGGTCAAAGAATTGTAAGAGGTCACACAGCTACAAAGTATGAAACCTAGATTCAAAGGCCCCTAACACCTGGTTAGTTGTTGTCCTTCATTCTTGAAGAGAACAAAAGTGACATGTTTTAGAATCCAGTTAAGTGTGTGCAAGTATGACTGATCACACCAATATGATCTCAGAATGCTTTGCCACAAGTCAGATACAAATAGTCCCTGTGAACATTTGGGGTGGATTCTCTAACTTTGTGTATCTTGTGTTTCTTCTGAGCTAATTTGATTCTGCTTAGCTCACAGAGCATAGCACCTCTGATGAAGGCATTCCATGCTGGATGGTCCTGTGCCAGTGTCTTCCCATGTCATACAATCAATTCTAAAAATTTTTAAATAGCTTTTTTATTTTCAAAACATTTACACAAATAGTTTTCAACATTCACTCTTGCAAAACCTTGTGCTCCAAATTTTTTCCCTCCCACCTCCACCCCTAGACAGCAAGTAATTCAATATATGTTAAACATGTACAATTCTTCTATACATATTTCCACAGTTATTCTGCTACACAAGAAAGATCAAAAAGAAAAAAATGAGGAAGAAAAAAGGAAGCAACAACAAAAAAAGGAAATTAGTATGTTGTGATCCACATTCAGTACCTGTGGTCTTCTTTATAGATGCAGGATGGTTCTCTCCATCACAAGTCTATTGGAATTGTCCTGAATCATCTCATTGTTGAAAAAAGCCAAATCCATCAAAATTGATCATCACATAATCTTGTTATTATTGTGCACAATGTTCTCCCTGATTCTGTTTACTTCACTTAGCATCAGCAATTCATGCAAGTCCCTCCAGGCTTCTCTGAAATCATCCTGCTAGTCATTTCTTACAGAATAATAATATTCCATAACATTCATATGCCATAACTTATTCAGCCATTCTCCAGCTGATGGGTATCCACTCAGTTTTCAGTTCCTTGACACTACAAAAAGAACTGCTACATACATTTTTTCATATGTGGCTCCTTTTCCTTTTTTATGATGTCTTTGGGATACAGGCCCAATAAAGAGACTGCTACAAAAGGGTGTGCACAGTTTAATAGCCCTTTGGGCACAGTTCCAAATTGTTCTAAAAAAATGGTTGGGTAAGTTCACAACTCCACCAACAATGTATTAGTGTCCCAGTTTTCTCACATCATCTCCAACATTTATCATTATCTTTTTCTGTCATCTTAGTCAATCTGAGAGGTATGTAATGGTACCTCAGAGTTGTCTTAATTTGCATTTCTCTGATAAATAGTGATTTAGAGCCTTTTCCACCCCTCCTTTCTTTTTTATATCATCACAATAAAGTCAAATTATACCTGCACCCTCTAAGTACATCCCTAACTAACACACATTTCTCAAGTTAAACATATCATCTTCCCATATAGGGATGTAAACATTTTAACCTTTAAAAAATATAGATTTTTCTCTTCCTTTTTTCCCCCTTTTTTAATGCTTCTCTTGAATTCTTTATTTGAAGATCAAATTTTTTGTTCAGTTCTGGTCTTTTCATCAAAAATAAATGAAAAGCTCCTATTTAATTGAATATCCATCTTTTCCCCTGAAAGATAATGCTTAATTTTGCTGGATAGTTGATTCTTGACTGAAATTCAAACTCCTTTGCCCCCCCAGGATATCCTATTCCAGGCTCTTTGATACTTTAAAGTGGAACCTGCTATGTTATGGATAATCTTGGCTGTGGCTCCTCCATATCTGAATTGTTTCTTTCTGACTACTTGCAGTATTTTCTCTTGATCTGATAATTCTAGAATTTAACTACAATAGTCCTTGGAGTCCCAAGGAGAGACCTTGGGGTCTCTTATAGGAGGTGATCAGTGGATTCTTTCAATGGCTATTTTGCCCTCTGGTTCTAGGACATCAGGGCAATTTTCCTTGATGATTTCTCAAAAGATGTTGTCAAGGCTCTTTTTTTTTTTTTTTTTTTTTTTTTATCATGGTTTTCAAGTAGTCCAGTAATTCTTAGATTGTCTCTCCTGGAACTATTTTCCAGTTCAGTTGTTGGTTTTGTTTTGGTTTAGTTTGGTCTTTTGAGGAGGTGTTTTACAATTTCTTCTATTTTTTTCATTTTTTAGTTTTGTTTGACTGATTTTTGATATTATTCACTTTTATTTGTTCAATTCTAATTTTTACTGAATTTTTTTAGCTTTTTTATTTCCTTTTCCATTTGGCCAATTGAATTTCTAAATGAATAGTTTTGTTCATTGGATTTTTTTTCCCCATTTCACCAATTCTGTTTTTCAAGGAGTTGTTTTCTTTTTCCATTTTGCTAAATCTATTTTTTAAGGAATGATTTTCTTCAATTTCTATGTTTCCTTTTTCCAAAGCTTTGAATTGCTTTCCTCATTTTCTTCTAACTCTCTTTTAAAATCCTTTTTGAATTCTACCAAGGGAGCCTTTTGAGTTGAGTTTCATATCAGCCTTTAAGGCTTCATCTAGAGAAGTGTTGCCTTTAGCGTTCTCAAGATTTGAGATCTGTGCTTCCTTGTCTCCATTATAGCTATCAATAGTCAGAGCTGTTTTTGCTTTTTTGCTCATTTTTAAAGGTTAAGGTCTGCTCTTAGGGCAAAAGGGAGATTGTCCCAAGTTTCTTCTACAGGAAACAGTGGTTTCATGCAGCCCTGGAGTCAATGCTGCCATGATGGGTGGGTGGAGACAAGTCCTTCTTGTTATGCTGGGGGTTCAGGGGCTCATTATTTATTTTCTGTAGATGTGTTAGAGGTCTCACAGCTACTCTGCTGACCCACTGACTTCTGAACCAGGACAGAATAGACAACCCTGTATTTTGACTAAGGGCCTTCCAGTAGATTTCTTCCAAGGCCTCTCTGCCCTGGGCTTCCCTGTGCTGTGCCTATACTGGCCCACCTCCCCTCGCACCCACCCCAGCCTGATTGAGACAAACTTCTTCTGAAGTTCTTCCAAAATATCTTCTTCTAGAAATTTATTACATTTCAAATACTTGTGGGTTCTGTAATTCCAAAACTCATTCAGAAGCTTGATCTGGTGTTGATTCTGAGAGAAGCCAGGAAGAGCTCAGACAAAGACCTGTCTACTCTCCACCATCTTGGCTCCATCAATATTAAAGTTCTTAAGCGAGACCTTGAGAGTGTCCTTGAATCCCTTTTCTTATCACCTTGTGAGCACTTGCTCTGTGGGACTTCTCCACAAAATAATTTTTTTTGCAAGCATATATTTGGTCTTCAAACAATTGGCCAGCCTGATAGTTGTGCTCTCTGCAGTAGAGTTGTAATGCTTGGCAGTTTAGTTTGACAAAGGAGCTCAGTTCAGTTTCCTGGCATGGTGTTGGTTTATTGTCCAGGTTACACAGGCAGACAACAATGAGCTATATAGAACTTCAGATTGGTAGTTAGTCTAATCCCTCTCCTCTCCCACACTTTCCTTCAGAGCCTCCCAGACACTGAGCTAACTCTGGCAATGTGTGAGTCCTTATTATCAATGTGTATAACCCTGGAAAGTATACTGCCAAGGTAACTGAATTTATCCACAGCATTCAAAACTTCACCATTTACTGTAACTGATGATTCCACATATGGAATACCTACTAGCTATGTGAACATAATCATTTAATTTCTCTGACCCTGTTTCTCTTATAATTCTAAACCCAATTAGTGTGTGTGGAATCTGAGGCCCATTACGTTGTTCTACTTGGCAATATCCTTTATCCTTATTCTTGGCTGACTCTTTATGGCCTGAAACGATTTAAACACCACCCTACAGTAGTTGAAGCCATTTACTATGATTGCAGAGATGAGATCTCACAGACTCCATATGAGAGATAATTGCCTGTCAAATTGTAACAGGTACTGGTTATGGTCCAAGCAGCCAGACGGTGCAGTAAATGTATGACAGGGTATTGAAAGCATCAGAAACCAATGTACCTGGAACTGGAAGATGTGGGGGGCGGAGGAGAGGTGCACAGGAGGGGGAGGGAAGATTTCTAAGTATCTCTTCTTCCGAACAGGGAAGACCTCTTATCCTGAGTGGAACTGAGGTGTTGGGTGGGAATAGGCTAGAAAGAACTGTTCATTTGTCTCTGTGGTGTTTCCACATGGCTGGAACTGACAAAAGAAGTAAATGTGTGGATAAGAGCAGCATTTTAACAGCTAAGAAAAGGACTGTGAAAAGTTAATGAGAAGTCGTATATTGAAAACAAGGATGGCATCCTTGGCAGAAATGTCCCTATATGAAAAGATAATAGTTTGCAAAGCAAAAGATACATTTGAAAATATGAAGATGATGTGTATGTCACTCTAGGAAAAACAGCCTCCCCAGCTGTTTTTTCCTTTCTATTATTCCAGTAAATTCTGTTATCCAACTCTGATGAAAGTTAGTCTATCTTATTGAGTAGTCTGGTTGGGAGCTAATGCTTCACATATGTGTGTGTATGTGTGTTCTCCCCTTTAAATCATAAGCTCTTTGAGAGTGGGCACTATCTTTTGCCTATTTTATATTACCAGTTCTTAGCACAGTGCCTGATACATAATAGGTATTTAATAAATATTTATTTTATTATTAAAAATTCTAGATTCATTTAGATTTAGGCTATTTAGGAAGACCTGAACATCTTTTAGGTTCAACAAATGTCTTTTCTATTATTAAAAGTTCTGGGTCTAAGTTATTTCAGCAGACCTGAACATGCTTTATGTATGGGTCAGGGAATAAACACAATTTGTCTGTTGTCCAAAAACTAGGCTTAATAATTGTGCACTGATGGACTGCTATATCCATAGATATAGAAAGATATGTTTAGCTACAGATATGTTTATATGTGTATAGATACACACATATGTGCTGTACTTATGGCATCTTTTTCTACAGAGTTCTCTGAAATCTCTCATAGAAAAGGGATGTGTATGTGTATGTGTGTGTGTGTTGAAAACAGGGATAGCATCCTCGGCAGAAATGTCCCCATTTGAAAAAATAATAGTTTTCAAGGCAAGAAAGATAAATTTGAAAATATGAAGATATGTATATTACTCTGGGAAATATATTTATATATGTCTGTGACATATATGTGCATATATATGCATGTATACATATACAAATACATGTGCATACATATACACACACATACAGGAATAGGCTGAGAACATAGTGTGCTATAATGAATGCTAAAACAGGTTTGAAAATTATTTCATTTTTCTTTGAAGTCATACTAGACCTTTATTAACCCACCAATGCTTCTGAATCAACACTTCAGTAGAATGATTCACCTCTGGGTATCATTTCTATTAGTGAAGGTCATGATCCTTCCACAACTCAGTAAACGTTTTCATGATTTGCCTTTGCCACATTGCTTCTCTAATTGGCTAAACTTCTGGTGAGAAGGTATTGGTCGTCTACAGGGTCAGTAGGGACTATTTTCCTTTTAGCTTTGTAAAAATGTGGGCTAATTGAGGTCTACTTAGTAACCCACTCCAATCTACTAGCATTGATTGCACACCTGCAAAATAGGTGATAACATTGTTTTGTGGATTGAGATGTAGACTTAGAAATGAGAAAACGAGTTCAAGTTTACTTTAGTTATGGTTACATGCGCAAATGATTTAGTCTCTAATGTTGCAGGCAGCTAAGACTATGTGAACTTGTTTTTTAAAATATTCTGGTAACTGTATTTCAATACAAGTGACTTTCTTTGGCATACTATATATATTTGATTTTATGTATTTAGGATCATTCTTTTCAGAAGGATGTCCATAGGCTCCACAAGTCTGCCAGAGGAGTTCAGGACACACAGAAAACTTAAGAACCCCTAAATCACAGAGTAATTGGAGGAATATCTGTCATGTTTTCTTCTTTACCTCTCTCTCACATAATGAGATAGTCCTTCTCCTTACCAAAACAAACACATCAAGTCCTGAGTTCAAATGTGGCCTCAAACATTTACTGGCTTGTGATTCTGGGCAAGTCATTTAACTACTGTCTCAGTTTCTTCACCTGTAAAATAATAATAATAATGGCACCTATCTCCTAATATTGTTGAGAGGCTAAAATGAGATTTACAAACCTTATTAGTATTATTTGTTGTTTGTTAGTTGTATAGATCATGTGTGACTCTTCATGACTTCATTTAGAGGTTTTTGGGGAGTGGTTTACCTTTTCTTTCTCCAGCACATTTTATAAATGAGGAAATTGAGATAAATAGGATTATATGAATTGCCCTGAGTCACACAACTAGTAAGTGTCTGAGACCATATTTGAATTCAGGTTTTCCTGACTACTGATACTCTATACACTATGACACCCCTGACTGCCTTATTATTTTTATATTATCATTATTATAATATGACCCACCATAGCAGTAAATCCTTGTAATTCTAGTTCCTGAGGATGCTGAGGTTGACAGATCTCTTGAGCTTGGGAGTTCTGAGTTGCAATGAGTTATGCCAATTGGGTGTCTATACTGAGTTTGTTGTTATTATGATGAGCCTCTAAAAGAAGGTCCAAGTTGGAAATGGAATATAACAGAATTCCTACATTAATCAATAGTAGGATGGAATCATGGATAAGCTCCTGTACTTCTAACCTAAGAAGATGGGAAGACCAAATCTTTAAAACAAAAAGGAAAAAAGAACTGGATATATATATATATATATATATATATATATATATATATATATACACATATGTGTGTGTGTGTGTATTACTCTGTAACAATGAAAACAATATAGAAATAGGTTCCCAGATAAGGTTTTATAAAGCTTGAGGGGAGGACATTCGAATAATGTGGCCAACTGAGTGGAATACACAGAGGTTATCTGGACTCCCTGGGTCACTCAGAATCAGAGAGAAGATTTAAACCCAGGTTGTCCTTACCCTAAGGCTGACACTCTATCATTTACTCATGTCTCTATACATACATAAAATTTACATCATGTTCAACTCCATAAAACCACAAGTCCTTAGGTGTCCTGACATTTTTCATTTTGCTTATGTACTTATTATATGAAAGAGACAAATAGCTTAGACTACTATGAATTTCAGAACCAACCTTGGGCAAAATTGTGAAAACAGTTAAATTTGTCCTTAGAATCTTTCTACTTGCCCTTTCTCTATTTGGTACTATATATTTCACCTCACAATACAACTTTCGTAAATTATTTTAAGACTTTTGTTGATATCTTTTGTTTTTACATCACTTTCATTTCTCAATATGTACTTTTCCTCTCCTCAGCAAACCATTTCTTATAACAAAGAATAAAAAACAGAGGGAAAAAAATTAGTGAAGCTAATGGGGATGATCCCTCCTTTCCCCAATTTTGTCATATTATGGTATATGACAAAGGTTATGTGCAAAAAATGTGCATATACCCGGGAAACTCTTTACAGGGTGTGAAAAAAGTTACCCAGATTGGCACAGAAGGGGCACTTGCCATTGGCTGTGGAAAGATTGGCCATAATTTTGATAAGCCTTAAAAAATTCAGCCAGCCAGCCTGAAAGAGCATTCACAGCAGGAAAGAGCTTTTTATTTTATTTCATTAAAGCTTTTTATTTTCAAAACATATGCATAGATAATTTTCAGTATTCACCTTGCACAAGCTTGTGTTCTATTTTTTTCTCCCTCCTTTCTCTTCACCCCATTTCAGACAGCAAGTAATCCAATATGTTAAACATGTGCAATTCTTCTATACATGCTTCCACAATGATCTTGCTGCTCAATAAAAATCAGATCAAAAAGAAAAAGAGAGGGAAAAAACAAAATGCAAGCAAACAACAACAAAAAGAGTGAAAATGCTAATGTTGTGGTCCACACTCAGTCCCCATAGTCCTCTCTCTGAGTGCAGATGGCTCTCTTCATCACAAAATCATTGAAACTGGCCTGAATCACCTCCCTGCTGAAAAGAGTCACATTCATCAGAATTGATCATCGTATAATCTTGCTGTTGTTCGTACAATGTTGTTTGAGTTCTACTTACTTCACTTAGCATTAGTTCATGTAAGTCTCTCCAGGCCTCTCTGCAATTATCCTGTTGATCATTTCTTATAGAATAATAATATTCCATAACATTCATATATCATAACTTATTCAACTATTCTCCAATTGATGAGCATCCATTCAGTTTCCAGGTCTTTGCCACTACAAAAAAGGCTTTTATAAACAATTTTGCACACGTGGATGCTTAGGAAGCAGCTTTTTATTTCTAAGAGGTAGAGATGGAAGTTTGATCCTTCTCCCTTCAATGTGCCTTTGTGTCTTGTACCACAACTATTTCCCCAATGTGAGAGACACCATATCTAGTAGGAAGCAGAGATACATACACATAAACACTCAGTCATACTCAGAGGCGAGCAACAATTTCAAGGATCATAACCTTTGGCATAGGAGAGACTACTAATTCTTGAGAATTGAGCTGTGAAAGGGAGGAGACTCACAGAGTCCAGCTGAGGCTCTGTAGCCAGAAAAAAGCATTGAGGGATATCACAAGAAAATAGAGGACATAAGAAGTACCAAAGGTGTGAACTGCTTTGGGTAAAATATATTTCCCAAATATTTGCCTCATTACTTGTGTACTTTTAAATTTATTCCTACACTTCTTCCTGATACCTGATATATTTTTGTAAGAGTCAGGCTTTTTGTGGGAAAGGGTTTCCTCCCCCCCGCCCCCCACCCCCGCCATGGCATCTTAGAAAATACCTTTGCTTTGAGCTGATTGTTTCTACTGACTTATTATCAAAGGTCTCAATAGGGTCTTCACAAACTATATTTTTAGGACTACAGATTCACTTGGAACCTGTGAGAATATTCCTCCTTTGGGAATTCACCCTATAAATCTATTCAAGTGGAGTTTAGAGAGATGACCCAGAGAGAGTGCTACATCACCAATGCATCTACTGAATCTGACAGTACATACTAGGATCCAGTTGGTGTACCTTTAGGGAAATGGATAAAATCCATTAAAAAATTATTCAGGAGAGCATTCTACTTTCCCCAATGAGAAACAAGCCCCAGTGCAAGGCAGTATGGGAAACTACTAGACTTAGAATAACAGGTTCCCACTGAGTCTCTTACATATCTATATGTCCTTGAATAAGTTATGTAATCTCTTCTTATCTTTATAATAAGGATACTAATGAGGTTCTAATGAGATAATATATAAAAAAGCATTTTAAAATCTTAAAATGCCATAAAATGTCACATGCTATTATTACTATTATTACACATTAGATGGTAATAATAATGATGATCCATTTAACTGATAAAAAATAAATTGATATTTATCAAGCATGGGTGATTTATCAAACCAGGCACATAGGGTACAATGACAGAAATGAAACAGTCCTGCTCTCAAGGGATTTATATTCTATTAGAGAAATGATTCTACAAATAAATGCAGAATATAGGCAAAGTAAATTATGGCAGAATAACTTAAAGGAGGAGGTACTAACAGCTTAGTGGATTAAGAAAGGGCTCATATAGGATATCCCAAAAGTCTTACTGCAGTAAAAAAAAAAAAAAAAAAAAAAAAAAAACACAACTTAAATCTATACCCAGTTATAAGATTCTCTCTCTCTCTCTCTCTCTCTCTCTCTCTCTCTCTCTCTCTCTCTCTCTCCAGACACACACATACAGAGTGATTTAAATATATATATATATATATATATATATACATATATATATATTTAAATATCTATATCTATATATATCAGTTTTTAAGCTTTATAAAGTTTTAAACTATACTAAGACTTTCATAATACTATGTAAAAAAGGCAACACTGAATTTAGCTTTGAAGAAAATTTGGGGATTCTAAGAGGAAGAGGTGAGAAAGGAGTTGCCTAGGCATGAGGGACAAATTATATTAGAACAAAGGAAGAATGAATCTAGTCTGTCTTGTGTCATCCTTTGGAATTTTTCTAATAGAAAGAATTATCCAGACTTCCATTTCCTTTCTAGTTCATACTAAAATTCCAATTCCCCTTAAATGGCTTGTGAAACTATAATTATTCTCTTGGACTTATTAAATCCCCTGTGCTCTACTCCTCAGCACTGGTTATTGTTGGCGTGAATTATTGATACATTCCTCCTAGTTTACGATGTTTGAGTGTGTTTTCAATATTTCATAGAGCTGTTCTCTGAATTGGCTATGGGGACCCAAGAGGGATTTCACTTTGTTAATGCTGTTCCTTGTATATTTGTGGTATTAATTTTGCTTGTCTCATTTAAGCCTCTTTTGAGTGAAACACCTTATTAAAAACCTCTCTAGTTGGGCACTATATTTCCTCTTGATTTCATCTTTGCCTTTTCTTAGGGAGAAAAAGAATCTCTTTGGGGGGAACTAGCAGCAACCCATTCACCATCCATTACTTTTTTTCCTCTTCCAATGGCCAAAGGGACTTTATCAGGAGATACTTTATAAGAACAATGACTCTTCTCTGGTACAGTCAAGATGTTGTTTATGGCTAAGAAAACTCTGGGAATAAGACTTTCAAAATAGAAGAGCTGAACTCACCTAAATTATGCAGAAGGAAATAGCCCTTCTATTTGGTTTTGTTTTTTAAGGTAAAAGGAAGGATATAGGACAAAATATCTTCCTGGGAAAAGATCAGTGCCAAAAATTGGAGTGGTTATTGATGGGGCCCTGGGGTTTTTGCCTAGAATGGAGGCTCATGGGAATAACTTTGGCTATAGACTTCCAAGGTAGGGACTGAACCTGTGATGTCATTGGATTTAGGACTTTCTAGAAAAAGGCTTATTGCTTTATTAAGGTGATAAACACTTTCTTTGGAACATAGTGATAAGGAGTCACCTGGGACACTAAGAGGTTCAATGAACTGTTAAGGGTCCTACAGCCAATTATTTGAACCCAGGTGTTCCTGATTCAATAGTTCTTTATCCCTAAATTCCAATTTCTTAAACTGGTTCATGACCCCATATAGACCTTGTAACTGAATGTAGAGGTTGCAGAATTATGATTTATTATCAGTAAATGTTTGATTTGTATGTCTATTTTATATATCGATATACCCTGGGTCACATAAAAATTTTTTAGGGTGTATTGCAATGCAATAGGAAAATCACTCACTCATTTATAGTGCTCACCCTTGGCAGAATGAAATGAGAGATAGCACCAAGTAAAATAATAAAGACAGGAAATTTTGGGTTCAAATCTTACTGACTTGCTTTACTAGCTCTATAACAATGTACACGTTTCTTTGCTTCTCTGAATCATTTATGGAGTAAGAGATATACTGCTAGGAGTAATAACCTCAGAGCACAATGAATCTCAACTAAGATACAGAGTAGCTACAAGGTTGATTGTTGGCCTTCGATACTGAGAAAGACTAAAATTACACCTTTATGTGGGGGTCAATGTATAATGTATCCAACTGTGACTCATCAGAACAATACAAGTTTGCAAGGTTCTACCATAGGTTGGGCATAAGTAACTGTTCACATGAACATTTGGAATGGATATATCTCTAACTTTGAGCATCTCGTGTTTTTTGTTTGGTTTGGTTCTTTATCTTTTTTTTTTAACTACTGCAATTATAGCAGTAACTATTTTCTTTGATGTGAATATGCCATACTGGATGGTCCTGTGCTAGTATTTCCCATTTCCCATTCAAAACTGATTCCAAAGTAGTTTAGAGGGAACTTGAGAGTGTCTTTATGTCACTTCTGACTTCAGTTGCTTTGTGCAAGTTCTTCATAAGATAGTTTTTGAACAATGTGATAGATCTGGCTCTCTGTAATACAAAGTAACCTTAAAGAGGAAGGATCAGATGAAACAGTGTACGTAAACCACAATATTACCTTAAAGTACTTCACAATTTAGGATAATTAAATGTATCATTAAATACAGTAGTGTAATTTGTGGGTTTTTTTTAAACATTGACTTTTCTTGGCAATTTAAAAAAAATCTATTCAGAAATTCACTGACTGTTGGTAACCTATAGACTCTACCTTCAGAGATCATTTCTATAATATGTTATTAGAGCAGTGTGGCTGAACCTGTAGCAGATAGGAGATAAGGTGTAGTTAGGCAAGGTAAATAGAGTGCTAGGCCTGAAGTCAGGAAGACTCAAATTGCCAAGTTCAAAGTCAACCTCAGACACAGCTATGTGACCCTGGATAAGTCACTTCACCCTGTTTGCTTCCATTTCCTCATCTGTAAAATAAATTGGAGAAGGAAAAGGCAAACCTGTATCTGTGCCAAGAAAACCTCAAGTAGGGTCATGAAGAACTGGACATGGCTGAAACAACAGAACAACAAATTTATAGCAACTACTTTCTGAGGAATAGACTAAGTCCAGAAAGGCTCATCATGCGTAGACTGGCCGTTTCGTAATGACTTTTAGCCAAGGAACCTATTTTTTAAAAAAAGACAAAATAGCCCTGTCACCAGATATTCATAACCACAATAATAACAATAACAACTAGTTGTAGAATTTTAAGATTTGCAAAGCACTTCACAATTATCTCATTTGATCTTCACAGCCTTGGGAAGAAGGTACTATCATTATCCCCACTTTGCAAATGAAGAAACTGAAATAGGTTTAAGTGATTCATTCAGGGTCATACAGGTAATAAGTATCTGGTGCTGCATTTGAATTCAGGTCTTTCTGACTCTAGATCCAGGATTCTATCCATTGTGCTATCTACAGGATCACAGATTTAAAGTGGTAGGTCCAAACGCTTCATTTTAGAGCTGAGGTCCAGAGAAGTTGTGATAGTCTCATGGGCCTCCTTCTCCTTTTACAATGATGATGGGGTTATCAAAAGGTTCCATGTAACTCAGCAGAGTTGGGGAGTCAGCCCAGGACAAGCTACCACTGCTCACTGCTTCCTTAGTTGCAAGCTAGTCCAAGAGTAGTGTTACTTCTAGAGTAAGAGAAGAATCCTTTATTCAGTGATTCTCATGAGAAGTAGGTGTGCTGATAGATGAGACACATTGAATACTGAAGTAGGAGTATATTATTAGCTCAGTTCCTTACACCTCCCTTCAAGGTTTGGATTGATCAGATTTACAATTAGAGTTAGTTACAACTGGTTGGATTTACAAAGTTACAACTAATTGGATTTACAATCCGAGTTACAATTTGTCAGATTTACAATCTGAGTTACAATTGGTTGGATTTATAATCCTCTTTATTCACCCATTCCATATGGCAAAAAGCTTGTGCCTTGTCATTGATATTAGCCAGTTTGGGCCAGTTTAGGCCTGGACTCCTTTGTCAGGAACTTTGTTGTTTAGCCAGTTCTTTGACTCATACAGTGATTAGTTGGAGCTATTTTTTTTAATTAAAGCATTTTATTTTAAAAACATATGCATGGATAATTTTTCAACATTAATCCTTGCAAAACCTTGTGTTCCAATTTTTACCCTGCTTCCTCTCATGCCCTCCTCTAGATGGCAAATAACCCAATATATGTTAAACATGGTAAAATATATGTTAAATCCAATATATGCATACATATTTATACAGTTATCTTGCTGCACAAGGAAAATCAAATCAAAAAGGAAAAAATGAGAAAGAAAATAAAATGCAAGCAAACAACAACAAAAAGAGTGAAAATGCTATGTTGTGATCCATACTCAGTTCCCACAGTCCTCTCTCTGGGTATAGATCTCATTGTTGAAAAGAGCTACATCCATCAAAATTGATCATTGTATAATCTTCTTGTTGCCGGTATAATGATCTCCTGGTTCTACTCATTTCACTCAGCATCAGTTCATGTAAGTCCCTCCAGGCCTTTCTGAAATCATCTGCTGATCATTTCTTATAGAACAATGATATTCCATAGCGTTCATATACCATAACTTATTCAGCCAGTCTCCAACTGATGGGCATCTATTCAGTTTCCAGTTTCTAGTCACTACAGAAAGGGCTGCCACAAACATTTTTGCACACGTGGATCCCTTTCTCTCCTTTAAGATCTCTTTGGGATATAATCCCAGTAGAAACACCGATGAGTCAAAGAACATGCACATTTTGATAACCCTTTGGACATAATTCCAATTTGCTCTCCAGAATAGTTGGATCAGCTCACAACTCTAACAACAATGTATTAGTGTCCCAGTTTTCCCACATTCTCTCCAACAATCATCATGGGCATAGTGGTTAGAGGTTAGAGCTATTTTAGAAAAATACTTCACCCCTCCTTTCATCCTGTTTTGATAATATTTGTAGAAACCTAAATTCTCATACTCCTCACAATGGCAAATGGACAAGTAATGTTAAGAGTCAGTTCTACATCATTTATAAACATTAATCTGATTATTGACATTCCAAATATGAGTTTATCCAGAGGAAATCAACAGGTATACATATCACCTTAAAGTAACTCGTATCAGCCTCACCACTGATAGTGTGGAGAGTGTCTAGAGGATGTCAGCCAGCATGCTGAATGTTGCTGAATCCATATCACATGAGGATTGATTGAAGGAACTAGGAATATATAGTTTGAAGAAAAAAAGATTTAAGGAAACCTCATAGCCATCCTCAGAAATGGGAAGGGCTGTTATGTCCACATAGATAGGAAGACTTACACTTATTTTGTTTAGGTCAGAACTGGCAGCAATGAACAAAAGTTGAAAAGAAGCAAATTTGGTCTTGAAATAAGTTACACTCTATTCCTTTTCTTTTTCTTTTTTCCCTTCCCTACTTTATGTTCACATAGTACATCATACCCTAACCTGAAGATGCTTGTCCAAAGGAACATAAATTTAGATCACTGAAACCTCCCAAGATATCTTTGGATTTAGAGTTCTTACTTAAGAACCATGCCTTAAACCCAAATCACCCTGATTCTCATTGATTGGTCAATAATAGGCCCTAGACAAGCCCACTCTGTCATTGTTTGGGCCAGATTGGGCCAGAATAAATGTAAATAGCATTTGTTTCTATTTGGGCCAGAAACCCTGAGGATTTTACCCTCCCAGAGTGTGTTTTTTGGTTTTGCAGGATTTTTTGTTCTGTTTTGTTTTTGATTAGATAAAAGAGACCATTCTCTGCCTGATTTCTTAACTAGGTTTAATTACTGATTGGGTGTTGCTTCAGTCAAACTTAAACCTGGGAAAGACCTTTACCTTTAAAAGGGCAAGGTCTCTCTCTCCAGGGCCATCTCCACTCATCTTGTTTTACATTTTGCCACTGGACCCAGTTGGGTCTGGAGGAGAAAATGAAGCAGGTGACCTTGCCCAGCCCTCCACTTAAATCTGACTAACTTGCATGTCATGGCATCACCTCCCTTATGTCACGGTCCTTTTCAAAAAGGACAAACAATAGATCCTCATCAAGAACTGTTAAATTTGGAGCTGCCTATGTGCTAATCCAAAGGCAATAGCAAAAGAACTTTATATAATGCTGTATTAAAAGGTACTATACTAAGCAAAACTAATGCAGATAAGATTAGAAGGAAAGCAATAAGTTGGGAAAACATTTTTACATTCAAAGGTTCTGATAAAGGCCTCATTTCTAAAATATATAGAGAATTGACACAAAATTATAAAAATTCAAGCCATTCTCCAATTGATAAATGGTCGAAGGATATGAATAGGCAATATGAAGATGAAGAAATTAAAACCAATTCTAGTCATATGAAAAGATGCTCTAAATCACTATTGGTCAGAGAAATGCAAATTAAAACTCAGAGATACCACTACACACCTCTTAGATTGGCTAAGATGACAGGAGAAGATAATGATAATTGTTGGAGAGGATACAGGAAAACTGGGACACTGATACATTGTTGGTAGAATTGTGAAGTGATCCAACCATTCTGGAGAGCAGTTTGAAACTATGCCCAAAGGGCTGTCAAACTGTGCATGCCCTTTGATCCTGGGATTATATCCCAAAGAGATCTTGAAGGAGGGAAGGACCAATATGTACAAAAAATGTTTGTGGAAGCCCTTTTCTGTAGTGGCAAAAAACTGGAAACTGAGTGCATGCCCATCAGTTGGAGAATGGCTGAATAAGTTATAGTATATGAATGTTATGGAATATTATTGCTCTATAAGAAATGATTAGCAGAATGATTACAGAGTGAAATGAGGAAAACCAGCAATCACTGTACACAGTACCAACAAGATTATAGGTTGATCAATTCTGATGAATGTGGCTCTTTTCAACAATGAGATGATCCAGACCAATTCTAATGATCTTGTGATGAAGAGAGTCATCTACACCCACAGAGAGAACTGTGGGAACCGAGTGTGAATCACAACATAGCTTTTCACTTTTTTTGTTGCTGCTTGCTTACATTTTATTTTATTTTTTTCATTTTTTCTTTTTATTTGATTTTTCTTGTGTAGCAAGATAATTGTATAAATATGTATGCATATATTGGATTTAAAATATATTTTATCATGTTTAACATATATTGTATTATTTGCCATATAGGGGAGGGGATGAGGGGAAGTGGGGGGAAATTGGAACACAAGATTTTGCAAGGGTTAATATTGAAATATTATCCTTGCATATGTTTTGAAAATTAAAAACCTTTAATAAAAATTAATTTAAAAACACTACAAAAAAGACACTGTACTGGGCCAGTAAAAGCATACAGGTAGGAATGGACATTAGCCACATCTAATAAAATTATCTTGGTAAATGAGCTCATGGACCTCAGATCACTTGGTGAGTTAGGGTGATGTCTAACCCAAGAATGTAAAGACTTCCCCTTGAAGAATGGGCATATGAGAATAGTTTGTTGCACTGGCCATGGAGAAGAGTAAAGCAGGTACCACATGCGGAATGCTTAGAGCTTGGGAAGGCATGGAAGACACCAATGTCATCCACTGCATCCTGGACCATCCCCAGTACTCCCTGATGTTTTTCTTGCTTCTGGACTTCAATGATTCAGAAAAAGAGTGTGTGACTGATGACTTTGAGCAACTCTGCTTCCCTCCAATTCACCCTCAAGTCAAGATTCATGATGTCATTGGTCCTCTTCAAAAACAGAAGGAAGAACAACAGGTAAAAATATACTGCAAAGACTGTGTTGTGTTTCACTTCCCAAAACTGTAGGCCTTCTCAGAAGCCCCTAGAGATAACTAGGAAAAAAGAGGATTTGAGTTCTAAAATGGATCTGTGACCTCATTGGTGCAGGTATTGCCCCCAGCAATGCAGATCTCCACTCACTCACATCTGCCTTTTTCATTGGACTCTTGTCTTTATCTTCCCACTCACTGCAGAGATCCATCTAATGGGCTGAAGGATTTTTTCACTTTAATACTGACATCACTAGAATAATAATGGCACACAGGGAATGTTCATAAATTATTGCTTCCTTTTCTTCAAAATCAGTCCATTTTTTTTTTCTCATGCATTTTATATCCTTTACTATATAGATCTTGTTTCTCTAGAATTACATATAGTTACAGAATTTACTATATAGTTCTATGTGTTACAGTCTGCTCATGCCTGCCCTACCCCTTTCCACTGCCTACTGACTGGTGTTCATTTTTAGTTCCTTAGAGATTATTGTTGTCATGAAACACTGGTTCTCTTAGCAAGAAGAGGTTTACTTAATAATAGCATGCAGAAGATATTCAGCAATGACAATACTGCATTTGTTCAGTTTAACACAGTTTTTTGTCTCTCTGTTGGCCATGTTAATGCAGGCTAGCTACTAAAAAAAGGTAAATCTTGCTTCAGAGAGCAGTTTGAAGCCATTAAAAGAATTTCGCAATTTCCAAAAGGCAATAGAGCCCACTACCTTTCTCTTGCTCATTTCTAGGCCAGACTCATTGTCTATTCACAATGTGTGTCCAAGGTATATGTACTCTTAGACAAACTTTACAGTTTGTTCTTGTTGTATGTAAGGACAATTATTATTGAATAGTAGGCATTCTTTGATCTACTCAGATTTTCTTGTGGGGATGGTTAGGCTGAACTCGTTTGAGTGATTTTGAATTTCATCCATATCTGAGTAATACCATAAAATATATTTATTATATTTTAGCAGATAGGAAATGACTCATTACTAATGTGGGAGTCATTTCAAAATCAGATCTTTGCATACTGTCATCCCACCAACTTATCAAAGAAAATATCTCTGTTAGAACAAAATTAGAAGGCAGGATAAAAATGAGGAAAGGAAATGAGATGTACCTAAAGCAACTCCAACATGACTTGTTTACATAAGTTAATGATGTAAAAAATATGGTATAGAGGTAAGAAAGGACATAGACACTGATTACAGTAAAACTAACTGATGTAATACAGAAAGTTGACTGACATAGATTAGTTGCCATGATGAGAGGACCAAAAGAAAAGCCTCAGTCAAAAAATACTTGGCATACTTGATGATCCAAGATATGTGGAGGCCAATGACAATCTGTTAATCAATTAACAAGCATTTAATAATCTTCTTATTATGTGTCGTTCATTCTGCTAGGTCCTGGAATACAAAAGCAAAGCATTAAATAATCTCTACTCTCAGGGAGCTTATACTTTAACAGGAGAAACAAACTACATATATATTATATATATGTGCCTAATAAATATCAATAGGATAAGCACCAAACAAAAACAAAGCAATAAAGAAAGAAGGGCACTAGCAACTGGTAGAGGAAAGATATCATGCAGAAGGCAATATTTGAGCTGCATCTTGAAAGAAGAGAGTTAATTCATGAAAGTGGAGCTCAGAAATGGTTACATTCTAGGTTTCAGGAACAACTAGTATAAGGGCACAAAGAAGAGAGGTAGGGTGCCATGTATAAGAAAATGAGACAAAGCACGTTTGATTGGATCATAGAGTACAGGAATATATAATGAAGCTGGAAATATGGGATGAATTAAGATTATAAAGGACTTTTTATTTTATACTAGAGGTAGTAGGGAAGAACTGGAGTTTTTTGAATAAGAGAATGACAGGGACTGATCTTCACTTAAGAAAAACCATTTTGACAGCTATGTAGTACCTGGGGTGGGCAGAGACAATAAGCCAATGAGAGCTAATAAAACGGATTAGGTTGATGCAATTGTCTGGGAAAGGTGATGATAGTTTAGCAGATAGAGAAAGATGGCTGGATGAGTAGAAAGAAAGGATTGGATGTGATAGATATTAAGGGAGAAACAGAAAAATCTGACAACTGATTAAAAATGTGAGATCAAAGAGAATAAAGAATGATAACGTTGCACATTTGGGAGACTAGAATGATGGTACTTTTGATAGAAATAGAGAATTCTGGAAGAAGGGTAGGGTTTGGGGTAGGTCAGGGAGAATAATGAATATAGTTTTGGACAGGTTTAGTTTGAGATGTGTCCAGGACAGGTTTAATTTGGGATGTATCCAGGACATCCAATTTGAAATAGACTGAACTTCAGTAGTACTGAACTTTGGGGGTAAAACTAGGATAGAATATAGACATTTATGAGTCATCTGCACAAGTTTTATAAGAAGATCAATGGGAATGGATGAGGGAAGAGGGAAAGAGAGACTGAGGAATGAAAAAAGAGGAAAAAAAGAAATGGAGAGAGAGAAAAAAGAGAGTGAGAGAGCGAGAGCGAGAGCGAGAGAGAGAGAGAAGAGACAAAAGGAGAAAAAGGAGAGGAGAGGATCCAGGACAAAGGTATATAAGAAAGAAACAGCCACATTCAGGGAATGTGATATTAGTAATGAGCTAGGAATGGTTTAAAAAAGCAAGAGGAGAAGTAGGAGAGAAGACTATCACAAAAACCCAGAAAAGAGGGAGAATCCAGGAGGACATTTTACAAATGGTCAAGAAGGATGAGGATGATGAAAACGTTCATATTTGATAAGAGACTTTTGGTAACTTTGAACAGTTTTAGCTAAGTGAAAAAGTAGGAAGCCAGCTTCCAAAGGGTTGAAGAGTGAGTGTGAGGGTAAGTAGAGACAATGAGTCTAGTCAGATTTTTTTATATTGGCTGAGAAAAGGAAGAGGTAGAGAATAGCAGTTTGAGGGGATGATAGCATCTAGGGAAATTTTTTTTATTATTATAGCTTTTTATTTACAAGTTATATGCATGGGTAATTTTACAGCATTGACAATTGCCAAACCTTTTGTTCCAATTTTTCCCCTCCTTCCTCCCATCTCCTTCCACCGATGGCAGGTTGACCAATACATGTTAAGTATGTTAAAGTATAAATTAAGTACAATATAACATACATGTCCTAAGAGTATTTTGCTGTATAAAAAGAATCAGAGTTTGAAATAGTGTACTATTAACCTGTGAAGGAAATCAAAAATGCAGGTGGACAAAAATATAGGGATTGGGAATTCTATGCAATGGTTCATAGTCATCTCCCAGAGTTCTTTCGCTGGGCGTAGCTGGTTCAATTCATTACTGCTCTATTGGAACTGATTTGGGTCATCTCATTGTTGAAGAGGGCCACGTCCATCAGAATTGATCATCATATAGTATTGTTGTTGAAGTATATAATGATCTCCTGGTCTTGCTCATTTCACTCAGCATCAGTTCATGTAAGTCCCTCCAGGCCTTTCTGAAATCCTCCTGCTAGTCATTTCTTACCGAACAATAATATTCCATAATATTCATATACCACAATTTATTCAGCCATTCTCCAATTGATGGGCATCCACTCAGTTTCCACTTTCTGGCCACTATAAAGAGACCTGCCACAAACATTCATGCACATACAGGTTAGGGAAGGTTTTTATGGATAGGGAGATTTTGACATGATTGAAAGCAACAAGAAAGAAACCAGTACATAGGGAAAGTTGAAGATTGGGGGAGAAGATGAGCAAGGGGGAAATCTGTTGGAGAAGACAGGGTTGATAAGATCAAAGATACTTGTTCATCCTGGTAAGGAGAAAGGCCACCTTATTTTCAGAGACTAGAGGAAAGAGATGGAAGTGGGGAGGAGGGGCAGTTGGTGACACCAAGGGATTTTGAGATGAAGAAGAGCTAACTCATAGCCAATGATTTCAACTTTTCAGTGAAGTACAAGGCAAGTCCTTAGCTGAAAAGGTGAACAGAGAGGGTAGGTATAGGATGCTTGAGAAGAGAAAGATTTGGAATACCTTCTGTAGGAAGACAGGGAATCAATTATGGAGGAATAAAGAATTGTCTTGCTACTTAAGGAACCAGTTGAGGTTGGATAATATAAATTTGTAACATCCTTAGTTCATCATGCTTATGCTTTCAATTATATTCAGTTGCATAAGTGGAAGAACAGACAAATGATGGGAGTGATCCCGAACTGAGAGTTAGCAAGGAATGGACAAGACTAAAGAGTAAAGAAGTTGAGAGTACGGAACAGTATGGAGTTAGTTCAATTTGAGAACAGAGGATGTAGTGAATTTGTTAACTCTTGAGTCTAGATTTGAAAGAGAGAAAAGTGAAATCAGAGCAGAAAGAGTAATGTGGAAGGGTCGAAGGATCAGAGAGCATGAGGAAACCAACATGGATGTAGAAGATATAAACTTTTTTGTAAAAAGTAATGAAGAAGGATAGTTGAAGATGATTAAGCATATTACATTATGTTGTGCCACAATTCTCTTTTATTGTCCTGACTCAGTTTCCCTAATTGTTCTGACTCAGTTTCCCTAATTGATTCTGCCTTGGTTTCCCTAATTGTTATGCCTCAGTTCCCTTAGTTGCAACCCTGCCCTAGTTCATGAAGACTGATATAACTCAGGGCTATTTGCTCAAAGGTTATAAAATGTCAATGTGTAACTCAGAAAGGAGGACTCCAGACATTCTGTCTGTAGCCAGACACTTTCTTAACTCCCAGTTAGTAAGAATTTACGGTCTTACCCCCAACCTATCAGAGCTGAGTTGATGGTTCCTGCCTGGAGACTCCTACTCACCAGAGTTTGGACTCCACTCCCCGTGACTTTCTTTAGCTACTGTATATAAATATGTCATTGAGAACTCACATTGGCTGCTCCATGCTGGCTGGATACTGGATTCTTGGAGACAATAGTCTCATTCAGCCCTGGGACCAAACCATGGATCCATTTGGTCCCAGTAAATTTCTCCCTTTCAAATAAAATATTAAAAACTCTCTAATCTCTATCTCACCTCAGTTTCTCTGGCATTACAATTATAAAAAAGGCAGAAGCAGTGAAGGCTGACAATTTTAAAAAGCTTTGCAAGAATCCCAACTAAACAAAGTCATCCCAAAGCCATTTAAGGAAAAGGGATAGAGATACTTGACTTTTCCCTTTGTGATCAGGAATTGCTGAGTGAGTTAAAGATCTATCAGGATAAATGAAAGAATGAATGAAATAGCATTCATTATATGCTAATCATTGGGAATACAAATAGAAAAAGTGAGATAGCCCCATAGCTGAACTGTATTTTTTGTGTATTGGAAGGTTATTTATTGGAAGGTTAGGTCTGTGAGTGTAGGGGCTATCTCACTTTTTCTTGTCTCTAGGCTCCTTTGACTATGATCTGGAAATTTTTGAAACTAAAAATGAGGAGGGGGAAAAAGACTGAGTGCAGAAATGCATAGATGGGTGGATGAATGGATGGATGGATGGATGGCTACTGAATCCTAATAAATGTATCCTAACCATGAAAACACAGTTGGTTTGGAATCAAGCCAATAGCAGTAGAGAAAAGAAAAACTCTTCACCCCTTCCCTCAAAAAATCCTGTGTACTGTGTACTGTGGAATCCTGAGGGGTGATTTAGTAGGTCTGGCCCTGAGAGAGGGGAGTCAGAGAATATTTTCTATACAAGTGGGTTATGATTTTCATTGTATAGACAGAAACTCTGGGTGGACACTAAAAGTAAAAGTGATTGTTGGGAAATCCAAACCAATCTGTTTAAGTATATGCAGAGCCTTATAAGTTCTGAGTTACAGGCAGCTGGTAGCACAGTGAATAAACCACTAGTTCTAGAGTCAGTAATATTCTATAGATTCAGACACTTAGTACCTGTGTGACCCTGAATGACTTCATTAATCTGCCTCAATTTCCCCAACTTTAAATAGAGATAACAATAGTATCTTCCTCACAGGGTTGTTGTGAAGATCAAATGAGATAATATTTGCCAAATGCACTAAGCACAATCCCTGGCACATAGCAGGCACTTAATAAATGCTTATTCTATTTCATTCCATTCCTGATTCAAAACCCTGACATCCTTTGAAAATACAAAGAAGATATTAGACTAGTAGAGAACAACTCCATACCAGGTAGTTGAATGATTAGGTAATATGCCAGTCTACAAAATATCTCCAGAGAATAGACCCAGCTATTGCTCCTGAATTGGTTGGATTCTTTGCCAAATAGGAGAGGAATAAAAGAGAATCAAGGAAGCAGGCTCTAAAAAGGATCCATTTTACAGTCATGACAGAATTAGTGGGCGCCTGATGATCACTCAGATCCCAGGCTAAGGTATGAATGAAGAGGAAGCTTACCTGTTGATCGCTTTTAGGGTTTGGGGAAGCCTGATAAGACCAGGTCAACCTGGATTTCAGAAAAACCTAGAAAGACTCATATGAATTGATACTGAGTAAAGTGACCTGAACCAGAAGAATATTGTACACAATAGCAGTAACATTAGTAGACTTTGCTCTTCTCAGCAATACAATGATCTAAGACAAATCTGAAAGACTCATGATGGAAAATGTTATCCACATCCAGAAAAAGAACTCTGGAATCTGAATGCAGATGGAAGAATACTATTTTCATTTTTGTTTGTTTTTTCTTTCTCTTAGTTTTTCCCCTTTTGTTCTGATTCTTCTTTTACAACATGACTAATATGAAAATATGTTTAACATGATTGTATATGTATAATCCACATCAGATTGGTTGTTATCTTGGGAAGGGGGAAAGGGAGGGAGAAAAAATAGAAATCAAAAATTATAAAATAAATTCTGAAAACTAATAAATAGACTTTAAAAAAGACTATGCCAACCTCTGCCTGGACAAAGGACTGAATCCAACTGCCTGATACCCCAGCTCTGGAAGCTTATAGGGGAAAGAGGTCACAAATAGAATCTGACTCAGGGGATGGCCTTTTCTGGACATTTATGTAGCATTTGACACCACTGAGCACCTTTTTCCTATGCATTCTTTTCTATCTGGGTTTTTGGCTCTTCTACCTGGAGCTCCTGCTCTCCTACCTGGAGCTCCTGTTCTTCGGAGATAAGATTCCTCCTATCTCTCTCACCACACTTTCTCAGTCTCCTTTGTTGCATCTTCATGCCATTAAATAAATATGGAAATTGTTTACCATAGTGCCTGCCACAAATTAGGTATTTAATGAGTGCTTGTTCCTTTCCTTATTTTGTTCATGCCCACTATGGGTGAGCCTTAAGGTTCTGTCTTTGGTCCTTTTAATTTTTATTCTCTTTAACCTTTCACTTGATGATCTCATGAGCTCAATTATCATCTCTAAGAAGAAGATTCACAGATGTATTTATCCAGCCCTAATCTCTTTCCTAAACTTCAGTTCTGAATCATCAATTGCCTCTTGGATATTTTGACCTGGATGTCTCATAAGCATCCCAACAGTACAAAACATTATTTTTCCCTTCAAGTCTATTCTTCTGAATTTCCCTATTGTTATCAAGGACACCACCCTCCTTCCAGCACGAATTTATTTAAAGTCAAAAGCTTTTATGTCATACTTGACATTCCGCTGTCACTTATCATTTCTTTCTTCATGTTGATTTATCTCTCAGAAAAGTCCCTTCTTCTATACTCACATACAAGCTCAGGTTCTCATCACCTCCAGAATCAAACATAGTCTTCTGCTTAGTGTTTAAAGCAATCTTGTTCTAAGGGAAATGATGAGTAGGATGCTATCAGAAAAATCTGGAAAGTCCTCCATGAGCTCAAGCAAAGTGAAATGTTCTGTGTACAAAGTAATTACAAAGTTGTGGGATGATCAGCTGTGAATGACTTTGCTATTACAATACAAATACAAAGCAATACAATGATGCAAGATTACTCTGAAGAACTTAGGATGAAAAATGCTATTCATATCCAGAGAAAGCACTGATGGTGCTGTGAACTGACTACCTTGCCCTGCCAGGAAGAAGCCCATGGGGAAATTATCAGACATAACCAATTCCCAAACTGTCCTGTTAGCATTGAGTGATTGTGAGGATGGAACTCTTTTGCCTATGCCTCAAACCTCTGTGCATTTTTGAACAGCCTTTGATTAGCATATCTTTAGACAGATCTGGGACCTGATCTGCTAGGTGAATTCAGTCTGGTTCCTTGATTCCCTCATCTTTGAGCTCCCTGACACTTCACCTCCTTGATTCCCTCCTTCCCTTGAGTTATCCTTTACATCTGAAAAACTCCCAAGGCTATATTTCCCTAGTAAAACACTGCTTATCATGAAGATCTTTGCTAAATTCTTTTACTAAGGACTAAGCTCACTATGAGTTACTCTTTTTCTCTTCCTTATAGTGCTTTCCCTTTAATGGTGTCCTTTTTCTTACTCTAGATAACTGGTCATTCTAACTTGCCAGTCAATGACTTATTCCCATTTCATGTTTGTCAACTTAGTCTAACCAATTCCCGTTCTATTTTAAGCTTAAACTTTTGCAGATTAAAGTGGTTGAAAACCACTTGCTGTGGATTAAAGCAAAAAAAAATGTATGTAGTGTTAACCAATATAGCAGACCCTTTGGAAAAAAAGACCAAAATAAACTAATGGATGTAGAAATGTTTTGTAAAGTTTAAGGGCTATCCAAACATAAGATTTAATATATATCCAAACATCCCCTGGAGCAGGGTTTCTTAATCTTATTTGTGACATGGACTCTTTTGTCACTGTGGTACAGCCTATGGATCCCTTCTCAGAAAAATAATTTTAAATGCATAAAATAAAATACAGAAAATTACAAATGAAACCAATTTTATTCAAAAAAATTTTTATTTTTTTTAATTCATTAAAACCCCAGATTAAGAATCTCTCTTCTAAGAGAAACCTGGTAAGCATCTCCTCCTCCTTATATTTTTCCTCACAGAGTATAAATTCTTCTTAGCTCTGTCTCACTGTTGATACCTTTATTGAAACATTTATTGATGCAAAATTTTTCAAGGTATGAATACATGCATTTGTTGTCCCCTACACATTGCATTAATGCTGACCTGTAAAGTTAGTTCATATACCTGCATTTCACCTATAACATTGAGTTTTAAAAAGAGATCTGCATGCAGAGTGCAAGTGGCACTCTGGGAAAAAGAGAATACAAGACAAATTTTTAAATTTAATCTGTGTTATCGACATTTTTTCCCATCACTTATTTAAATCTAAATAATTAACAAAATAGTAAATCAACCTTGATTTATAACAGTTTGCAGATTTCTGATGTATAAATATTCATACTGAGTTGTGGGATGATTAGCTGTGAATGACTTTGCTATTCTCAGCAATACAATGATCCAGGAATACTCTGAAAGACTTATGATGAAAAATTCTATCTATACCCAGAGAAAGAACTGATTGTGTCTGCATACAGATTGAAGAATGCTTTTTTTTTTTAAACTTTTTTAGTTTAGTTTTTTTTTTTTGCAGGGGTGGGGCAGAATCTATGTTTTCTTTCATAATAGGACTTTTATGGAAAAATAAATAAATTTCATATTGGCAATGTCACAATAAACTTTAAGTTTTGCAAAGCACTTTACAAATATTATATCATTTGATTCTCATAACCACCTTGGGAGGTAAGGGGTATTATTGTCCACATTTTACACATGAAGAACCAAGGCAAGCTTGAGGTTAAATGACTTGTCCAGAGTGACAGAGCTAGGAAATATCCAAGGCCACATTTGAACTCAGGTCTTCCTGACTCCAAGCCGAGTGCTCTACCCCAACCCTCTCTGTGGTTTTGAGCACTGCTCCATCTTCTCTTCCATATTTCCTACCTGAACCTTTGCAAATATGGACATTGTGACCTTTTTAGTTTGACATTGATAGAACATTCTAATGGCCCTTTGCAATCACATCTAGGACAAAACCTTTTTATGTGAATTAAATATGGGCCCAGTGAATGACTATATGCCTGTGGTACAAATACCAGCCTAGTTAAATTCAGAAAGGCCAGATTCTCAGACTTGGTGAAGCTTCAAGTCCATGTACTCAGTTACAGAAGGATTGCAATCAGCATCAATAAGGGGAGAATCCACACCAATATAATTACCTACTTTTAAAGTATTGCATTGGTTCTAAACCTACATGTACTACCTTCCTAGGCAAAAGAGTTACATAGAGGAAACCTAGATTTATTTAAATTTTTATGAACATATTTAAATATATATTATATATTGAACCTATAGATCTCTGTCTAAATGCTATGGGGAGGAAATCTTCTATGTATATATACCCTGTATCCTGCTTTCCCTCTGGACATAGGACATTATACTGAATAAGCCCGTCTCATTATCCACCAGATTCCCACCTATGAACTACTCAGATAGCTGTTGCTCCTGCCTTGTTTTTTTCCCAAATGTCACTGAAACTCTAACATCTAAGCTTCTCCATCTCTTGTTAACATAGTTCTGCTCATATTCAATCCAAGTATCACCTTCAGAGTTCTTCCCTTGCCCTAGTAACAGTCCTACTTGTTTCTTGATCCATCATTTCAGGGATCTTGACCCAGTCTCTGTTGATTTTACATTTTCCTGGTCTTCTTGTGGTTATTTTCTTGTTAGTATGTGATAAATTGTATATGCCAACTCTAAGGACCACGGACCTATATTTCCTCTCTGTCTTTTTATCTTTGAGATATAATGCCACAAAACATTGTTAAATAAAGTGTTGCACTGGGATCCTCACTGTCCTACATACAGGATCCCCAGAATAACTAAAGTATGATCAAAGTAGTCTGTAGATCCACATGTGCTCAAAATCATAGCTCACAAGCCCCTATTTTTGGATTTACTTTCTCTTTAATCAGGCAGACACAATTTGTTCAAAGCAAAGGCATTTAATGAAATTGTATAAGAGAAAAATTTGCAATAGTCTATAGCCTACAGAAATTAAGGCATATTCTCCCATGAAGACATATGTTATTAGTAGGGATAATCCATGAAGGGCATACACATAGGGAATGTGTATGGCCAAGGAAACCAATTAAAGGGCCAAAGATATTAATCTTGAATGCTGTTGGACCACTGGGGTAGTCTGGTAATGATATAATGCCATTCTAATTGGGCCTATATTGAAGTGTCTTTTACTTTAATCTTGGGATCTTGAATTAGGGAAGACTTGCCTAAATAAGGTTCCATTCATTTCAGGCCTTAACCAGTTTAATTCAATGGCCACCATAGTAATAATCTTTTACCTTTTATAAACTGCAATAAGATCAAACAAGTACCGTAAATGGAAAACACAATACAAATTCATCTAATTAGCTACAAGACATCTGGGGAGGTTGGGAGATTAAGACAGAGCTCCCATAGGAAAGTGTCTCTTTTCTGTATTATATGGGGATTCATAAACTTTTGCTATAAGGATACTATGTTAATAGTAATATGTAGTAGGCACAAGTGCAATACTAGATAGGGCACTTGATTGAGAATCAGGAAGACCTGAATTTGGGGTAAAATAGTAATTGAAAGAATCCACCAATCACCTCCTAAAAGAGATCCCAAGATGAAAACTCCCAGGAATATTATAGTCAAATTCTGAAACTTTTTGGCCAAAAAGAAAATATTGCAAGTGTCTAGAAAGAAATAATTCAAGTATAGTGGAATCACAATCAGGATAATACAAGATTTAGCAGTTTCTACATCAAAGGATCAGAGAGCTTGGAATAAGTTATTTCAGAGAGCAGTGGAGCTAGAATTATAATCAAGAATCAACTACCCAGCAAACCTGAGTATAATTCTTCAGGGAAAAAGGTGGAAATTCAATGAAATAGAGCACTTTCAAGGAAGATCTGAGCTCAAATTCTATTTGAAACACTATGTGACTTTTTGGCAGATAACTTATCTTTTTTCAGCTTCAATTTTCTCATCTGTCAAATGGGGATAATGATTATTATTATCTCATAAGGTTATACATATAAAACTTTGCAAATCTAAAAGTCCTATAAAATGCTAATTATTATTATTAGAATCATAGGTATTCTTGGAGGACATATAAATGAAAAAAGCAGGGCACCATAAGAACAGCTAACATATAATATTTTAAGGTTTGCAAATCACTTGCCAATATCCCATTTGGTCCTCACAACTATCAAGGGAATTAGATGCTATTATTATCCCTCCTTTACAGATGAAGTAACTGAGGCAGACAGAATTTAAGTGACTTGTTCAAATAGCTGGTAGAATTTGAATGTGGATCTTCTCCACACTAGGTCTAGTGTTCTATCCACCATGTCACCTGTCCTTATAAAGCTTGCCCTTTAGCAGTTTCCTACTTGCCCGGGTAACTCTGAATCATATCAGTCAATCAATACATATTTATTAAATCTTTATGTTATGTCGGGCACTGTGCCTGATGATACAAAGAAGAAGAAAAAGGTAGTTTAGCTACCTTTGCTACCAAAAGGTAGTTCCTACCTTCAAGAAGCTGACTTTTAAAAATGTTTTTCCCATTAAAAATTTGCCAATTAAATTTTTAAAAATTAATATTTTTCCCATTTCTTATTATTTTTTTAAAATTAAGTTTCATTATGCCCAAAGGGCAATCAAACTGCATATTATTTGATCCAGCAATACCATTACTAGGTCTGTATTCCAAAAAAGAACATTAAAAACAGAAATGGACTTAGATGGGCAAAAATATTTATAGTAGCCCTTTTTGTGATGGCAAAATATTGGAAATTAAGGAGATGTCCACCAACTGGGGAATAGCTGAACAAGCTGTGGATATGAATATAATTGAATACTATTGTACAATATGAAATAATGAACAGGCAGATTTCAGAAAAACTTGGAAAGACTTGTATGAACTGATGCAAAGCAAAATGAGCAGTGTTAGCAATACTGTGTGATAATAGACTATGAATGACTTGGTTCTTCTCAGCAGCAGAATGATTCAAGACAATTACAAAGGCCTTTTTAAGGAAAAATACTATCCATAACCAGATAAAGAAGTTATCAGAAAGCATAATTTTTCACTTCCTTTATTCTTTCTTGTATTCCTTTCCTTTCAATTTGTTTTTTTTTTCACAACTGTAACTACTGTCCTCAAAAGAGGGAAAAGAAAGGAAGAAGGGAGAAAATTTTGGAACTCAAAGCCTTGTAAAAATGAATTCTAAAATTTTTCTTGACATGTAACTGGTAAAAAAATAAAATGCTGTTTAAAAAAAAATTTGAGTTTTAAATTCTGCCTCTCCTTCCCCTCCTCTCTCACTGAGAAAGCAGTTTGATATGTTATATATGTGTAGTCATGGAAAATATATTTCCATATTAGTCATATTTTTTAAAAATTTTGAGTTCCAAATTCTTTCCCCCTGCCCCTCCTGACCCTTTGCAATATGATATTGCTTATACCCATGAAGTCATGCAAAATATATTTCCATATTAGCCATATTGCAAACACACACACATACCCCAAGAAAAATAAAGTAAAAAAAAAAATCTCTGTTCAATCTACACTGAGAGCTCTATCTGGAGGTGGATAGAATTTTTCATTATGGTCCTTTAGAACACTGAAAGAGCAAACCTTTTAATGGAAGAAGCAATTTGTACATAAATATATGCATATGAGATTTGCAAACTCAAAGGGGAAGACCCCAAACCAGACTGGTTCTCCAACTTCAAACATTTTAGGGGACTAGAAGGAATCATTTGATCTGATTCTTGAAGGAATACAGGGATATAAAAGGAAGAGGTAAGGAGGGGAAAAAGGAAAAGCAAATGCAGGATATATGTGAGGAAGAATTAGATCAGTTTGGCTAGTCTTGTTTTATGTGTGTGGGGTGATTTTTTAAAAAAATACAAAGCTTTAATTAGTATGAATGAAACTGAAGTATTTATACTCATCATCACTACTTAAACAAGAAAAATGAATTTAAATTTAAATATCTTCTGAGTACCATTAATACAAAAAGGTTTAAGAGCCCACAAGATCTAACAAGAGCATGAAATTCAAAAAGAAAATCATTAAAATTCTGTCTGGTTTAAAAAAAAGTGAACCTTTCCCTTCCCCCATTTTTTAAATAAGCCCATACTATAACAATATTTTTTCCTAAAGTCTGGAAAGACTTATATGAGCTAATGTTGAGTAAAGCAAGCAGAACTAGAAAAACATACAGCAACAATAAGATTGCATGATGACCAACTACGATAAACTTAGCTCTTCTCAGCAATTCAGTGATCCAAGGCAATTCCAAAAATTTTCGATGGAAAATGACATCTGCATCCAGACAAAGAGAACTATGGAGACTTAGTGCAGATTAAGGCACACTATTTTTACCTTTTTCCCCCCTCTTTCTCATGGCTTCCCCCCTTTTGTTCTGAATTTTCTTCCCCAATATGATTCATATGGAAATATGTTAAAGATGAATCTATATATATAACCTAAATGCTTATTGAATGAGATCTGGATTCTAGTCTTGACAACAATAATAGCTCATGTTTATTTAATGCTTTGTAGTACCTTCTTCACATTTTAAAGAATTGTATGATGTCCATTTTTAAGGATGAAGAAATAGAGACTAAGTGACTTCCCCATAAGAACATAGTCACAGAACTGTGTAGACTTGTTTTGTCCTTCATTCTTGAAGAGGACCATCACATGAGGGAGATAATGCCATGACATGTAAGTAAATTGAATTGAAGTGAGGGAGGGCAGAGCAAGGTCACCTGCCTCACTTTATCCTCCAGAGCCACCTGGGTCCAGTGGTCAGATAGAGATCAAGATGACAAGATGCTTAAATTGGGATCCTCTAACTCTAAGGTTCTTCTAACTTCAAACTCTTACATGCTATGATTTTACTCAAAAGTTTCCATAGAATCATGGATTTTCAGAACTGGAAGGGACTTTAAAGATTATCCATCCCAATTTTTCAGGTTTACAGATGAGGAAATTGAGACCTAGACTTTACAACAAGGTCTAAATGAAAAAAATACTTCAGTTTGGAGTTAGATGTCCTGAATTGTAATCCTGACTCTGCCATAATTCCCCATCTAATCTTGACAAGTCACCTCACTTTGGGATCATCTCAGGTGCCTTCAAACTCTAAATTTATGAACCTAAGTAATGAGACAATGACTTTCCCCAAAATCATGTAAGTGAAGTGCGTGAAGTAGGTGATTAATTGGGTCTTCTCCCCACCCCAATTTCATATTTTGAGTCTTTGACTTAAAGTTGACTAGGTGACAGAGTGGAAAGAGTACTGAGCTTGGAATCAGACTCACTCATTTTTATGAATTCAAATCCAGCCTCAGACACTCACTAGCTATGTGATGCTGGATTTCACTTAACTCTGTTTACCTCAATTTTTTCGTCTGTAAAATGAACTGGAGAAGAAAATGGCAAACCGTTCCAGTATCTTTGCCAAAAAACAAAACAAACACCCCCCCCCCAAAAAAAAAACCCAAATGAAGAGTTTGGTTTCATATAAATAGCTGTGCTAAAGGCCTTTGCAGCAATTCATGAATCTACTTTCTCTGCCTAAAAATGTACCTCCTTCTATCTATGTACCCTGGCTGATCTTACCCAAATGCTGTGTCATGTGTCCTTAGGAGGAGAAACTATATATGTCATCTTTGGAATTAGAAGACATACATTCATTACCTTCTGATGAATACATGTCACATTCTCTTGAGTGGAAAAATAAACTATAGTATACTTGTCTGTTGTCTATAGTCTATGCTGGCTTATGTGTGCAGTGGCTAACTCTGAAAATTCTTGCAATACTTTCTCTCTTTCTCTCCAGGTGCCTGTGCACGTAACACACACACACACACACACACACACACACACACACACACACACACGACCATTAAAAGCAAAGAAATGTATTGATCTTCTCTTATAAAGCTCTAGAGATGGTGGTAAGGATAAAAGAATTAATGCTTGGAATTACTTATTTCTCCTCAATATGGCCTCCTGCCTTTCCTGGGATTTCTAATTTTAACAGAAATTGCATCAAAATTAGAACCTGGGTGTATAGATATTTAGACCATGTGTATATTTCTAAAATTTGAAAAAGAGATGAATAACAAAGAATGGCAAAATAAAATACCTTCACTCCCTCCCAAACCCCCCTTCCCACAAATCCAGTCCCTATTCTCAAGGAGCTCTCATTTTAACAAGTAAATAACCATGTACAAACAAGATATATACATGATAAATTAAAGCTAACTTAGAGGGAAGGGGCTGGCAGTAAGAAGAACTGAGAAAAGCTTCTTGCAGAGGGAGGGATTTTACTGGAAACTTCAAGTAATCAAGAGAAGTCAGTCAGTAATGAGAAAGAAAACTCCAGGCATAAGGAACAGAAGGTGAGAAGTACAGAGTTGGAAAATGGAGTGTTGTTCAACTTCTCAGAGAGGACCAATGGCATTACTGGAGTGATATCTTGACTTGTGCATTAACTGTATATAAATGAGGCAGACCTGCAAAAAGTCATCAGCCTCACTCTTTCCTCCATAATCATTAAAGTCCAATGGCGAGACAAAGGATAAGATGACTGGTCTAGCAACCCTTTTGTAGTGGCAAGAAACTGGAAACTGAGTGGATGCCTATCAGTTGGAAAATGATTGAATAAGTTATGATATATAAATGTAAGGAATATTATTGTTCTATAAAAAATGATCAGGAGAATGGTTTTAGAAAGGCCTGGAGAGACTTACATGAACTGATGCTGAGTGAAATGAGTAGAACCAGAAGATCATTGTACACGGCAATAACAAGATTATACAATGATCAATTCTGATAGACATAGCTCTCTTCAACAATGAGATGATTCAGACCAGTTATAATGATCTTGTGATGAAGAGAGCCATCTATACCCAGAGAGAGGACTGTGGGAACTAAGTGTGATTCCCAACATAGAATTTTCACTCTTTTTGTTGTTATTTGCTTGCATTTTATTTTCTTCTCATTTATTTTCCTATTTGATTTGATTTTTTTGTGAAGCAAGATAATTGCATAAATATGTTGGATTTATGTATGCATATATTGGATTTAACATATATTTCTACCGTGTTTAACATATATTGGATTACTTGACATCTAGGGAAGGGGATAAGGGAAGAAGGGAGAAAATTGGAACACAAGGTTTTGCAAATTATCCATGCATATGTTTTAAAATAAAAAGCTTTAATTAAAAAAAAAGATGATTGGCCCAGTATGCAGTAGCCTTTAAACCTTAACCTTTCTAAATTAAGATCTTTCTCAGGCAAAAAGAGCAGCAAGAAGGACGGTATCAATGGATTGTCTAGTATGTGGAAGGGGAAAAAGGCACAAAAAAGACTAGAAAAGTGGAAAGGACCAGATGATGAAGGGTTTTAAATTCCATCTTGAAGATAATAAGGAACCACTGGAATTTAGTGAGTAAGGGAGTGACATGGTCAGATTTACATTTTAGGATCACTTTGGCAGCTGACTGTAGGGTGGTTTGGAGTGAGGAGAGACTTGATGGAAACAAATCAACAAGATAGTAGTGGGTGAGGACCTAACAGCAATGTAGCAGCTATGTCAGAGGAGAAAAGAGAGCATATTGGAGAAATGCTGTACAAACAACAGCACTTGGCAAAAAAATGGATAGAGAAAATGAAAGAGTAGGGAGCTGAATTAGTCAGTCAACAAACACTAAATGCCTAATAGATGCCTGATACTGTACTAAGTTCTGAAAATACAAAGAATGCCTCCCAAATCCCAATCCATGTTTTCAAGGAACTCAGTCTAATGTAGAAGATAATCTACAAATAACTCTGTACAAATATATCAATAGGATAAATTGCGAATAATCTCAGAGGGAAAAGTGAAGGAGGACAAGGAAAGACTTCATGCAGAAACATGGAAGAAAGTCTGAGAAACCAGGAAGCGAGGATGAATAGTTCCAGGCATGGAGGAGAGTGACAATTTGTGAGTTGGGAGATGATCTTATATTTTATCCTGAAAGTAATAGAGATTCCATGGACAATAGATGATTAATGCTCCAACACACATTTAAGATAAATTTGATAGCTGAGTAGAGGATAAACTGGAATGGTAAGAGCCTGGAGGCAAATCATGATTTGGTCTATGATGATGGTAAATCAGAGAAGAAAAAGGGACATATCTGAGAGATATCATGTGGGGGAATGAGAATGTGAGAAAAGATTCTAACTGGCAGGATAAAGTAAAATTGGTAACATGAAAAACATTTTTCTTGCTAGTAATTCCCTAGAATTTTGTGACCTGTGCAACCTCAACTTTAAAAAACATTGATTTCAGACAATGTACATTTTTTCATAATAAATGAAACCTACGGTGTCATAAATACCACACAGAAAATAAAATTCTTTAAACTAAAACTTATTTTTTTAAACTTGAATCTTACCTCTACTGTGTCAGATGACAATGTGAGGGTGTTGTACTATACTGTTATTAAACCTCTCTACCTTAGCTACCCTCTGAAAACCAAGGGAGAGGTTACTGGGGCTATTCACTACGTGAGTGATCTTTATTTTTGTTGTTGATTTGTTTCAGACTCTGTGACTACATCTGGGGTTTTCTTGGCAAAGATACTAAAAGGGTTTGATTGTTCGGCTCATTTTACAGATGAAGATATTGAGGCAAACAGGATGAATTGAATTGCTCAGGGTCACACAATTAGGCCAGATTTGAATACATGATTAGTATTTCTTTCTTTCCAGGCCTGGCACTCTATCCACTACATCAGCTAGCTGCCCTAATGATCTTTATAGGTCAGGATAAAAAAAGTTAGAATATTAGATGCTCTGTCTAAGAGGGGTAGTTACTACAAAGAGAATATTCAGAGATCAATCTCTCTACCTTCATTCATAGATCATAGATACAGATTAGGAAACTGAGACCCCCCAAAAGTAAGTAACTTGACCAAGATCACAAAGTGACAGAGGTAGTATTTGAACCCAGGATCCTCTGGCTCCAAATCTCATGCCTTTTCTACCAAATTATAAGGCCTGGTGAAAACAATAAACACAAAAGTAAATAATTTGAGGTGGCAGAGATCCCTAATAAATAGGGGATAAGGCTGGAAATGTAGATACAGTGAATACCTTAATGACCCCATCCTTTCTCGGCAGTAATAGCTTTATTTCTTCCCTTTTCTCTCACTGAATATCTAATCTGGCCAATTTATACATCTCCCTGGGCATTAGCTTATGCAATAAGGTTGAAGCAATCGAGTATGATTATGCTCAAGGATAGAACTAGAGACAATAAGAAATCATGACCATCAAGTGCCTGGTTAATTTTTTTTAAAAGCACTTTAATTCATTTTTAAATAATATTTTATTTTTCCAAATACATGTAAAAGACAATCTTCAATATTAATTTTTGTAAAACTTTGCATTGCAAATTTTTCTTTCTCCTTTATTTCCCCCTTTCTCAGGAAAGCAAGCAATCTGATATAGGTTAAATATGAAACATCTGAATTCTTTCCTCTTAATTCTCACAATAATTCTTATTTATTATGTCATTATAATATAACATTATTAAATTGTAATGCAAAAATACAGAAAGGGAAAACTGAAGAACAGACAAATAAGACAGCTGGTGGATATAGGGTACAAAATCTAAAGTCAAAACTCTTCTTCTTGACTTCAAATCCAGCCTCAGGCACTTACTAGTTATTTTTGAAAGATAGGCAGATAAATATTTTAGTGGATAGAGTGCCAGGCCTGGCATTGAGAAGACCTGATTTCAAAATTTGGCCTCATACACTTACTAGTTATGTGACCCTGGGCAAGTCACATACAGTTTCCTCATCTGTAAAATGAGCAGGAGAAGGAAATGGCAAACCAATCTAGTATTTCTGGCAATGGGTAAAATGGGTAACAAAGAATCAGACATGGGTGAAACCACAAAGATGAAACCCTGGATAAGAATGTTGTATCATTCAAATTCCATTTCACTTATTAGCTCTGTAACTGAGCAAGTCTTCTTTCAGCCTCAGTTTTCTCATCTGCCAAATGGAAATAATAGCACCTTCCACAAAGGGTTGTTGCGGCTCTCATATTAGATAGTATCTATGCAATACTTTCCAAGTCTTCACAATGCCTAGGAGGGAAATGTGTACAAAAGAGTAGATTGGGGGTGGGACTTTTAGAACCATTTTAATGTGAGCTTTTTGCTGTTTTGACACACTAGTACTGAGATTCAGGTGGAATGTGGAAATGTGGAATGTGGAATGTAGAAACCAAGAGCTCTAGGATTAAATCCTTACTCTAAGCTATACTGTGGGACCTTATTTGCTAGCTGTCCCCCAGCAACTCAAACCCTGTTTGCCGCGAGCAGAGGAGTCCCTTGTTATGAAAAGCAACATTTGGGGTAGGGGTGGAGGGATGGGAAGGCTTTTGAGGTTTGGAGATAGTTCTTTAGGACCAGAATTTCAGCGATTTGTTTTCTACAAACCTCATTTCAAGCTGAAGTCTGAGCTGTGATTTTTATTTTTATTGTTGTACCCTGACCTGGATACCTCCAACACAAGCAATTGGATTATTTACATTTTTATTTTGGCAGGTGGGAGGAAGTGGTGGTGAAGGGAGTGGAAAGGCTGTGAAGAATTTGTTTTGACCATCTCAAAACAGTTTTCTGGGACAGCTCCTTGCCCCTCTGGAAGAAAGTGCCCAAGAGCAGGCAGGTTTTTGTTCCTCCCTTGGTCAAAGCCCCACTGCCCCACCACAGCTGGCTCCCTGCTCCCGCGAGTGGGCACCCCGGGTCACTGCGGCTGCAGAGGGCAGCGTTCCGGCCTGTGCGGTCCCCAAGGGGCAGGTGGGGTCCGAGCCCCGGCGGGGCGGCGGGCGGAAGGCGCCGCTGGGGGCCGCCCGTGCGCCAGCTTGGCCGGCCCGGGGCTGCGCCGTGCGCTCCCGACCGGGCGCTCCGAGACACCGACACCGGCGGCGGCGGCGGCGGCAGCCGAGTGTCTCCTCGGCCGCGGGAGGAATGCGGAACCAGCGCCTGAGCCGAGGCCGCCGGAGCCCGGGCGCCGGGGCTGTGAGGATGGCAGGCGCGCCGCTCCCGCGGACCGTGGCATAGCGCCGGGTCCCCGCCCTGGCCACCACGCGCCCCGGCCCCCGCCCCCGCGCCCCCCATGCCGCACCGGCGGCCGGCGGCGAGGTAGCCCTTGGTCCCAGCCCCACCTCTCCGTCCCCGCTCCCCCCCACCCCACCCCCACCCCAAGAAGATTATTTAGAGAAGCGGCAGCGGGGGCAGCAGCAGCAGCAGCAGCAGCAGCAGCAGCAGCAGCAAGCAAGGAGCAGCAGCAGCAGCAGCAGCACCACAGACAGCAGGAGACGCGGGGAGCGAGCGCCGGGCTCAGCACCACCCATGGCGAAAGAGAAGAAGAGGGCTCTGCTAGAGCTCCTTCACCGAGACGGCAACCAGCTGTGCGCGGACTGCGGGGCACCTGGTGAGTAAAGGGGAGGGGGCCAGGGACGGGCTGGGCGGGGGGGGCCTCGGGGTCCGGCCGTCCCTTTCCGCCGGCTCGTTGGCTACCTACCTGTGTGCCTGGGTGAGCCCTCCCCTGTACGGATGGGAGACCAGCTGGGACCCACCACCACCCCACCGAGATCCGGGGGCCATTTGGCATGGGGGAGGGGGTAGCTTTCCCCCCACATCACGAGGGGAATAGGTGGGCGCCTCTGGTAGACCTCTACTAGTCCCCACCCTTACCCCTGCCCACCTTCTTTTCTCCTCCACACTGCGGGGGTCCTAACCTTACCTTTCTCACTCCCTTTTTGTGCTGCCCCCTAGAGGAGAAGGTCATAGCCTGGAAACTGGGAGCGGTGCACCTGTTTGCCCTCTTCCTTAGCTTTGGGGGGGAGGGGAACAGGTAGGCTTACCTTACCATGTCCCTTATAGCTCGTCCGTTTGTGTTGAACCTGTCTCCTCTTGGAAGTTTTTCCTTCCCTTTAGAGCATGGAAGTTATAGGTACGGCTGGGGGCTGGGAGGAGGGAGGCTGCCCACAGCACCGTTTTCTGGCGGTATTCCGTGGGACCCCCATCCCTTCCTCGCCTGCCTTCTTCCTCCTTTCCTTCTCTCTCCACCCCCTCCTCCTCCAATGTGTGTCTTGCTTTCACCCACTGCCCCATTGCAAAACAGCAGCTCCACAGAAAAGAGGAAATCGTGGCGGGGTGATTGGGAGGAGGGTGTCTGAGTCCCATGAACATCCACCTCAGGAGAGGAAGAAAGGGTGTAACCAACTCCTGGCCATCCTTCTCATCCTGAGCCTCAAACTGAGCCTGAGCCTAAGACTACAATACAGTCTCTTTGGGAAAGAGGTGGGGAAAGAAATAAAAGAAGCATTCTCTTCCACCCCACCCCTCTTTTTGAAGGGCTGCATAGATAAAATTGAGCATTATGGATGCAGCTAGGAGTTTACCTGTATCCCTGGGCCTACCTAGAGATGTTATCTGGAGGGACCATCCCCAAAGCCTGCTGTTCACTTAGAGCTGGTGAACTTGTTTTCTATCAACTGGAGGAGAGTTAAGCATCATGTTCTAATGGGAAGATTGACAATGCTAGAAGTCCTAAGTTCAGAGTCTGACTGGCATTATATTAGGTATGTGAAGTTGAGCAAGTTGCTTTGCCTAAAGGGCACTAGATTTTCTCATTTACAAAATGAGAGGTTTGCTGGAAAGCAGGTTCATTGGCTCTTAGTTGATCTATTCTAGCTGTAACATTCTATGGAGTTCTGTAAGAGAAGAGAGCTGGGAGTCTTTAAGGGAAGAAGGGACCTTGGGAGGTCATTTAGGGAGCTAGCTGATGCAGTGGATAGAAGGCTGGGTCCCACATTCAGGAAGATCTGAGTTCAAATCCAATCTCAGAAACTTCCTAGCTGTGTGATACTAGGCAATTCACTTAACTTCTGTCTGCCTCAGTTTCCTTAACTCTAAAAATGGGGATGATAATGAAAATACTTACCTAATAGAGTTGTTGTAACAATTAAATGTGATATTTGTAAAATTTCTAGCACATAGTAGGTACTTGTAGTGAGCACTTAATAAACACTTGTTTTCTTCCCTTCCCCACCTTCCTTAAAGTAATTCCCTGATTTTACAACTGAGGAACTAAGTTCTCCTGGGATTATGTCAGAAGTTCATGTCAGCAAGCATTTATTAAGTGCCTACAATGGCACTGTGTTAAGTGTAGACATTGTGAGCATTGGACATACTGTGCCTTGTCCAAGGTCACACACGCAGTAAATGGCAAAGTCAGGATTTGAACTCAAATTCTCTGACCTCAAATACAGAAAGAACTCTTTACCATCAATCAGTCATCTATCATTTATTGAGTACCTACTATATGCTAGGGATTGCAAAGAAAGATAAAAGCTCACAATTTAATGAGGGAGACAACATAATAATTATGTACAAGCAAGATATAGACAGGATGAATTGGAAATAATTAACAGAGGGAAGCCACTAAAAATTGTACCATGCTTCCTCTGGGCTCTCCATCCCCAAGCCCAGCAACTCATACAGGGTCCATCCTAACCAGGAAAGAGGATATTGAGCCTTCCCCATCACTCCCCTCCTGCTCTGACCTACAAGAGCCTGGGCTCTATTGGGGCTGGAGTGTTGAGTTGGACCAATTACAGCTATTCCCTTATATCTGCCCTGCTTAGGAGTATGGAGGCTTTTACTGGGCTCCTCTGGGAGAAATCAGCCACCAGCCAGAAGCTCTGGTACTTGCTATGGCTTCCAGAGAGGCCTTTCCCAGTAGATTTCATCTGACAGATTTGGCAGCTTTCCCCATCCTCCTTGTGCCCCCTTCATTTCTGCCAGTCTCCCTCCCTTATTTAATGGGCCACTGGGTATCGGGTTGGTGAAAGCAAAAGGCAGTTGTTTAGTAGGGCTATTTGAATGCAAACATTAAATGTCAAGTGACCTTTCAGCACTGCCAGGCTAGGTCTTTATACCATAGGATGGAGGAAGGAGGGTAGGAAGTGGAAAGTGATGGAAAAGGCAGAACCAGTCCTGGACCACATTATAATAGCAGAAATGACAGAGGAGGTTTATAATCCCTTCCCTTTCCCCCCTAAAAAAGGCTCATGTCACTTGACTGTGTTTGTTTGATAGTCCAGATCTGTAATTTCCTCAGCATGGGACACTCTTTCTATGGACATTCCTTCTACTGAATCAAAGCTTGAACATTTTTGTAACTTTTTTTTTTAAATTAGAATGAGGATCGGGGTGGGGGATTCTGCCTAAGGCATAGAGCCAATTTATTGTCAGAAACAGGATTTGAATCTAGATCTGCCTGTCTCCCTTAGTTACCACTATGTACCATACTGCTTCTCCCATAGGAGCTTGCTGCCTTTACATATAGAATCTCAATTGTTTCTAACAACTGTAGAAGTTAGGTGCTATTATTATTCCCATTTTGCAGATGAGAAACTGAAGTGATTTGACCAGGGTCACATAGGTAATTAGTGATACTCAGGGTTTCCTCATTCCAAGTGATGGGCTCCATCCACTTTGCCAACTAGCTGCCTTTATATATAGCTCTATGCGTTCATATACTTGCATGTATACACACACACACACACACACAAAAAAAAAAGTTTGCATTTTTTGCACATTTATTTTCAAGTAGGCTCAGAGAAATAGGCAGTCTCCTGTTTCCATACTGTTTGGGGTTATCTGAACACATATACACCTATACATACACACACAAATATATATACACACACACATACCTATGTATACATATATAGGTATATATATAATATATAAAACATATACACACATTTGTGTAACCTATACAATGCATTATGCAACTGTATAATTAGTCAAAGCTTGAAGACTTTTGTTACTTTTCATCTTAGGAAACTGGGATGAGGGTGGGGGTGGGGGATCCTGCCTAAGGGAGTTACCCATGGTCACGAAAACAGGATTTGAATTCAGATCTGCCCACCACCCTTAGCCACCCCTTTCATAGGAGTGTGCTGTATATTATATATAGTATGCATATCTATCTTGCTACATGTGTATTCTTCCCTGTGTCTTTCCATAAATCCTCTATGGAGAATGAGCTCCATGTCTTGGAGACCTTGCTCTAGTTCTTTTAATATTCCATGAATCTCACGGAACTGACCCTGGGCTGTTCTTCTGCTCTTCCTCCCTGGAGAAGATGAACAGCCCACCCCCTTGGCTAGTCATGCGTACATGGCCTTTGTCTTCTGCCTCACTTACTTCTCACATGTAAATCAGTCATCACTTAATACTCTGCTTTCTGCTTTCTCTTCACCACACGCTTTTGCTCTGCTAAGCCCAAGGACCTGAGTCAGTCACCTTGCTGATGCTTGTTGTTTGTCCCTCGTTCTCACCATGACAGGGCAGGTGATTCCATGACATGAAAGTGATTTGGATCTAAGGGAGGGAGGGCTGGGCAAGGTCACCTGGCTCACTTTCCCCTCCAGAGCCAGATAGAGACCAGGACCACTGCCGGATGACTTTAGGCAAGTCTGAAGTTAACTTCAGTTTTCCCAAGGGATGGTCTCAGGCCTCTTGATCATTGCCACCTCCACTCTACCTTGCCAGGGGTGTCCTGGGACATACAGTCTTGTCAGTGTTTGTCGTAAAGTGCCCTCTCTCCCATGTCCCTCCCACAAGGAGAAATCAGTTTGTACTCTCCTCCTTCCTGATTGTTGTGTGCTTGTTCCAGCTGTGAGTCTATGATCTTACAGGGCAGAAATGTTTGGATCTGAGTTGGTGGAGGGAATAAATACATGGGAAAATCACTTTGATGTATTTAAGTAAATGTATTTAAAAATTGGTTGATTTAAAAAAAATATGTACACACACAGAGATATACATACATGATGTTCCAAAAGATTTAGTGTGGTTTTAACCTTTAATTTCTTAAACCTGCACTAAGACTTTGGGACATTCTGCATATAGCAATGACCCTGAAAAGAATGTACTTTGGGAAGGTTATTCATAGCCATAAAATTGCTGTTAAGAGAGAGAATCAGCCAGGAGGTAAAAGTTCTCAAGGTGTTCTTGTGGAGAGCTGGGCCCCATATTTTATAGCTTTGGAGAAGTGAGTTATGAAGGGAGGTTTGTAGGTAGAGAGAGGGAGAGCTCTTTACTGATCCCAATATGGGACTGTACCTTAAGCATCCCTACCATGCGATGCCCTTCCATCAAAATCCAAAGAAGTGGTAGGAATTGTGTGAGTTGGAGAGCTTAGAATTTAGAGCTTTGATAACAAAGCAAACAGATGGAAGAAAGCAAATTTTTCAGGAGTCCTCCAGGGCCTGACTCACCTGTATGTTGATAAGAGGCTGGGTCCTCATTAATTTTTAGATATGTCCAGGAATAAGCTTATCAGAAATTCTTAGTTCCCCATTTCTTCTTGCCCCCCCCAACCACTCCCCAGCTGTATTTCTGCTCATCCAAAGAGTATGTCATGCCAAAGTGGGGGCGAAGGAGAGGAGGGAAAGCAGATTTTGGCCCAAATTCATTGAAGGGATGCTCAGGTAGATTTCTCCTGTATTCTGTGAGTGAGGGAGTATATGTTTGCTATTAGGAAACTGTTCCTTCTGTGTTCTGCATGCACTAACAGCCCATTCTCTTTCCCAATAACAAGGAGCTCAATATCTGCACACTAGATTATTTTTTGCCCAGCAGGATACAAAGTTCGCCTTTTGTGCCCATCCCCCTCCCTCGACAGTGGCGGTAATCATGGAGGTAGGAAGCCCGGCCCTTGATACTTGGGTTTATGCAGTAAACTGGGCTGACTCATGGCATGAGCTGCACTGTGCGTCAGCAAAAGAATGCATCTCTGGCTTCTACCCCCAAAGCTAACCTCTGTGCAAAGCCTGGCACTGAGGTCTCCTGACCAGTTCTCTGTCAGCTGGATGCTCTGGAGGTGAGGGCTGTCTGGGTAAGGGGCTCACATCAGAAATCCAGTGGAAAGAAGTGGGATTCACCAGATGTCCCTCCTTCTGTGCATTTCTGCCTGCCACTTTCTGGGATGTAGCATCCACCCCCATCAGTCCCTGATGTGCTAGTCTGCCCTTTTCAAATATTGAAAATGATTCCTTAAAGTGGGACAAATATATTACTCATTGGCAGAGTAGGTGGTCCCTTCAACTGTGTGATTTTTTTGAGGGGTGCAGGGAAAGTTAGCTATTGCCAAGAACTTTGGTGGAGGGGTGTGTGGGTACACACAAATATATAGAGAGATACACATACAGATGTATATGCACATATACATACATGTACATTCACATATAAAATGGAAAGGAGCATTCTAGAGGAGTAGAAAGGAATAAAATAGATAAGGTGAGGTTGCAGTATTATTTTTGCTTCTGTGCCTTTGCAAGGTGATTCCCCATTTACAAAATGTATTCCATCCTCACTTCTGCTCTTATGATCCCTAACTTCCTTTAAATTCTCAACGTGTGTGTGTGTGTGTGTGTGTAGGGGGGCTCTTTGGCAGCCTGCTGAAGCCTTTGGACCCCTTCTTAGAAGAATGTGTTTGCTTTGGTTTTGAGACTGGCTTTCCCCATTTTGCCTAGGCTAGAAGTAGAGCAGCTTCATGGCCATAATCCCAATACTGATTGGCAGCAAAGCTTTAACCTGCTCCACTTTTCTTCCCTAAACTGGTTTGTTCTTCCTACGGCATCCAGGTGATCCCCCCATTTACCCAGGGGTCTCACCATCTTGGTGCCTGACTTAGTTTGGTCATCCAGCCAGCTAGAGCAGCTCAGAATCCCCAAACACAAGTGACCCACTAGCCTGAGCTTTCCCCAGTAGGAGAGATTAACATCTGTTCAGCATGCCGTTATATTGGTTTTAATTGAATAAAATACAATAAATAGGATTGCAAAGGGAATGAATAACATTGAAATAAAGATGTGATTTTATTCCCATTCAAGTCACAGACCTCACTGAAATCTAGCCACAGACCCCAGGTTAAGAATCCCTGCTCTGGCTCATAGTGTAGGTGCTACCTACCATAAAGACCTTTATCAGACCTTTATCAATTCCAGTGTAAATAGGGACTATTTTATTCTTCAGTTACAAGAGATATCCCAGATTTGGGGAGCTCTGAAGAGAGCTCAGGACAGCTAGCTCTATCTGAGCAAATCTTGGGGTAAAGGACTAACAAAGACTTTCCTCTTTTGTCCCCCACCCCCAAGTGTGCTGTACTCTCCCTTTTATATTTGGGTCTCTGGCTTCTGCATATAGTAATAGCTTCATGTATATTAACTGACAAATTGACCTCCACCCAGTTGTTTTCTGTTCCTCTTAAAACTTTTGTTGTTGTTTGGTAGTTTTTTAGTTGTTTCTGATTGTTTGTGACATCATTTGAGGTTTTCTTGTTAGAGGTATGGAGTAGTTTGCCATTTCCTTCTCCAACTTATTTTACAGATGAGGAAACTGAGGCAAACAGGGTGAAGTGATTTGTCCAAGGTCACATAGTAAGTGTATGAAGCTGAACTTGAACTCTTTCTGACTCCAGGCCTGTACCACTTACCTGTTCCTATCTTAAAATTACTTTGTGCTATTTTGAATAGTATTTCTGTTTACTTTTTCCATGTTCATTTCCAAAACTACTTGAGGTTAGGTGCAATTTTATTTTTATTTTGTGTCCTCCTTGCCTAGCCCAGTGCAGTCTCCAGCATATAGACGCTTAATAATTATTTGTTTGAATTGAATTTGTTATTATGTCCCCCTTGAAATATGTTGATACCATTAGAGTATCATTCATGTAGAGATTGACATGAATTCTGATAAAGACTAAGTAGCATGTGATAGTGGGAAAAGAACTGAATGAGGAGACCTGCCTGAACTCTGGTCTTGGCTCAGGTAGTAGTTTACTTACCTGGAAGAGCTTATTTCCTCCTCCACCTGCTTTCCTTCCACCCTCCCCTCCCGCTGTTACAGAACTCTTCAGAGCCAAAGATTCCAGTTCAGTCTCTGAACTCTACTACCTGTGTAGGGACTGCAGGACCAGGACTGCAGGACCCTGCCTGCTGGGGGCTTCCTAGGAGGGGCTGACTTACAGAGATTTTCTGCCCATTAGCTGCCTCTCCATATTGAATTACCATTTCAGTAATGGCCTCATGTCTAATTCCCAGCACATGTGGCCCCCTATCAAGCTGGGTGGCCTTTTCTAAATCGTGTGCTTGGCGTATTAGGAAGCCTCTCGGTTTCCCAAGAAAACACTTTTCAGCCCAGATCTATCAGATAGGGGGTTGTAGCTTATGAATCCATTTGATTGGAAACCAAATCAAGTACAGCTAATACTGGGATCTGGTGTAAGGCTGGGGGAAGGGAAAAAGGAAGATGAGCTATTCTCTGAGTTTTCTTACTAGAAAGGAATGAATATGGGCTTCCTTCCCCACCACTCTCCACACACACACACACACACACACACACACACACACACACGCACACATTCTCACCCACTTTGGATTTTTAGCATTTGATGTATATGATTCTCAGTTCTTTTGTAGAGGGGGAGTTAAAAGGGGTTGAATTTTTTTTTTTTTTTTTTTTTTTCTGGTGATGGCTTTGTTAAGTTACCCGGTTGCTTTAGGGTTTCAACTAAAATAGCTACTGAACTCTTTGATTTGGTCTGATCCCCTTAAACTAAACCAGAAGCTAGATCAAAATCATGCTTTGGGTGGAGGGGTGGAATGGGGGAAGGGGATCAAACTATCTAGGCTAGGTTCCCTTACTGATTAGCAGGAAGGGGAGGTACCTATAGTCTAAGGCAGGCCCTGGAGCTAAAGCCATAAATGAGAACAGCACTGGAGATAGAAGAAAAAAGGAACTAAATGGGTTTTCCCAGAACACACCCTTTTACCATGCTCTAATATTAGGATTTTCTCCCTTTCTTTTCCTCTTCCTTTCTCCCTCTCTGTTCCTTTCCTTTCATCCTCTCCTCCTCCCTTCCCTCCCCATCCCTGGCTCTCCCTGCATCCCATTCCCCATTCCCAGTTTTGCAATGAATGAGGTAAAATCTACATTAAAATCCAGAAGCATCAGAGTAGAAATTACAGGGTCAGAGCTGCTTAGAAGAGGGTGGCTCCCTTTTTCCCCACGAAGCTGGTTTTCTGTTAGGATGATTGGCAATGCAGTCCTTGGATCCTAATATATAACTAAGAAGTTTTCCTTTGGTATTCTTGTCTCCCAAAATGCATGTGCTTTGCATCTCCTGGTACAGTGGAAAGAACATTGGCTTTGGAATCAATATATCCCTTTTCTGATACAGTCAACAAGCATTGATTAAACTCCTACTACATATGTGCCAGACACTATGCTAAGTGGGACTAATAATTCCCTGCCTGACCTTTGGCAAATTACAGAGACTCTCCCTAGAAAATTTCCAGCCCAGATTCATCTGATTGCAGCTTACAGAGCTACAATCCTCATCTGTCAAATGAAGGGGTAGAATCAGGTCCCTTCCAGATCTTTATATTCCCATGTGTTTCATATGGAGCCATTGAGTAGAATGTACTTTGTTTATTCCCACATTTCATTCCTTTCTAGAACTTTACAAAGTGCCTGGAGAAGAGGAGGAGCTTAATAAATGTTGACTGACTGATTCATCTCCCTTCTCTGCTCCAACTACTGATGTCCATGGCTTCCTAAGTCCCAACTAAAATCCCACCCTCTACAAGAAGCCTTCCCTAATTCCTCTTAACTCCAGTATCTTCCTTCTGTTAATTCTTTTCTATTTATCTTATATATAGCTTCTCTGTACATAATTGTTTGCTTGTTGTCTCCACCACTGTATGCTCCCTGAGGAGGATTATCATTTTGCCTCTTTTTGTATCCCCAGTGCTAAGAACAGTGCCTGGTATATAGTAAGCATTTAATTAATATTTATTGATTGATTAGTTAATATGGAGTGATTGATCAACCAGCTAAATATTAGATTGTTAACACCTGAGGACTTGGGATCCGGAGGGAGTAGGGGAAGGTGTCTAGGAAGAAGAGAATAAGCTCTTCCAAGTAAGTGGATTTTCCAGATAATTGAAGGTCTTCCCTTGAAACACTAACAGTTTTTGAGTTAAATGAAAATTCTTCTACATGCTTCCTGTGTAGTGAGAATTATCTATTTGATAAAGTTTATTGAAGCAAAGTCTTTTGATCATAATAATTTATCAGAGTACTGAACATAATTTAACCTTTTCTTGATGATTCAGGCCTACCATTGTGAATACTACTGTTTTGAAGTACCTTATGGTCATATCTTTCCCCCTGCTCAAAATGGTCAGTGGCTATCTATTACCCATGGCCTAATAAACACAATCCATCCTTTTTTGTTTGGCAGAATCTTTCCAAATTTTGGGTCAAATAAACCTTTCTAGTCTGACCTCTACTCTCACCTAGTTTAACCCATCCACTCCTGCCAAACCGAACTATTTCCTGTTGGCTGAATGTTCATTCTAGGTAATACAGTGGATAGGTATTCTGACTCGACAGAAGTTCTGGGTTCAGATTCTGTCTCATACTTGTTGCCTCCATGATATTGAATAAATCACTAACTTCCCTGTTCATTTGGTGTTTGTTTTTTAATTTGTAAAATTGTAAAATCTGAATTGGACTAGATGGTCTTTGAAGCCCCAACTGAAGGGCTAAGATGATCTCACCTTCTTACATTTGTTTTGGTTGTTTTCTCTAGCTGGAATATGCTCCTCACCCCACCTCCATCCATCCCTTCAGCATTTTTCCATCCTTCAGGCTCAGCTTAAATCACCTTCTTTTTGAGGATTTCCTCACCACTAAAAGCAATCTTCCTTCCTTCTTCTGGCCTCTTATGATATTTAAATTTGAACTACTCATAAGGCTTCTTATTTAAAACCTAATATTTGTAGGGGAGGGAAGAGGAATAAGTATTTATAAAGAAGTCCTTACTATGTGCCAGATATTGTGCTAAGCATTTTTTACAAGTTTTATCCTCATAACAACCTTGAAAAGAAGTTAAAAAACAAAACAAAACAAAAAACAACTGAGGCAGACAGAAGTTAAATCACTTGGCCAGGTTATACCACTTCAGTTAAGTTTCTGAGATCAGATTTGAATTCAGGTCTTTCTGACTTAGGTGCAGCATGGCAAACACTGCACCACCCAGCCACCTCCATATATTGTGTTTTATTGGTACGTGTTACATCTCTCCCCTGTTAGGCTGTAAATTTTTGTTTGTCATTATTGGTATAATTATATGTGTGTGTTTAAAGTCAATTGCAGTGTACAGGGCCAAACAAAACAAACACATATTTTAAATTTTTTCAATTAACAATTGACTATTTTCTTCAGGAAGTCTTCCTTGACCTCACTATTAATAACAACTTTTTTCCCCCTTAAAGCTTATATAAGAATTGGAGTGCTTTCTTTCCAAACCTTGAAAGTATAATATAAAAGTTTTATTTTTCTTTTACAGTTGTTAATTCCTTTATGTATTATGCTTATAATATAGTTGATGACTATAATACAAAAAGGAATTAAACATAATAATCTGTGTGTCATATATAGGATTGAGATCTGGAAGGGATTTCAAAGGTTTCTAGTCCAACTTCTCTCATTTTTACAGATAAGGAAACTGAGGCTCTGAAAGGTTAAATGACTTTCCTGTTATATAGGTAGTAAAAAGCAGTCTTTGAGCTTTGAGTTTGGGCATACTAGGGAGGAAAAAAAATGCTGAAGTTCACAAACTGGTATTTTTTCTCCTTCTTTCTTCCTTCCATTCTTCATCCCTGTCTCCCTTCCTCCATCCCTTCTTTCCTTCCCTCCTTCCCTCCCTCCCTCCCTCTCTTCTTTCCTTCCTTCCTTCCTTCCTTCCTTCCTTCCTTCCTTCCTTCCTTCCTTCCTTCCTTCCTTCCTTCCTTCTTTCCTTCTTTCCTTCTCCCTATTTCATCTAGGCTGGAAATACAAGGTCACACATAGACTCAGGTCCAGTTCTGATCAGTATAGAAGTTTTGAACTGTTCTATTTTCCAGATGAGGCCAGTTTATTCCTCATTAGGCAATTTGGTAACTCCTTATTCCCACCTGAGCTATAACTCAGAGCTCCTAAATGGCAGAGAAATTTCAGCCTCAACCTCTTCAGCAACCAGGGATTATAGGCATGCGACACTACATCCAATTATTATCCCCATTTTAAGGATGCTGAAGCTTAAATTCAAAGGAGTGAAATACTTTGTTAAAGGTCACATAATTAGTGAGTAGCCCAAAACTTCTGTTGATCAGCATGGAAGCTTTAGCTTAATACAGTTTTTACTTGGGTCAGTTACCCCCCTCTTTAGGCAGCCTGATAGTGTTTCATTTCTAGGAACCTACCATTTTGGTGTGGGACTTATTGAGGATACCCAGTTGGCTTTAACCCCACTATAGCTCAAGACTCCCAAGCTCAAGCTATCCATCAGCCTCAGCCTCCTCAGTAGCAGGAACTACAGGTACATGCCAGCATCCTAGCAAGCTTGTGTATTTTAATAATTATTTTTTATTATATAGCTTAGTCTCAATTAGCACAACATAATGAATTCCTGAAATGGTCACATTATTTGAATTTAAACTACTCAAAGTTATAATTATACCCAAAATATGATAATTGATTCTAGCTTATTGGAAATATGCAATGAAAATTCAAATAATGTGACCATGTCACAGATTTGTTAATCACGTCTTTCTGTAATTGGTTTCCTTTCCTCTGTTATCTTATTTGATGCATTTAAAAACATTCTTCTGAGAAGGGGTCTGTAGGTCTTCCTAGACTGGGGGAAGTAGTAGTGATAAAAAAAAAAAAGATTACTCAGAAGTTGAATAATTGATCTTAGTGTTAGAAAGAATTGCAAGAAATTCAAGTCAATAAGCATTTATCAGGAGCTTACTAAGTTTGCCAAGTACTATGCAAGGCACCTATCATACAGAAACAAAAATAAAACTGTCCCAGTCTTCAAAAGGCTTATGTTCTACCTTGGCTGGTGATTAGCAGTATAAGAACTAACACAGGTCTTATGCCTCCTAGTGCCATGTCCCACACTCTCTATGAGACTACAAAAGAAGTATATGTCCATGCAACTTTTTTATATTAATAGCTAATGAATTTGGATGTAGAGTAAGCTAGATGTCTGAATAGGTTCAGAGTATTCCCTGTGGCTGAATACCAATATAATCAAATTGTATTATCACAGATATGTATTACAGTTCAAACCCCAGACCTTGACACATAACTGTATACCATGAAGTCTGATGGGATTGGTTTGGGATAGAATAATGAATATGCTGAAGCTGGTTATTCAATCAAATAATTTAACAAATATTTATTAAGCATCTACTGTGTGTAATCCTCTTTTTTTTGGTGCTGGTTGTTCTGTCTTGTTTAACTCTTTATGACTTCATAGGTTTTTTTGGTTTTCTTGACAAAGACACTGGAGTGGTTTTCCATACCTTCTTTGGCTCATTTTACAGATGAGGAAACTGAGGCAACAGGAGTAGTTATTTGCCCAGAATCACACAGCTAGTAAATGTCTGAGGCCATTTTTGAACTCCAAAAAATGAGTCTTCCTACTTTCAAACTCAGTACACTATACACTGCATGGTACTAAAGATAGATATTAAAAGAAATAATCCCTGACATTCTGTTGGACAGATGTAACCTGTATACAAGGTCAGGAATTACAACATATGTAAAAAAATAACATTATATCAGATAATTCCTTTATCAGTGGTTCTCAAACGTTTGTTTTCAGTATCTTTATCCTATTAAAAATTATTGAGGATCTCTCCAAAGCATTTGTTTATCTGGGTTATATTTATAGACATTTACCATATTGGAAATAAAAACTATTTTTGAATTTGTAGACTCTCTAAAAGGGTTTCAGAGATCCCCAGGATTCTCTAGACCATACTTGGAGAACCACTGCTTTAGATACTTAACTGGGCACTCATGATGATGGGGTTTGGGAGGGATTTTGTGAGCTATGAGTGTTTTTACCATCCACTACCATTTTTTTGGTATAGGAAATATTCCTATTCCTGATCCTGCCCTTAAGGGAAGCAGGTATACCACTGGAAAGAACACTAGATTTAAAATCAAGGGATTTGGATTTGAAACCTAATTGTCACTTTCTAGTAGTGTGACTCTTGGCAAGTCATGTTACCTCTTTTGGCCTTATCTGTAAAATAAGGGGTTGGATAGATGGCCTATAGAGTTCTTTCCTGATCTAAATCTATGATCCTTTTAGGTACCTTATTTTTGTAGGCTTTGTCATCCATTTTTTGCCACTAAGGCTTTTAAGACTCTTTCTCTCCTAGGACTATTTAGATTTTAATAGGGAACTTTTAAAGGTTGAAAAATCTTCTAAAAGCAAAGAAGTACATCTCTTAAGGGGAATGTCAGGCCCCATAAAAGGCAACAGGGGCACAGTTTGGGGGAATAAAAGGACTTCTCAAACCAAATTCAAGGTCACCCTCTCCATCCCACCCTCACCAGAAAGCCTGAGATTTGTGGTCTTGTCATTTATTTTTTCCTTGACATTAGTGTGGTAAAAAATCCCACTATAATCCAGCAGTTCTTAACCTTTTATATGTTATTTATTCTGTGAGCAGTCTGTTGAAGCCTGTGAATACCTTCTCAGAAGAACATTTTTAAACAATTGTGTTTAAAATATAAAATAAAATAAATACGTTTACAAAAGAAACCATTTATATTCAAATATAAAGATGTAATTTTTTTCTCCCATCCAAGTTCAAGTATCCTTTAATATTTATCCATAGACCTATAGATTCCAATTACTAACTCTACCTTTTATGGGCCTTATGCCAAGGGTTTCAAATAAATCAGTCCTAATCACTATTGAATACACTCTGCATTTTTCCTCTTTTAACTATTTAGATTTTCATGGGCTTTTGAAGGAGGTGGTACACAAAGGCAGGTACCTTTGTGTTTATTGCAGAGGAGGTCGGGTGTGATTTTAGAACTGCAGAGCCTGGTATTTCCCTTCTGATCTATGCTGTGTCACCCTCAGGTGTTTACTGAGCAAGTTGCTCCGAATGGCACTGTATCTGCAAGGAAGCCATGTCCTCAGCAGATTAACAATGCAATGGAAAGACCCATTGTTCAGTTGAAACCTTGCTTCAGGATTGGTTACTTTTCAGATATGATCAGTCTGAGATGAGAGGCAATCTAGAGCATCTTTGGTCAAATCCTACTGTTAATTCAGGGGCACGTCAGTAACATAACTTTGGCAAAGAGATCCCTGCCTACTTATTATGCCTACTTTTTTCACATTGCCAGGAAAACCTAGAGGGGGGAGTGTATATTTGTGTATGTATGTGTCTGTGTCATTGTATTTAAAAGCAAGTTAGACCCAAAGAAGACAGAAGAAAATGCTCCTCCTTTTCTTTGAAGAAGTGGGAAGCTGAGTGTGGAACAATGCATATAATGTTAAATTCATTTGATGTGTTCATTAGTTTGTTTGATTTTTTTCTGTTTACTTTTCATTCTCACAAGGGATGGTTTGTTGGTTAAGGGAGAAGGGAAAGAATACATTCTGAAAATATGATGATATGAAAAACAAGAGTAAAAAATTCTTTTTAAATGAATACAAGGTAGAACTTAATAGTTATTAGGGACTGCATACTATATTGTTCAGGCTTAGCTCTGACACTTTGATTATTGTGTGATAAAACTCTCTAAGTCTCTCAGTATCCCTCTTAGGGAAACAGGAAGGGTGCCTTGAGGTGGAATTGATCACTTGCAAAGTGTCCAAGATCCTGGATTGAAGGATATTGCAGGACCATTGTCAGTCCTTGAGGATATGGAACAGTTTTTTATTTATCTGTTGTTTCTGCCCTATTTCTCTTCTGCAAAGTACATGAGGATGCATAAGAATTATTTGTTAAATGAAGGAGTGTGACAATCATGATGTGCAAAAGTATCTAAAATATTTAATTTTAGTTTAAGAATTTCCCTCTGCCTTTCCCCTCCTCTCCCTTCTTCCCCTTTTAGTCTTCCCCTTCTCAGCCCTTCCCTACATACATTGGGGGGGGGGGGTAAGGGGAAGAGAAGAAAAGAAATTCTTAAATCAAAAGATGCCTCTGTGTGTGTGTGTGTGTGTGTGTGTGTGTGTGTATCTGTGAGTGTGTATAAAGAGAAACAGAGAAAGGTAAAAACAGACAGAGACAGAGGGAGAGACAGAAGCTGAGAGAGGGAAAGAGAGGGAGAGACAGAGAGAGACACACACAGAGACACAGAGACAGACAGATGTACAGAGAGAAAAAGGAGAGGAGGCTATGTAGTTTTTTCAGCTAAGTATCTCCCGATCACTTTGCAATCAGGAAGAACCATTTCTTTTTACAGTATCTTTGAATACAGTTCAGACTTCAAATGCATCAGCAGAAGCATCCCTCATCTTCCTTGCCTCTCAGATGTCTGCTCACATTGATGCTCTGCAGAGGAGATGTGATTGATCTGAGTCTGGAGAGGGTATCTCTTTGAGCCACAAATGACTCATCAGATACAATAAGACTATCACCAGACAATATTTATTAAAGGAGAATCACAAGAAGAGAGTACTGTTTAATCCAAAGGAATGAATCACTAATGGGAGAATTTCAGGCATTGATAGATGGAAATTTTCAAGATAGATAAGGTTGGAAGGGACCTTGAAGTCCATTTACTTCAAGATTTTTTTTATTAAGGAGGAAACTAAGTCCTAGAGAGGCGTAAGTGGTTTGTCCTATATAATACAGATAATAAACATAGCAGAGCTGGGACCTTTCTTTGGTCCTTTGACTTCACCCCATCATGCTGCTCCTCCAAGTCACACCATCTTTACAGTCCTTTAAGTCTCATGCTCTAGGGAAAACTGACTTTTAACCACTCCTGAAGTTTTTTTTTTCCTAGACAGCTGAGAGAAGGCGCCAGAGGCCCCACCTACTCTAACAAGAGCCTTCAGCTTGCTAGTCTTGTCCTTAGTAAATTGTAGCTTTCTCTCACATTGCTGACCTTGACCTTGTCCTTGCCACTTGTCTGGTGTCTCAGGCCTGTTATGACTGTTCACCTGCTTTTTGAGAAGTGCATTTGACTACTTCCTGCTAGTACTTCTAACTAAGGCACAAGTACCAAGAATTCAAATAGCTGTGGTTCCCTGGAAGTAAAATCAGAGTCAGCAAGATTATTTGCCCCAAACACCAAATTATTCCCCACCACAACAAGTGGTAAAGGTTAGGTGTTGGCATATTTAACATATATCAGATTGGTTGCTGTCTTATGGAGGGAAGTGGCAAGGAAGAGGGAGAAATTTGGAACACAAAGTTTTACAAAAATGAATGTTGATGGGCAAAAAATTATTTGTAGCAGCCCTTTTTGTAGTGGTAAGAAACTGGAAACTGAGTAGATGTCCATCGTTTGGGGAATGACTGAATAAGTTATGGTATATGAATGTTATGGGATATTGTTCTATAAGAAACAATTAGCAGGATGATTTCAGAAAGATCTGGAGAGACTTACATGAACTGATGCTAAGTGAAGTGAGTAGAACCAGATCATTGTACACAGAAACAAGAAGATTATGTGATAATCAACTGTGATGGACATGGCTCTTTTCAACAAAGAGATGTTTCAGGCCAATTCCAATAGTCTTGTGATGGAGAGAGCCATCTGCATCCACAGAGAGGACTGTGGGAACTGAATGTGATTCACAACATGGTATTTCACCTTTGTTATTGCTATTGTTTGCTTGCTTGTTTTTTCTTTCTTGTTTTTCCCCCTTTTGATCTGATTTTTCTTGTGCAGTATGATAAATGTGGAAATATGTTTAGAAGAATTGCATATATTTAAGCTATATTGGATTACTTACTGTCTGGGGAGGGAAAAAAATTTCCAAATTTTTGTGTTCCAACACAAGGTTTTGCAAGGATCAATATTGAAAACTATCTTTATATATATATTTGGAAAAATAAAATACTTTTGAGGAAAAATGAGAAAATGTCTAAATTTTTTTTTAAAAATAGGTTCGGTTTTCAATAGAAAAGAGAGTCATCACTTTGACATGACTGTTTCTGCTGTCTTGTTAATACAAATAATTGAAAATTGACTGTTATTTCTAGATTCATTCTCTGAGTTTATCCTAGTAGTTTTGCCATTCATTCCTTGCCTAGGCACTGGGCATCTGCCCTTCAAGTAGGGACAGTGGGTGATATAGTGTAGAATAAGAGAGGGACATTAGGACCCAGTGTCGTTCAAAGTCAGTGTGGAAAAAGAACTTTGACTTTGAAGTCTAAGTTCAAATGCCGTCACTGCCATTGACTAGCAATGTGACACTGGGCAAATTACTTCACTTTCTTAGACCTCAGCTTCCTCATATGAAAAGGAGAGGGCTGGGCTAAATGGCTTCTGAGGTTCCTCCAGTCATAGAGCCAGCCCAATTTTCCTATTTTACATGGAAGGAAACTAAAACCCAGGGAACATAAGTGATGTCCCCACATCACCCAGATAATAGGTTAGTCCCCTGGGATATTCTTTCCGTCATACCACACTGAGAGAAAGAGAAAGAAGATCATCTCTAGATGGATGCTTTTGGGGTGTGAATTGATTGCTTTGTCAACCAGTGCAAATAAAACTTTTATCAAAATAAAAAAAAATCACTAGAGGAATTTTACATGTAAATTTGATGTAGAATAAGTTGTGCGGTCTGGGAAGGCAGATGCAGAAACTCACCTACTTTTACTATTCTTTACAACCAGCTGTTATTTTTCTGCATAAATGAAGAGCCAAAATAGTGTTAGATTCTCAGAAGGTGTTGCCCAAGAGGCATTGAGGGATAGTGCATAATTTTATGTGTGTGTATGTATGTATGTATATACTATATATATTATATATTATACATTTAGCTGAAGCAACTCTGGTTAAGTCATTTGAATTTCTCTGGGTCTCTATTTCCTCATCTATAAATGGGTATAACAATAGCATCTGCCTCACAGAATTGTTAGGAGGCTCTAATAAGGTAATATATGAAAAGCCTTTGCAAATGTAATTGTTCTTTGTACATGTGAAGTACTGCTATTATTTCATTGACAGCAGATTTACTTTCCTAATTAGGCTTTGTGAAAATGTATTTGAATTTCCTGAGCCCACAGTGGCCAGGCCTTGTAGGGGACAGCTGAGAGATCTGCCTACTATTAAAAATAAATTGGTGGCAGGCCCTGTACAGAGTAGATTACCCACCCTCAGTTAAATAAAAAATAATAGTCCCAAGAGCTAGCTCCTTGAAATCGAGTTGGAGTCCTCTGTGAGGGAGTGGTGGGGTGGAAGAGCCCTTGCTTGTCCTGGTCCTAGAGGAAATTGTTTTATTCCTGTCCCAGGGTCCTGTGACACTCTTAAATTTGAGACACTTCCTGAATTGAAAGTTGGATTGGGGCAAGCCCTAGCAATTCCTCCCTAACTGGTCCACATTAGGGTAAGTTCCCCAGAGTTCTACATTTGCTTGGCAGATTTTGGTGGTTGGCATTTCAGTGTGTGTCTTGCCTATCTTCCCAATAAGTATATAAGTTTCTTCTGGATGACAAAGAGATCCTAAGTTTAAATTGTTTCCCCTCTATGTGCTGCTTCCTCTGGTACACTGATATCAATGCCATGAGAGGATCCATGTTCGGCTGAAAGGGACTTTAGATTTGGTTCTTATCATCTCATATTTTCTTTTAATATCCATATTATCATATTTTATTTTGAGACTTAGTTTCTCTGTTTTGCCATCCCTGGAAGGGTAGCAGCTATCCACTGACCTGATTCTAATACTGGTCAACATTGACGTTTTAATTACTCTGTTTTTCTGGCCTGGGTTGGTCATCCCTCTTTTGGCAACCTGGTAACCCTTCACTCCCTGGGCTCACCATATTGGTGCCAGACAGTAAACATACCCAATGGGGCTTTAGTTCTGCTACTACTCAGAACTCCCAAACTCAAGCAATCCCATCTGCCTCAGTAACTATTGGATAGGCTACCAGTCTGGTCCTTTGACTCCAGAACCAGTGCTTCTTTCCCCTGGAAAGTCAGAGCAGAGAGAGAACTTAGAGATCATCTAGTCTAACCCCTTTATTTTTACAGAAGAGAAACTGAGGTCCTGAAAGGTAAAGTTACTTGTCCAGAATCATAGAGGAATAACTATATCTAGTAACCCAGGCCTCCTGAGTCTCACTTCCATGTTGATTCCATAACAGCAGGCTACATTCATTCATTTGGTCATTGGCAAAACCCCTGAGATGAGTAATAAGAAAGGAAATTTCAGGTCTGCATATTAGCCGTAGTCCAGTGAGCAGAATGGACAATGGACCTCCTCCTTATGTCTGGCTCCTTTGGCCCTTTGCAGATGGTCCTATAGCTCGGTGCTTGGTGTTGGTCAACTATTAATTGACAATGTTTGTAAAGACCTGAAGCAAGGCGGAGGTAGACTCTGTGACTAAAATGTTTTCTGTGACTCTTTTCTCTCCATTAGATTGTCTATAATGCTGTTTCATACCATCATATAGAAAGCCTTTTTTTTTCTTTTAGCTCACAAAACATGGGCCATTAGTTTGTTCTCTAGAAGTGACACCTTAATGGAGAAAGACCTTTTGGACCCTACCTGAAAATGAGCAGTCTGTGGAATTGGGGCTGGCACAGCCTGGACTGCTGTGTTCTTCAGAGTTCAAGCATTAGACTGAATCTAATACTTCTGAGAAAAATGCCAGGATTCCTTCTTTTTTTCCCTAGGCCTTTGGCTGACCCCAAGATGACTGATTGTTTGGCAGTTTCCCTCAGGGACAGGGACTAAATCTGAGATTTTGTTGATATAAGGAACTCCTATCATTGCAGGTCTTGTCAAACTCATGCAGCCAGGATGTGTCAGAAGTGAAACTTGAACCCAGAGCTCTCCTGACTCTGAGGCCATCTCTGTCCCCATTCTTCAGAAGTTCCTCAATCCCTTCATATAGCCCCCATGGAAATACTTGCATCTGTCACTGGATATAAAGTAACAAGGCATTGTACTTGTGTTTGGGTTTTGTATCATTCCCTCTGGTTACTTTCTCTCAGTCCTGCTGATCTTTGATTTAAACTACTTCCTGATTTTCTGTTGGATCAGCATTTAGTGGAGAAAGCCTCCTGATGTGTGTGGCCCAGCGGAGTCGTCAGCACAGCCCCTGCAAGGCCTGTGCTGGCACTGGCCATCGAGATTCCACAGAGCCTGGGAGTTGACGCCAATGTTTGGAATCCAAGCAGGCAGTTCAGGCAAGGCATGACTAGGGCCAAGTGGGACTGCGGCCAGGCACGATGGGCCTCAGGACTCCAGCCTGGACAGTCTTGGCCCACCTAGTAAGGCCTTGTCTTGGGAAGTAAATTGGGCTGGTGAGATTGGATACAGTTTAGCAAGTGTCTCTGCAGTCATGTAGTTTCTTAGCTATTCTCATGAGAATGTGCTCATGACTAGCAGGGTAATATATAGCCTTATGTCTTATTCTGGATTTTGCTCCTGCCAAATCTACTTGTAAGAGGAGGAAAAAAGAAAGGGGAAAGAGAAAGGAAGGAGACAAAGAGGGACAAAAGAAAGAAGACAGAAAGGAGGGAATGGAAGAAGGAAGAAGGAAAGAAGAGAGGCAGGAAAGAAAGAAGAAAGAGAGGAAAGAGGGAAGGAAGAAAGGAAGAGAGGGAGGGAGGAAATAAGTAAAAAAACAAGGGAGGGACAGAAGAAGGGAGATAGATAGAAAGGAGGAAATGGAAGAAAGAAGGAAAGGAGAAAGGAAGGAAAGAAGAAAGGAAGGGAGGGAGAGAAGGAGGGAGATAGAGAGTAAGAAGGAAATGGAAGAAGAAAGGAAGGAATGAAAAAAGGGAGGAAGAGAGAAATGAAGAGAGGGAGAAAGGAAATAAAGAAGAAAAGGAAAGGAAGGAAGGATTGAAGGATGGAAGGAAGACACCAGTCACTGTGTTAAGTGCTTTTTATGAATATTATACTGTTTAGTCAAAACAACAACCCTGGGAGGTGGGTGCTATTTTTTTATTCTTTTTTTTTAAATAGGATTTTTATCCTTATTTTATAGTTGAGGAAATGAAGGCACTCAGATTTTGGTGGGGAGGGGATTCAATTTTTTTCCCTTTATTTCAAAAAAGTTAAAAAATCATCCTGGGCTCTTGAGCTTCTAAAAGGTTTGACTTCCCCACACATGTCTTCAAAAGTTTTTTTTTTTTTTAAATCCCTTCTAAAATGGAACAAAAAAGGAATGGAGGGAAAAGTCCACGTTTACCCAAAACAACCACATTCTGCAGCCTGCTTTAGATGCATGAGAGAAGGCATATGTGAAACAAACTTCAGGGAGAGGCAAATAGATAATAAGTGACTTGTCTAAGCTCCTATAACTAGTAAGTATTTGAAGCTGAATTTGAACTCAGCTCTTCCTAATTCCAGGCCCAGCATTCTATTCATTGTGTTGCCAAGCAGCCAGCATAAGAATTCAACTTATACTTTCTACCATTTGGGTTCTGGCACTTTCCTCTCCTGTAATCTCCCTTTCTGCCAATTCATGTCCTTGGCTTACCTCGAGGAAGTCCATTTGGATTGCTTTTTCACACAATGTAATAACTTAGATTTAGAGCTGGAAGAGACTTCATTTCATCTAGTCAAACCTGCTAATTTTATAGATGGGGAACTGAGGCCGAGAGAGTTGTGACTTGCCCTCTGCATACAACCATAGATGCGGTGCTAGAAGACAGGAAAGGTCACTCTGTCCAGTGCTGTCACTGGCTTAGTCAGATTTGCCTTCTGAGGCAGTAAATGACAGAACTTGGGATTCAAACCTGCATCTCCTCTGATTCTCAATCTCATTCTCTTTTACATTGCACCAAAATGCCTCCCATCTGCAATACTGTGATTCATCTTTTTTAGGGCACATTGCATTTTAAGCAGCCTCATGTCATTTGTCCTCGCTGAGCTTCTGTTCCCAGGGGATTCTAAACTCCTCAGAGAAAGGGAGCTACTACCAAGTTGTGGGCACCCAGGCTTGTGCCCTGTTGTCAGATTGCCTTGAACTTTTACTAACCTGGCCGGCCCCTCCCCTGGGGGTTGGGTTTTTCCTTCCACTCTGGCAGGTGGAAAAGTGGCAGGATCCCGAGGTTCCGTGATGTGCCTCCAGCCAGGTAGTTGATTCAGAGCCAAGTTTAGGCCAAGTGCCAGGCTCCTCACTTCCTGAATCACTTACCTAGGCGTTCTCTCTTTCCCAGGACCTGATGAACTTTGTAAGTCTTGGCTTCCCTGCCCAGGTAGTGTCACAGCATATTCTATCACACCCTCCTAGGAGTAGGATTGCTATTAGAGATTGGATGGCTCAGAGGCCATCATGTTATAGTTGAGGAAACTGAGGCTCAGGAAATGTAGTAGCTCACCAAAGATACACAAATATTGAGTGTCAGACAAAGGATTTGATTCCACTTTTTCTGAGTCAAGCACAAGTATTCTTATAAGCTGGGTTCAAATCTTCCTACTTGTGGTATGTGCTTACTATGTGGCCCTTGGACATTATAAAGGACTTCTCACTGCCCCCAGACAACTCTCTAAAATTACAAATGAAAGAGGAGTTAATGGGAGCCTAGATCTGCAATTGTAAGGGGCTTCAAAGTCCAACCTACCTCATTTTTACAGATAGGGAAACTGAGATCTGAGAAATTAAGTGATAAAGGCACAGTTAATAACTACCAAAGTTTGGACCCAGGTATTGGAACTTCAGAGCACTGAACTATGCTGCCTCTATGCCAAAAGGAAAGGGAAGGGAAAGGAATGGGAAGAGGGGAGTGGGGGAAGGAGAAAGAGAGAGAGAGAGAGAGAGAGAGAGAGAGAGAGAGAGAGAGAGAGAGAAACAGAGAGAGAGACAGAGAGAGAGGAAGGAGAGAGAAGAGGAGAGAGAAGGAGGAAGAAAGAGAGAGATGGAGGGAGAGAAAAAAAGAAGAAGGGAGGAAGAGAGGGAGAGAGAGAAGCAGGGAGGGAAGAAGTATGCTGCAAGGACAAGGACACAGGTTATCTGCTCCTAATTTTTAATGTTACAGGTTAGGAAATTGGAGCCCAGAGAGATTAGGTAAATTATCCCAGATCACATAGATAATAAATGGCAAAGCCTAGATTGAAATCCAGATTCTCTGATTGCCCTGAACCACCTAAGCTGTTCCCTAAATTACTTTAGCTGAGGCAGTCCAGTTTGAAGAGGAAAAAGAAGAAAAATGTAACATTCTGATGGAAAACAGAAATTATTCAGTGATAGGGAGGAACATTGAACTTCATTTCTTTTTCATTCTTTGTATTTATATCATCAGTGCCTTGCACACAGTCTGATACATAATAGGTGCTTAATATATATTTGTTGATTTTGTGAAGGAAGAAGAAAGAAAATCAACATTATTAAGTATCTACTATGTGCCAGGCACTGTGCTAAATGTTTTACAAATATCTCATTTGATCCTCACAACAGCCAGAGGAGATAGGTGCTATTATTATCCCCATTTAACAGTTGAGTAAACTGAGGCAGACAAATCTTAAGTGACTTGCCTAGAACTACATAGCTACTAAGTGTCTGAGTTTGTGACTGATTTGTCTTCACCACTGCACTTGGTACTATATGTGTGTCTGTGAATAGAATCTGGGTGTGAGGGTCTCCAAAAATATAGATTGCTTACTGTTTGCTTGGGGAGAAAGAGACAAGTGGGAGAGTCATCAAGAGTGCCCAAGCAAATGCTGAAGAGTGAAAGAATAGGGTCTGCAGAAATATAGCATGTAGGGTGAATGAATAAGCAGTGTGAAGCAAAATGTAGTCAAGGAAGGCTGATTGGAGGAGGTGAGCGAGATTAGAAAGAAGGTGAAAAAAAGAGAACAGCTGGGAGGTGGAGCCCAGAAGAATAAAGTATATGAATATTAGGGACAGGGGCATGAATGAACAAGGTGACTGCAGGGGGATGGTAAGCAGATCAACTCTGCTTATTGGAGTGAAGAGTAAGGTAAGCTAAACACTAGGTCAGTTGCTGTCTTGGATGCTAGCCATAGACATTTAGCTGTTTGGTTTTGGGGGGTCTTTTTTGGAGAGGATAGGGTATGCCAAAATTAGATAGTAAACTCCATGAATCAGGGATTGTGTCTTCTCTCAGTTATGTATCTCCTCCTCCACCATACTTAACAAATGTTTGTTGAATTAAATTTGGCCCAGTGGTACAATGGATAGAATGCCAGAACTGGAGTCAGGAGGACCTAGTTCAAATCCAGCCTGACACATTTACTAGCTGTGTGACCCTGAGCAAGTCACTTACCCCTGGTTGCCCCAGTTTTCTCACCTACAAAATGAGTTGGAGAAGGAAATGCAAATAACTCCAGTTATCTTTGCCAAGAAAACCTCAAATGGGATCCCAAAGAGTTGAACAAAAATGAAAAAGGACTCAACACCAGAAAAAATTTGAACCAGCACCTGGTTTGTTGGTTCACCTCTGTTCTCTCAAGGTCAGTGTGGAAAAAGCATTTATTGGCTTTCAAGTCAGAGGGGCTAAATTCAGATTTCTTCTCTGACCATAATTGTATGTGTAATGGGGATAAGGACTGGACTTACGATTTCAGTATTTTGAAAAACTTCAGGTCTAGGAAACGCCTTCTACAAGTGAAAGTCACTTTCTTTGTTTCTGCAGCTGAGGGGCCTTCAGCAGAGATGTTGAACTGCCTGCAGCATTCTGTAATGCTTCCAGGAACCAGATTAAAATGTAATTAGGAAATATTTAACAATTAATAAAAATTCAACAGAGCAGAGATTATGTTAATATATGGGTTTGGTTTTTTTTAGGTCAACATGCAGCCAGAAGGGTTGTTGTATTTTAGAAATAGTAGATTCTTCCAGAGCCATAGACCATAGCAGGCCAGGCCATTTTGCTTTTCCCTATCTCCCAAAGTCTATCCAAGTTCATGTATATTGTTTCCATGATACTATTTATCCATCTCATATTCTACCATCTCCTTCTGCCTTCATTCTTTCTTCACATCAAAGCCTTTTCCAATGAATCCCATCTTCTTATTAAGTGGCAAAAGTATTTAAGCTTCAGCTTTAGTATTTGTCCTTCTAATGGACAGAGTTAATTTCTTTAAGTATCTATTGATTTGATCTCTTTGCGTCCAAGGGATTCTCAAAAGTCTTCTCCACCACAGTTGGAAAGTGTGCATTCTGCAGAGCTCAGCTTTCCTTATGGTCCAGCTCTCATAATCATACAATATTACTGGAAACATTGTAGTTTGACTATGCAGACCTTTGTCTATGAAGGCTATGTAAAATTTGGTGGTTCCCATTTGAGTTTGACACTATTGAGTCATGGAAAATTTAAGTGATTTGCCCAGTCACACATTTAGTATGTACCTGTCTTGATTTGACTTGATTTGAACCCAAGTTTTCTTGACTTTGAGCATTCATATTCTTGAATTTATACTTCACTTCTATTCTTTTTTAATTTTATTTTTAGGTTACACATGTACATTCATTTTTTACATATTTCCATGAGTCAGATTGAGAGAGAAAATTCAGAACAAAAAAGAAAAACCATAAGAAAGAAAAAAGGTGGCAATAGTATATATTGATCCACATTTGGTCTCCATAGGTCTCTCTCTGGACTGTTGATGACATTTTCCATTCAAAGTTTATTGGAATTGCCTTGGATCACTGAATTGCTGAAAAGAACCAAGTCTACCATTGTTGATCATCACACAATCTTGTTACTGTGTACGATATTTTCCTGGTTCTGCTTACTTAGCATCAGTTCATGTAAATTTTTCCAGGCTTTCCCAAAATCAGCATATTTATCATTTTTTTTATAGAACAATAGTGTTCCATTACTTTCTTATATCATAACTTATACAGCCGTTCCCCAGTTGTTGGGCCTCTGTTCATTTTCCATTTCTTTGCCACCACAAAAAGAATTGCTATATTTTGCACAAGTGAGTTTTGTCCCTCTTTTATGATCTCTTTGGGATACAGACCCAGTAAGAGACACTGCTAGATCAAAGGGTATGCACAGTTTGATAGCCCTTTTGAGCATAGTTCAAAATTGCTCTGCAGAATGGATGAATCAGTTTACAAGTCTAGTAACAATGCATTAATGTTACAATTTTCCTACATCCCCTTCAAACATTTAACATTATCTTTTCCTGTCATCTTAGCCAATAAGAAAAGTATGAGGAGATAACTCAGAGTGTTTTAATTTGCATTTCTCTAATCAATAGTGATTTAGTTGGCTGCAAGGGACTTCATTTTCTGAACTGTATTATGCCAGGAATTTTCTTCCTTCTCATCTCTGACTTCCCTGGCTTCCTGCAGTTCTCAACTAAAATCTTACCTTCTACAAGAAATCTTTCCCAACCTTCCTTAATCATAGTGTCTTCCCTCTGAAATTACTGCAAATTTATTGTTTGCATGTTGTCTGAGTCCCTTGAGAGAAGGACTTGTTTTTTGCCCTCGCCCCACCTTTTTCTATCTCTCTCTCCCTCAGCTCCCCGCCCCCCCCACCTCTCAATCCCCAGCACTTAGCACTGTATCTCTACCATAGAAGACACTTAAAAATGATAATTGACTGGCTGATTGCCTTCTTACTTTGTGTGATTTTAGTCAAATTGCTCAGCTTCAGTCTTTTCACCTTAAAATAAAGGGATAGATTAGAAGATCTTTGATTTCCCTTCCAGTTTTAGATTCTGTACGGTTGGGACTTTAAGATTCTTTCCAACTATTCTATGATTTTATGTGTTTCTGATAGACAGCTAGATGTTTTAATGGACAGTGTTCCAAGCCCGGTACTGGGAAGACCTGAGTTCAAATTTGGCATCGGACACATTGACTGTGTGTCCCTGGCCAAGTTACTTAACCCTGTTTGCCTCAGTTTCCTCATCTGTAAAATGAGCTGGAGAAAGAAATGGCAAAACACTCTAACATCTGCTAAGAAAATTCCAAATAGTGAAAAATGACTGAACTATAACAAAAAGGCCTTGTGCAAGTTTCATTTTAAGTATTTTCTGTCTCAAGGCTTCCTTTAAATCAGCAGTTCTTAACATTTTTTGTTGTCCTTCTTTGAATTCCTTGGGTAGTTCCATGAAGTTTGTGAACTACCTTCTTGGAAGAATTTTTTAAATATTTTTTTCCAATGTTATATGTAAACACAATTTATAACAATCAATTTTGTGTTCCAAATTTTTTCCCTCCCCACTCTAAAATGGTGATTTAATAGAGGTTATATATGTGCAATCAAATTTTTGTATTTAGTCATGTTGTAAAAGAAGAAACAGATCAAAAAAGAAAAAAAAAACTTTCTGGATTTCTTTGACAAAGAGATCTAACTCAGTTTCAATTGATCAATGAGGGACAGAAGCAGCTACACCCAAAGAAAGAACACGGGGAAATGAATGTAAACTGTTTGCATTTTTGTTTTTCTTCCTGGGTTATTTTTACCTTCTGAATTCAATTCTTCCTATGCAACAAGAGAACTGTTCGGTTCTGCACACATATATTGTATCTAGGATATATTGTGACATATTTAACATGTATAGGACTGCTTGCCATCTAGGGGAGGGGGTGGAAGGAGGGAGGGGAAAAGTCAGAACAGAAGTGAGTGCAAGGGATAATGTTGTAAAAAATTACCCAGGCATGGGTTCTGTCAACAAAAAGTTATAATTATGAAAAAAAAAGACTGCAAAAAAAAAGTGATAATGGTATGTTTTGATTTCCATTCAGACTCCAACAAGTCTTTCTCTGGATGCAGATAGCATTTTCTATCATGTGTCCTTTGGTATTATCTTAGGTCACTGCATTGTTGAGAAGAACTAAGTCATTCATAGCTGACCACCACACAGTGTTGCTGTTACCTTTGTACAATGTTCACCTGGTTCTGCTCATTTCACTTTGCATTAGTTCAGAAGAATATTTTGAAATGAATAAAATAAAATACAAAGAAGATATTGATATTCAAATATGGTTATCAATCTCTCTATCTATATTAAAAGACAAGTTCAAGGACCTCAGGTTCCTGCCTAGAATAAGATTGGAGTAGATTGATCTCTGAGAGTTCATTGAGTTTTAAACTTTGTGAAGTCAGGGATCTAGAGCATTCCATCTGCCTGAGAGAGTCTGGTAGAGGACCATTTGTAAGGAAGGGGTTAAGGTCCTTGAGGTCAGGGACAATAATAGTTTTTTTATATACTTTATATATAAAAAATAATAGTTTTTTATATACTTATTTATTATGAACTTGAATATCATCTATAAACAAAGAGGGCCTGGAAAAGTTCCATATGAAAGACCAGAGTTTATTATCTTTCATAAAACTTAACTTTGCTTTATATAAAGGATCTATGATTTCTGTCAATTAGGAAACTCCCTAGAGCAATACTGATAACACTGTGCTATCTTAGATAATTCTCTGGGAGTTGCCTGAGGCATGCAAAGATTACAAGAGTTTTTGTGGGCCATATTGTTGTACTTGAGTCTAGGCCTTCCTAACTCTTAAGCACTCTGTCCATTACCCCTGTGCTGCTTCCAGGTCTTACAAATGGCTAGCATTTAATAATAATAAGCAATTGAGTCAGATTGGATTGAATTACTTCTGGTGGATGCAGAGTAGGGCTGGGGTTTTCTCAAAATGAGAATTTTGGAGGATCTGAAGCCCTCCCTGAAAGAAACCCAATCTCTAATAGGGAAGAGGCTGAGGTCATAGTCCTTTGAGATCTGTTCTTTGGAGCTTAGCCAAAAATTGCCTGGAGTCTCACTCTTTGCCTCCTCCTGGTCTGCAGACTCTGGGCAGAGGCCCAGGAAAGTTTTGGTTTAGGTAATATTTGGTGTTCTTGTTCCAGAAGTTTAGAAAGTACACTATATCTGTTTGAATCCAGGTCAAACTGGTTCATTCACTGAATATTCTTCAGAGAAACTTTAGTTTGGTCTGCATCTCAGCAAGTTAGAGCTTTAGAGGTCATCTAGCTCAACTCCTGCACAGGTAGATAGCAAGCACAATGGACTTGGAATCAGAAAGATTCATCATCTTCCTGAGTTCAAATCTGGTCTCAAACACTTAATAGCTACAAGACTCTGGGCAAGTCACTTAACCCTGTTTGCCTCAGTTTCCTCATCTGTAAAATGATATGGAGAAGGAAAAAGCAAAACCACTCTGATATATTTGCCAAGAAAATTCAAAAGACTCAACTGAAAAATGACTGAACAATAACCACAGCTAAGCTCTCTCATTTTATAGATGAGAAAGCTGAAACCCAGACAGATTAGATGAGTTGACCTATCAGCTCACACCTAGGCTGTTGCACTAGCCTAGTTGCTTCAAGCTTTCTACTCTAGTACATCCTCCACTTAGCTGTCAAAGTGATTTTCCTTAAACACAGGTCTAACCATGTCATTCCTGTTACTCAGCAAACTCTAGTGACTTCTTATCACCTCTAGGATCAAATGTAAAATTCTTTGTTGGCTTTTAAAGCTCTTTGGAATCTGATTCCCTTCCCCAAAATCTACCATTGCCATATTTCAGATTTTCTTATATCTTCCCCCTCTCCAGGTTCTCAATGCTATAGTGAGACCAGCCTCTTTCTTCATTGATCTCTCTTTTTGTACCTCTCTTTTTTGTTTCCCTGCCTACCTTTGGATCTCATCTAAAAATCATGCCTCTTGCAAGAAGCTTTTTCCTTCCCTCTGAGATCATCTGGAATTTGTCTTGGATCTGCCTTACTTCTTTGTTGGTTGTTTGCATGTTATCTCCTCTTTGGGGGTGAATGGGACCAGGTGAAGATTTCTCAAAAAGTCTATGAGATGGAGTGGATCTGACCCTAGGACTAAGTTTCAGGAAGTCACGTGATCCCTATTCTCAGAGGTGTGTAGGGCAGGAAAGGTCAGACCCTAGGTCTAAGCATCAGGAAGTAGACAGCATTGCTGACCACTGGTCAATGGTTACTTCCTTTTAGTCCATCTATTGAACACAAGTCTTTTGCTATTTAACGATTCACTATTTTTAGCTCTCCAGGCCAGGCACAATATTGGGACTTGGGAGCTGAAAGGTTCTGTATCTACTCAGCTGGTGTACTTGGACCTCCTTGCAAGGACTGAAAAATGCTTCCTATTTGTATCTGAAGCTGCTTCTGACTTGTTAATTTGCGTAAGGGGGGGGGGGGCGGAGTCTAGCACTCATCCCACACTGGGGCAGCTAAGTGGCACAGTGACAGAGCACTGAGTCTGGAGTCAGCAAGACCTGAATTCAAATCCAGCTTTAGACACTGGCTCTGGTGAGCCTGGGCTAGTCACTTTACCCTGCTTGCTTTAGTTCTTCATCTGTCAAAGAACAAGAGAAAGAAGCATTCCAGTATCTCTGCCAAGAAGATCCCAAATGGGGTCAGAATGAATTAGACCCCACTGAAATGAATGAATAACAAATCCTTGATGCCAGTAATTGTTTTTTTTTTTTTAATTAAAGCTTTTTATTTACAAAATATATGCATGGGTAATTTTTCAACATTAACCCTTGCAAAACCTTTTGTTCCAAAATTTTCCTTCTTTCCCCCCTCCCCCTCCCCTAGCTGGCAGGTAATCCAATACATGTTAAATCCAATATATCTGTATATTTATACAGTTATTTTGCTGCACAAGAAAAATCAGATCAAGAAGGAAGGAAAAAAACTGAGAATGAAAACAAAATGCAAGCAAACAACAACAGAGAGAGTGAGAATACTATGTTGTGGTCCATACTCAGTTCCCACAGTCCTCTCTCTGGATATAGATGGCTCTTTTCATCACTGAACAATTGGAATTGGTTTGAATCATCTCATTGTTGAAGAGAGCCACGAGCATCAAAATTAATTGTTGTATAGTCTTGTTGTTGCTATGTATAATGATTTCCTGGTTCTATTTATTTCACTCAGCATCAGTTCATGTAAGTCTCTCCAGGCTCTCTGAAGTCATTCTGGAGGTCATTTCTTACAGAACAATAATATTCTATAACATTCATATACCATAATTTATTCAGCCATTCTCTAATTGATGGGCATCCATTCAGTTTCCAGTTTCTTGACACTACAAAAATGGCTGCTACAAACATTTTTGCACATGTGGGTCCCTTTTCCTCCTTTGAGATCTCTTTAGGATATAGGCCCAGTAGTAGCACTGCTGAATCAAAGGGTATGCACAGTTGGATAACTTTTTGAGCAATGGATCTGTTCACAGTTATGCCAGCAAGGCATCAGTGTTCCAGTTTTCCCACATCCCTTCCAACATTGATCATTATCTTTTCCTGTCATCTTAGCCAATCTGAGAGGTATGTAGTGGTACCTCAGAGTTGTCTTAATTTGCATTTCTCTGATCAATAGTGATTTGGAACACCTTTTCATATGACTACAAATAGTTTCAATTTCTTCATCTGAAAATTGTCTGTTAGTTTCCTTTGACCATTTATCAATTGGAGAATGGCTTGAACTATTATAAATTTGAGTCAATTATATATTTTAGAAATGAGGCCTTTATCAGAACCTTTGAATGTAAAAATGTTTTCCCAATTTATTGCTTCCCTTCTAATCTTGTCTGCATTAGTTTTGTTTGGACAAAAACTTTTTAACTTAATATAATCAAAATTATTTATTTTGTGATCAATAATGATCTCTAGTTTTAATTCTGTTGCAAATTCCTTCCTCTTCCACAGATCTGAGAGATAAGCTATTCTATGTTCTTCTAATTTGTTTATAATATCATTCTTTATGTCTACATCATGAACCTATTTTGACTTTATCTTGGTATATGGTGTTAGATGTGGTCCACTGCCTAGTTTCTGTCATACTAGTTTCCAATTTTCCCAGTAGTTTTTGTCAAATAATGACTTTTTATCCATAGAGCTGGGCCTTTGGGTTTGCCAAATACTAGATTGTTATAGTCATTGACTATTTTGTTCTATGAACTAACCCATTCCACTGGTCAACTTCTCTATTTCTTAGCCAGTATCAAATGGTTTTGATGACCATTGCTTTATAATATAGGTTTAGATCTGTTACAGCTAGGCCACCTTCATTTGCTTTTCTTTTCATTAATTCTCTTGAAATTTTTTACTTTTTGTTCTTCCAGATGAATTTTGTTGTTATTTTTTTCTACGTCATTAAAATAGTTTTTTTGGGAGTCTGATTGGTATAGCATTAAATAAATAGATTAGTTTAGGTAGTATTGTCATCTTTTTTATATTCACCCGACCTATTCAAGAGAACTTGATATTTTTCCAATTGTTTAGATCTGGCTTTATTTGTATGGAAAGTGTTTTGTAGTTTTGCTCATTTAGTTCCTGACCCTCCCTTGGCAGATAGATTCCCAAATATTTTATCCTATCGACAGTTATTTTAAATGGAATTTCTTTTTCTATCTCTTGCTGTTGGATTTTGTTAGTGATGTATAAAAATGCTGATGATTTATGTGAATTTATTTTGTATGCTAAAGTTGTAGATTACTTCTAATAGTTTTTTAGTTGATTCTCTAGGGGATATCAGTAATTGTGATGCCACAGGGGTGCAAAAACACTCAACTCCCATGATATGTTGGGATTCCAGGACTCTCTCCATGGGGCCACCAAAGGTTGAGGAATGGGAATTGGACCCAAAAATTAGAATGGGGTTTTGGATTGGTGTCATGAGGCATTTCAAAAGAATTTGCAAGCTTAGATCATCTCCAAATCAAAAGGCAAAGGTTCTATTATGCTGATGGCAATGGGCTAATTTCCAAAAGGGAGTTTTAGCCATTAACAAGAGCATAGACAAGAGCTAAGTTCTCTAGGGGAATTTGCTATTAACGGGGAGGAAATGCTGCAACAAGGGAAAGATACCATGAGGCAGGGCAAGTTCCTAATGAACTAGTTATAACCAGGGGAAAGACATCATAAGGCTTGCAAAGTTCCTAGAGAACTTGCTGCCATAAGGGGAGCAGTTCCTAATGAACTCACTTTTACAAGGAGGAAGGAGGCAATGACCTGACTCCATAAGTCACAGGGTAGGTTGCTAATCAACTGTGATATACCATTAGAGAGGCAGAGCTCCTAATGAACCCACTATTGTGACATTTAAAGAGCTGGCCAAGTAGTGGAGTACCAGTAGATTCTTTTACAGGAGAAAAATAACTCCAGGGTTGATATTCTAACTTGGTATTCTAATTGGATACTGTTACTGTGGGGTCTTGATAATTTTATCAGTGCAAGAAATTTATCTAGGCCTACTGCAATAAAGGCCCACTTAAGGACAATATGATCTTGTCCATGCTCTTCCTGCTTGCCTTAGGATGTATCTTGGCTTATTTATTTATGAGTTACAGTAATTCAGTTCCTCTCCTGTTAATGCACCTCCCTATGATCTGCCCAGTGACCCCATCAATTGTTTTCACCTTTCTTTGTATTCCCAGCACTTAAGTTGCCTTGACTCATTGTAAATGCTTAATGAATGGTTGTTGACTTGACTTACCCAAATTCACACATGGAGCTAGTGGCAGAGGGAAGATTTGAATCCACTTCTTCTGACTATAAATCTAGTGATATTTCTATTGATTAATCCATTGTGCCCCACTTTATTTGGGTTAAACAAATTAATCAATGACCATTTATTAGTACATGCCAGGTACTATGGTGAGTGCTGGGGATACCAAGAAAGGGTTAAAAAAAAACCAAACAAACCACTTTTCCTGTCCTCAAGGAACTCACTGTCTAATGGGGGATAAAACGTATAAATAAGTTTGTGCAGGCAATACACACATACACACACACACACACACACACAGTTATATGTAATTATGTATATACATTGCATGTGTGTGTGTGTGTGTGTGTATATATATATATATATATATATATATATATGTAATATATATATATATATATGTAATTGTTGTTCATTTATCACCAATTCTTCATTTGGGGTTTTCTTGGAAAACATACTAGAGTAGTTTATCATTCCCTTCTTCAACTCATTTGACAGAAGAGGAAATTGAGGCAAATAGGGTTAATTGACCTTCCCAGGGTCACACAGCTAGTGTCTGAGGCTGGATTTGAATTCAGGTCTTCCTGACTCCAGGCCTGGCACTCTATCTACTGAAATGCCTAGCTGTTCCTATATACAAAGTAAGTGGAGCCTAATGTCAAGAAAGAAAACATCAGGTAGGGAGGGACTGGCAGAAGGTGGGATTTTAGTTAGAAGCCTGGGAAAGCTAAGAAATGGGTAACAAGAAAGTACAAATATAGTTCAGCCAATACAAATGCTCAGTCAGAAGATGGAAGTAAGACTTACATTTTAGGGTTTTTTTGTTTGTTTGTTTGTTTATTTGTTTGTTTTTTGGAGGCAGTTGGGGTTGTGACTTGCCCAGGGTCACACAGCTAGTAAGTGTTAAGTGTCTGAGGCCAGATTTGAACTCAGGTCCTCCTGACTTCAGGGCATACTGTTGCCCCAGACTTACAGTTTAGGAAAATGGCTTTTGGCAAAGATTTTAATTCCATCAGAGAGGGGCTTGAACCAGGAAGACCTCTTAGAAGTCTTGTTCCAGTTTGAGATTAATGCTCCAAGTTTTTAAGGACTTAAAATCCTGAGTCTGGGCTCTTTAGGGTTTATCTTTGGGGGTTATAACTATATTCCTTGAGTAGAGTTGGATCATAAGGAACAAGTCAGTATTGGGGAAAGTAATTGGAAAGGATCTTAATCCTAGGTTTTGACTCAGAAGACTTGGGTTCTTGTCTTCACTTTGCCATTATTTGGCTATAGGTAAATCAATTAACCTCTTAGTCTCAGTTTCCTCTTCTGTAAAGTGATTGGGATTGGGTTACTTTATTATTGCTGAGCTTCCTTCTGCACCTCTATAATTTATGAGCCTATAATCATTACTTCTAAACTTTGGAAAGTATATTAGAGGGGATTTTAGTCTAACCTCACCCCAGTGTAGGAAACACATTTTTATTTTCCTTGACAGATGAGCTACAATCTCTGCCTGAATACCTTTAGTGACAGGGAACTCACTACTTTTTGAAGAGGTACCATGGTATAGTGGGAAGAGCAATGGCTTTGAAGTCAAAAACTTGGGTTCAAATCCTAAATCTACCATTTGCTACTTGTATGGGCTCAGTAAGTTTCTTCATTTATAAAGTGTATCTTAAATGATTTCCAAGGCTCTTTCCAACTATGAAACTGCAGCTCTTAATGGTTAGAAGGTTACCCTTTAAAGTGAGCCAAAATCTGTCTCCTTCTTGATGTGGTTTAAGGCATAGGCATCAAATGATATTGTTTTAGGCATAGAATGTTGGAGTTTGGTCATGTGAAGATTTCTTAATGGCCATTCTCTTTGGCAAAACATAAATTTGTTTACAAGAAGTTAGAGCCAAAATGAATAGATAAAATAGACACCAGGAATGATAAAAATGAAATAGAGTTGGGAGAATATGTAGTTAGTTGGTTATAAGGAGAGAGCCATCATAAGACATGGAGGAAGGATGAAAGGAAAGATAGCATGAGGCAGAGTTCTATACCCCAAGAGGGATCAAGCACAAATGATGTGATCTATGGACAGATTTATGGGGGAAATTTAACCTCAGGGACATGATTTGTATTTCTGATAGGACATAGTAAGGTGAAGCTGCCCATAACCTCCACAAAAGATGGGCTTCAGGGTTTTAACATATCTTGGATTTATGACTAGACAACTCACAGAAAGTGGGAGACTGATATCTATCTGAGTCCTTTCCCTGAGTGCCACAGGGAACCATTCCATCAGTGTCTCAGTCCTTCTCTGCCAACCATGCACAATTCCTGAGGACTTCATCATTTTGACTCCCACCTATTGGTCCTAGCCCTTCCCCCCTTTTAAATTAAAGCTTTTTATTTTCAAAATATATACATGGATAATTTTCAAATTCACCCTTGCAAAACCTTGTGTTCCAAATTTTTTCCCTCCCTTCTCCTCACTCCTTCCCCTTGATGACTAGTAATCCAATATATGTTAAACCTGTATAATTTCTTCTATATATGTTTCCACAAATATGCTGCACAAGAAAAATCAGATCAAAAAGGAAAAAGAAACTGAGAAAGAAAATAAAATACAAGCAAACAACAACAAAAAGAATGAAAATACTATGATGTGTTCCCATAGTCCTGTCTCTAGGTGCAGATGGTTCTCTTCACCACAAGACCATTGGAACTTAGACCTTCCCTCTTGACGTCAACCACATGGATCAACTCTAGTGCCTCTTCCATTAGACAGGGCTTTAGATATTATGAGACATGGGTTAGTTATTCTAGCAAGCTTGGAGTGGATGTTGGGTGGGAGGGACAATGGAAAGTGAAAGATAATCCTGGTTCCTCTTTTTGATATTTTGTTCCTCACTTTCTGGGCAGAGTCATCTCTGGAGTATTGCCATCTGGACTGCCCCTTTCATCTTCTCCCTTCCTCTTAGTGAGGAAGTGTGATACAATGAATAGAGTGCCAGATTTGGAGTCAGAAAGACCTGGGTTCAAATTCAAATCTCTCAGATACTTATTAGTTGTGTGAATGTGGGCAAATTACTTTTTTTTTCTGTGACTCACTTCCTCATCAGTAAAATGAAAGGTTGGGATATATAACTTCTAAAATAGAGAGAGATGGAGATAGAGACAGGAAGATGTAGAGAGAACAAAAAAGGAGACAGGGAGAAGAAAGGAGAGAGAGAGAGAAAGACTAGAGCAAGAGAAGGAAGGAGGGAGAGAGGAAGAAAGAGATAGGGAGGGAGAAAGAGCAAGGAAGGGAGAGAGAGTACAAGACAGCATTTATTAAATACTTATATCTCTTCCACATCTAAATCTAGGATCTTCTCAAGCAATCCATCAGTAAGTATTTCTTAAACACCTATTCAGTGTTAGGCACTATGTTAAACAGTGTATCTATACAGATCTCAGTACTGCTAATGTCTATAGGGAAGTTATTAGTTTTTTCTGAGTATCACTTTCCTTACCTGGGAAATAGGGAGAGTAATACTGCCACTTATTATCTCATGATGTTGTTATAAGTAAAGCACCAGAAATATAATTGTGATTTTTTCTTAATACCTTCTTCCTCAGCTTCTATTCTTTTCTACTACTCAAATCCAGGAGTAATATGAGTCAATCAACTAGTATTTATTAAGCTTTCACTGTGTGCCAGGCATTGTACTGGGGGCTGGGAATATAAATAAAAAGTGAGAATGTGGCGTGTCAGGGCTTGGGGGATATTAATACAGAATCCTTATTAGTCTTTACCCCAAGATTTGCTCAAATGGTGCTGCTCTAATAGCTTTGGGGAGGGATTCTCTCTCTAAGTTGGAGATATCCCTTGTGCATAGATCAGGTGTGGCTGACCCTTCATTTTTCTCCTTTACTAGATCCTTGCTTCCCATAATTCCTGGGTGTTAATTGCAATCCAAACCATCCATTAAATATGTATAAATAAAGTGAGAACAGGCTCTTGGCTCCTCATAAATAATGACTATTTTGTGTAGTGTAAATGTTTAGCATAATGACTAGAACAGAATAAACAAATTATGACATTTCTGTTAGAAAGAAGATTGCATAGGGAGTGTGCTAAGTGAGAGAGACAGCTCCAAGACATTGCCTGTCAGGGAAGGAATACACCCCTCGGTAGATAACTTATTTTCTTTTATTATTATATGTTAGTTTATATTTTTATATATAACATATTCTTTTCTAAGGTCTGTTTTATTTTGGAGCACCGTTGCCAATTTTTTTTTTTTTTTTTTATTAAGCAGGGAATGCAGATAGAACCTTTCCAGAGGGTTGCTGGGGGAAAAAAAATGAAATTGTTTGATCATTGTCTTCCTCCATTACAATGTGGTACCTTGTTTTTGCCTTTTTTTGTATCTCCAGTCAAGTAAGCATGCATTTAGTTAGCACTTACTGTATTCTGGTCATGCAGCTAGGTGGAATATAGATCGTATCAGGCTGGAGCTAGGAAACTTCATCTTTCTGAGTTCAAATCTGGCCTCTGACACTTACTAGCTGGGTAATCCTGATAATTCATTTAAATCCATTTGTCTCAGTTTCTTCATCTGTTAAATGAACTAGAAAAGGAAATGGCAAATCACTCCAGTATCTTGCCAAGAAAACCTTAAATGGAGTTATATGGTGTTAGACATGACTGAAAAACAATTGAAATATACTAGGCACTGTGCTAATCACTGAGGATACAAAACAAGTACTCAGTCTCTGCCCTCAAGCAACTTACATTCTAATGAAAGAAATAGTATGCAAATAAATATATATGGACAGAATATCAACAGGATAAATTAGCCATAATGTCAGAAGGAAGGCACTAGAGGCAAGGTGGACAGGGGAAGGCTTCATTTAGAAGGTAGAATTTTAGTTGAGGCTTGAAGGAAATCAGGGAGACCAGGAGGAAGAAAATTCCACACATGGGGTTACTTAACACAGTGTCTGGCATATAATAAGTCCTTCATTGTGTTAATGATGATGATGAAGAAGGGAGCCAAGAATGTGTGAAATCATGATACAGTGTCCAGAAATCTTTACAGCATGCTTTCCCTCCCATTTTTCTTCTTTTCTTTTTAATTTATGAAATAAAACTTGCATTTCCTTAGCATAGTAGAATAAAAACAAGATGGTTATATATGAGATTTGTAAAGCTATTATGTAGAATGACTATTTTTCTTAAATATGTAATGAAGTTCTTGTATAACTCTCTTTTTCTTCCCTTCCCTTCCCCAGAGATGGCTACATCTGTGTGTGTGTGTATAACACACAATGTGTATGTATAAGTGTTTGTGTGTGTGAGAGAGAGAAATAATTATATACATATTTCTATTCTCAGTTCTTTGTCTAGGTACAGATAGTATCTTCCTTCATAGGCCTTTTGTAACCAGAGTTTTTCAAAAACTTAAAATGACTTAGTTGCTCAAAGTTACTTTTAAAACATTATAACTGTTACTGTATACAATGTTGGTTCTGCTTATTCTCTCTAGTCTTTTGTGCAGATATATCCATGTTTTTCCTCCAATCAATGAGTTTATAATTTCTTATTGTGCAATAGTATTCCATCACTATCATATACCACAACTTTTAAGACCTTCTACCCAGTCCCATTCTAACTCTTATCACCTCCTACCCTCCACTATTGATGTTTATTACCTTTGTGACCTTGGCCACATCTCATGGGTCTGTTTCTTCATCTCTAAGTTAAGAGATCTGTATTAGATAGCCTTCCAAGTTCATTCTAGAGATATGTACCTATGAAAATTTGCTTTTGTTTTCTTATTCAGGTTGGTTTTCTTACTATTCCAAGTTAAGTTATATTTATTCATAGGGTCATAGGATCCTGCCTGTGTCTTTGTTCATCCTGAGATCCTATCTGTCTTACTTTGTGTCCTGTCCACCTGTGCCACCAAACCCAAATCATAGTATAAAAAAGAATTGGAAGGAACTGAAGACACAGTCTAGTTCTATGCCTAGCCAAATTATAACCCACTAGGTCAGGTTTTTTAAACTTTTTCCACTTATGACCCCTTTTCACCCAAGAAATTTCTATATAATCCCAGATCTATAGATATATAAAATAGGTGTACAAATCAAACATTTACTGATAATGAATCATAAATTTGTGATCCCACATTCAGTTATAAGAACCCATATGGGGTTGTGAACCACAATTTAAGAAGCTGGGCTAGGTAACATACCAGGTGAAGGGTTATCTCTTCTGAGCAAGATTATTTTTTATGATGTACCCAAGCATGAAACTGTGTGACTCATTCTTCTATAACTTATATAGCCCAAAGCCCAGGGCTGGGCATGTGCCTGAGGACCATTAAAGATTTGTTCATTTGACCTATGAGCCTAATTTAATTCTTGTGAGTGGAATATGTTGTGATTGCAGTCTCTGAGTGACATGGACATGTGAGAACATGAGAGAACACAAAATCCAAGAGTCCTGTTCATTTTTTATAGTAGTCTCTGATTTGGGTCTGAGTCATTAAGGGCTAGGCCCTTGAGGGTAGATTTGGACAGAGGATAAAGTCAAAATGGGTGAAAGTAAAAGGTTTTCTTCCATTTGCTCACCTGTCCAATGAAGCACATGGGTTATTTCCTGTTTGTGGATGCAGTGACCTGAGGTTAGATGCTCTGTGAATGCACTAAAATTAAGTAGAGGCAATAGGAATGTAGGCATACCTCACTTTAAACCAGTCTCACATATAGAAAACTTTTAAACAAACCTCATATATGGAAATACTTATTTACACAAAAATAAGAATTTAGGAGTAGCAGTTATTTGTCCCAAAGGATCTTTGCAAAAAGATTTATAAAAGGCAAATCACTTAACCTCTTTGGGCTTCCTTCAGAAGCAGATAGAATGCTGGGGTCACAAAGACTTGAGTTAAAATCCAGCCTCAGAATACTTATTAATTGTGTTATTGAGCATATCATTCACCTTCTATCTGCATTAGTTTCTTTATCTGTAAAATAGAGATTATAATAGCATCTAGCTCAGGGTGGTTGTGAGGATGAAATAATATTTGTAAGGTGCTTTGCAAATCTTAAAGTGCTATATAAATGCTCTTATTTTAATCATCCATAAAGCAAGAGGCTAGGTTTCAGCCTCTGAGGTCTCATTCCAGCTCTAAATCTATGATCCTATAATCCTTATAGTCACCATTTTCTCTATTGCATGCCAGGGATGAACACCTGTATTTATCTTAAATATGAATTCAGAGAATGATGACTAGCTTTATAAAAGGATTATTGATTTTACAAAAGAATTCACAATAGAATTCTTTTAAATCATCAGCTTCCCTTTTGCATTTGAAGTATGATTCACTTAGCAGAAGTTTTGAGTTATGAGCAACATTGTTGGCAATATTTTTAAATTATTTATTATAAACTTAAGGGTAAACATCAATGTAACTAGCTAAATGTGCATTGCAACTGTTGCATTGAAATAAGGGAATCTCAGCACAGAAAATTCAGTCATAATTTTTTCAGTCACCAGCCATTCAATTTCTTGGTTCATTCATTCATTCTCCTGGTTACAGCTGGTATGTATACTTTTACTCTGCTGCTGTCTTTTTTTTCTTTGCATCATTTCATAAGTCTTCCAGATTTCTTTCAATTTCTTCATTTTCCTCAATCTTAATGACATTATAGTGTGGTGGTTGTTATTGCCGTCAGTCTATTTCACTCATGTCTGACTCCAATTTTCTTGGCAAAGATATTGGAATGGTTTGTGATTTTCCTCTTCAGCTCATTTTATTGGATAAAGGAAACAGGGTGAAGTGACTTGTCCAGAGTCAAAAGCTAGGAAATGTTGAAGTTGGATTTGAACTGAGGAAGTCAAATTTTTCTGACTCCAGATCCAGTGCACCATCTAGCTGCTCCTTGTTGCATTAATGTGGCACAATTTGTTTAACTGTTCCCCTCACTGTTGGACTTTACATTTCTTCTATTTTGGTTGTTTTTGCAACAACAAATAATACCAAGCAAATAATTGTTGCAAAAAATGCCAGGTCTGCTGGTTAATTATCTCATTCTCTTTTCAGTATACCATACTTACTTTTGTTTCCATTCTGATTGATGACTAGTTCAACAGTTAGAGTTGATCTATCTGCCTCAGTTTCTTCAGGTATAAATGAGAAGAATAATACAATAGAATAATAATAGCACAAAGAATGATAATTCTTACCTGTCTTCAAGGATTGTTGTAAGCTTAGAATAAGATATTTATAAAGATGATACTTATACATAAGAGTAAAATTTATACATTAGAAACGCTATATAAAGCTATTATTTTATCATCATCATTACTATTATTATTGTTTTTTGTTTCTTTTCTAGATCCTGACTGGGCCTCCTACACCCTTGGAGTATTCATCTGCCTGAGCTGCTCAGGAATACACCGCAACATCCCCAATGTCAGCAAAGTGAAATCAGTCCGTTTAGATGCTTGGGATGAAGCACAAATAGAGGTATGAAGTCTGCTTTCTTGTCTAAGTCCTGGGTGGGTTTTGGGAGGCACACTAATACAAAGTATCAGAGCTCTTTTTGGAGTTTTTGGAGTTGAGGCAGGGGCCTTAAATGGCCTACTTGGGGCTTGCTGTTTCCCATGCATAGCATTGTGATATCTTCCACTTCTGTGTTCATGCCTAAAATGCTCTCACATTTCACTTCTGTTTCTATGTACCCTGAATTCCTTTCACAACTTAGTTCAAGTGCTCCCTTTTAAGTTTTCCCAAATGTGTCCCATCTCATAATAGAGAAATGGTGCACTAATATGCAGAATAATTATGCACAGTCAAATATATTTTGGACATGACCAATGGGGGAATGTATTTGACTGTGCTTATATGATGCAAGACTTTTTTCTTTCTTTCTTTGCTCCTCTTCCTTCCTTCCTTTCTCTCTTTCTTCCTGTCTTCCTCTTTTTCCTTTCTCTCCCCTCCTTCCTTTTTTCCTTTCCTTTCTCTACCTCTTCTTTCTTTCCTCCCTCCCTCCCACCTTTCTTTTTTCCTTTCCTTCCCCTGTCCCTTCTTTCCTCCCTCCTTCCCGTCTTTTTTTCTTCTTTCTAACTTCATTTCTTTCCTCCTTCCTTCTTTCTTTCCCCCCTTCCCCCTTATTTCCTTCCCTTCCTTCTTTCTCACCTTCCTCTCTCCCTCTTATTTCCTTCCTCCCTTCCTTCCTTCTTTCTGTCCTTCCTCTTTCCCCCTTATTTCCTTCCTCTCTTTTTTCCTCCCTCCTTTTCCTTCCTCCCCTCTTTCCTCCTTTCTTTCTTTCTTCCTTCCTCCCTTTTTTCTTCCTTCCTTCCTTTCTTCCCTTTTTCCTTCCTTCCTTCTTTCCTTTCTTCCTTTCTTCCTTCCTTCCCTCCCTCCTTGTCTTCCTTTCTTCCTTCTTTTTTCCCCTGAGGCAATTAGGGTAAGTGACTTGCCCAGGGTTACACAGCTAGGAAGTGTTAAATGTTTGAGACCAGATTTGAATTCAGGTTCTCCTGACTTTGGGGCTGGTGTCTAACCACTATGTCACCTAGGTGCCCCCATTTCTTTTTTTTCCCCCAGTGAGTAGGTAGAGATAGAAGAAAGATGAATAATTAACTGATCATTGAAAAAATAACAATAAAACTAAAAATATATATACCTTTTCCAATTTCCTCAGCTGTTAGTGCTGCTGTTCTTACTCCTATCACTGTATTTTTGAATAATTGCTTAATTTATGTATCAGTGAACAATCACCTTTCCTAGAAAAATGTAAGCTTCTTGAGAACAAAACCTGTACTACATTTGAATTTGCATCTCTAGTGCCTAGCATAGTGCCTGGAATATAGTAGATACTTAATAAAATATTGTGCTTATTCACTGATTTTCCTTGAGAAGAACCCAAGGAGGTGGGTGGAGAACAGAGAACATCAGATATTTAAGATTCCCTTTAGCCTCCATTCTTTGTCTTCACCACTAGAATCTAACCACACTAGAAAACACTATCTCATAGGGAAACAAAACAAACAAAAATCTCTCTTCTATTTTAACCTCTCTCTCTGAAAAAAGAGGACCCAGTAAAATGCCTTTGGATTTTTAGATTTCTGGCCCAGGTTAATTGTTCTAGATCAATAAAGGATCATTTGGAATCCTTCCAGATAAAATCATTCCTGCTTCTCCAGTTAAATTAAATCCTATCCTAGTGAAGAGTACCCTAATCTCCTGAACCATAAAGTACAGAAAAGCATTTGTTTTCCAGATATTCCTAATACTGATTTCCAGATATTCCAGAACCAGCTGAACTGGCCTTCAGAATCTTAAATCTTCAGTGTAAATGTGAATATTTTGGAAATCAGCGAATACAGCAAATGAGGACTTGATTTATCATTTTTTAATTGGACCAGTAGTATCAAATTCTGATAGAAATGGGGATTACTAAACTGTACATTAAGAATTTCATTGGTTGCATATAGACTTAGAAAACCACAAATTTGCATCATCTATATTTTGTTATATTTTATTTATTTTGTTAAATATTTCTCATCTACATTTAGACTAAATATTGGATACCTATGGTCTAGATTTAAGAAAGTGATGAAGAAATGTCAGTGATGCGGATTAAAACGAAAAGTTTGTTATCCATGCATCTCCCTTTCCCCATCAGCCAGTTGTTTATACCTTTACTGGCATACTCCTGATACCAACTTACAGTAATATGACTCAATTTACAAAATACTTTGCCTTCATTATCTCATTTGAGTTTGATAACAATTCTGTCATCTAGATGTTTTTATTATCTCCATTATCCAGATGGAAAATCTGAAGCTCAAGAATTTTCAAGCCATTTGTCCAACATTACCTAGTGAGTAACAAAGTCAGGATTTGAACTCAGATCAAATCAGGGTTCTTCCCATTGTATGAGGGTCAACCATATTTCTGAAATGTAAAAGACCCAAGAATCATAGAGTTTAGTGCTAAAAAGGGAACTCTGAGACTATTTACTTTCCTCATTATTCAATTCATAAATATTTATTAAGTACCAGCTAGTTACAGTCAGTAAGCTTATTAAACACTTAACTGTATCCAACATACTTGGCTAAGTACTAGGGATGCAAAGAGGAAAAAAGAAAGCTAGTGCCTGACATCAAGGAGCTTACAATCAAATGGAGAAATACAAACTCCAGTGTACTAAATATAATATTAAGTACTGGGAATACAAAGACAAAAAGGAAACAGTTCCTGCCTTGTAGAAACAAATTGTTTTACATTTACATTTAACTCCACATAGACTAAAGTCTAGTCTTTACATCAGACAGAGACTTATGCTAAAGACATCTCACCTATTTAATCACTGTGGATGCCATTTGGTTTTGTTCTGCTCTGAAAGGGAATGAGTGGAGGAGAGTCACAACTGGAGTCCCTGTTTGTCTCAGGACTGGCTCAACTACTAACTAGACAAAGGTTGAATGCCTAGTGTGGTATTCTGAGGTGAAAATCTGAATGCAGATCAAACCAGGTGACCCATTTTGGCAGGGACAAATTGATTCATGGATGGACAGATGGAAGGAAGGAAGGAAGGAAGGAAGGAAGGAAGGAAGGAAGGAAGGAAGGAAGAAAGGAAGGAAGGAAGGAAGGAAGGAAGGAAGGAAAAGCATTTCTTCATCAATTACTATGTGCCAAGTATTGTACTAAATACTGGAGATACAAATAGAAAAGCAAAGGTAGTCCCTGCCTTCAAGGATCTTATATTCTAAGAGCGGAAACAATATACAAAAGGAAGTGGTAACCAGGAAGAGAACTTTTGATATAAAAAAATTATAGAAATTGTGAATGGGTCTGTAAGGAAGTAGATTGATATACCCTATCCAGCAGAGTTGGTGTAATTGTATAGGGTCATAGTTCCAGAAATGGAGGGGAAGCAGAATTGGGGTAAGGGGGAGAGAATACATAAAGAACATTGCCAGAAAATAGGGAGCAAAGGATGGTGGCTGAAGTTGTGGTCTCATTTTTCTCAAGCATCTTGAGCATATCTGTATCAAGTCCTGAGCTGAATACTGTGGGAGCTTCAGGAAGGATCTTAAGAATTCTACTTTCGGTCCTGCAATGCAAAATAAAAGGATGTGAAAGCCAGGAGACCTAGTGATTGGAGGAAAAGTAAATTTTTTCAGTTCCCCCCCCCCCATATTTCATCCATCCTAAAAAGATATAAAAAATGGAGGCCCTGGAAAAGACTCATCACTGTGATGTCTGCTGAACTGGTCCACCTGATCAATAAAGAGTACCCTAAGGTTCTAGGTTGGAAGATTGTAATGTTCAGTGATAGATGCTAACAATATTATTTCTGTTGTTAAAGGTAGTCTATTTTGGATACTTGATAACCAGTTACTCAAGCACAGTATAACTACCTACGGCCAGTTCTGAAAACTAGAGAAGGAAAAATGATGGTTTGTGTGTGGTGTTCACTGAAGAAGTTAGGAAGTGGTGTAGCTTATGTGTCATTACTATTGGAGGAATTGGAAAGTGGATACCCTTGTGGATACTGCCCACTCTTTTGAAAGGATTAGAAATTGGGATAACCTGTGTGCTATTTCTAGCAAAAGAGTTAGGAAGTGGAATAGCTCATGTACCATTTCTATTGGAGGAATCAAGAAGTAGGATAGCTTGTTTCAGGGCATTAAAGCAAGACAAAAAATAGTAGCAGAATGATTCTTTGACATTCAGGAAATAATTCTGTTCACATAGGCAAAAATGCATTAGGAACTTTGCTTGCTGCTGGAACACAAAGTTTAGTTATGACAAGGTCCCTGAACCTCATGAAGTTTATAATTCAGTAATCTGCTTTGGCATTCCTGTAATCTATTAATTTAGTTGTTGTCCAGTCCTTTCAGTCATAACCAACTCTTCATGACTTCATATGGAGTTTTCTTTTATTTAATCATATTTTATATTTTCAGATACATGCAAAGATAGTTTTCAACATTCACCTTTGCAAAATCTTATATTCCAAAATATTCTTTCTTCCTCTTTCCTTCCCTCTTCCTTCCCCAAGAGAGCTAGCAATCCCATATAGGTTTAAACATGCAGTTCTTCTAAACATATTTCCACATTCATCATGCTGCACAAGAAAAATCAAATCAAAAGAAAAAATCACAATAAAAAATAAACAAACAAAAACAAAAATGAAATTATTATGCTTTAATCAGCATTCATTTTCCACAGTTCTCTATCTGGATATGGATGGCACTTTCCATATGGAGTTTTCTTGACAAAGATAGAGTGGTTTGCCATTTCTTTCTCCAGCTCATTTTACAGATGAGGAAACTATGGCAAACAGAGTTAAGTGACTTGCCCAGGGACACACAGCTAGTAAGTGTCTAGGGCCAGATTTAAACTCACATTTTCCTAATTCCAGTCCAGTCCTGATACTCTATCCTCTGAACCACCTACCTCCCTCTAGCTCGTTTAGTAAGCATGTCAAAATAATAACAAATGTAACAATATCAGTTGCTACTATTTATGTAGCACTATTGTGTTTTGCAAAGAACTTTACAAATATCATCTCATTTGATCCTCACAAGAACCCTGAGAGGTAAACATTATTGTTACAAGGACTTCACCAGGTTCACACAGCCAGCTACTAAGTGACTGAAAACAAATTTAAACACTCACTTTTCAGGTCCAGCACATTATCTACTAATCCACCTGAATTTTTAGGCACATAAAATGTGTGAATGAGTATGTCTGGCATCTACAACCTTGATATTATAGTCAGATTCCATCTTTATTGCCAAATGAAACCTTGTAGAGGAAATAAACATTCTTCCAAAAGCATATTTCCCATACACACCCCATAGCTACAAGTTTGGCTAGATGATTTTATAGGACTTCTCAATGGGTTTAGAATAGTTTATAACATGAATTTGCATTTGGGTACATAAGGTAAGAATAAGGACTATATAAAGACAGGAAAATTCAGACATAAGGAGACCCTCTCTCCCAATGTAGATCAGCACTTCCCAGGCACTTTAGAATTATAGAGTTGCTTAGAACAAGGAGAGTTAAAGTGACTTGCCCAGGGTCATATAGTGAGAATGCTGGAGTGACAAGACTTGAACCCAAATCTGGCTGACTTTAAAACCAGATCCCTATACACAAGGTCACAGTAGTTCTTGTGTGTTGTCAAAACAGGTACACAGTGGTCCTAACACAGGATCTTGAGCATACGAGTATTCAACAGTTGTTTATTGGTTTACTTGTTCAAACTTGGGGGCGGTCAGCAGATTATGCATTTTATTGTAGTAATTGTGGAAACTTCATTTCTACAGAGCCTAAATAGACACTCTTTCCCATTGTATGCACCATAATCCTCATGGAAGTTGGTACTGGTATAGCATGGAAGCAAGGTTATGGAAATGATGAACTGCCTCTTGAGACTGCTTCTAGCCCATTAACTCAGTGCTATCTGAAAACCAGAAATTCTTTGAACAAAATCATAATGGTTAATCAGATGGAATTTATCATAAAATCTTAATTATGGTCCACAAATCAAAGGAATCTCTCTCTATATATAGTATATATTTTTACACATATATACACATGCTCCATGTGTATATAAAATTCCATTCATATATAGATATATATTTATATATACACTTATATATGATTCTTTCCCCTATAAATAGGTATATCTCTCTGTGTATAAGTGTATATTCCCATAAATGAAGGAAAATATACACACAAATGTGTGTACATATATGTATGTATATGGTTATATATACATGTGCTTGAATGGGATTTTATATATTGTAGAAATTGTATTGTGTATCCTCATAAATGGGGGAAAAGTCATATAGATATAGATATAGATAATATGTATATATGTACTTATGTACATATTGTGTAGGTGAATGGGATTTTCTCTATATATGTAGAGTATATATATGTATAGCACTAAAAAGGGGGGGAAGAGTCATATGTGTGTGCATATATGTATATGTGTGTATGTATACGTGTGTGAATGAAATTTTTCTCAATATATATAAAGTATACATATGTATCCCCATAACTGGGGGGGAAAGAGTCATATATGTGTATATATATATATATATATATATATATATATATATATATATATACATTGTATATATGAATGGGGATTTTCTTTTTATATATGTAGAGTTAGTGTATGTATCCCCATACATGGGGGAAGAGAGTCATATAATGTATGTGTATATATGCATATTGTATATATGATTGGCATATATGTGTATATTTATATAGAGAGTGTATCCTCACGAGAAGAAAGTCATATGTATGTATTTATGTGTGTGAGTATATTCATTATACAATTAATTCTTTTATTTTGAAACTCCTTGAAGAGAAACCTAACCAGTGGCTAATGATTTCTGATGGCTGTCAGCTTCCACATTTGACTCTGCTCTTTATCTTTGTTGCTGCTTTTCCATCCAGGGTTTTTTTTGGTAAATGTTTAAAACCCAGAACTGTATGACACCCTTTGAAGTTTAATCTCCATTATTATTATTACTATTTTATTTATCACTTTCTTAACTCTAGACAGTTAGCAAGAAAATTGGCTCTAGTTTGTGTTTGTGGGTTTCACAGGTATATGTGTTGTTAAGGCATTTTTTCAGTCATTTCTTATACTCCATGATTCCATTTGAGACTTTTCTTAGCAGAGACACTGCAAGCGGATTGTCATTTCCTTCTCCAGCTCATTTTACAGATGAGGAAACTGAGGCAAACAGAATTAATGATTTACCCAGTGTCACACAGTTAGTGTCTGAGGCCAACTATGAACATGAAAATAATCTTTGTGGTTCCAAACCCAGTTCTCTGTCTGTGCTTCCTAGCTGCCCCAAGATACAAATACTCACACTGAATTCAGCAATTAGTTCTGCTTCCAGATATATACTTTGTATATATTTTGTAGATACTTCATTATATGGATATGGATATATACATATACATAAATATGTCTCTTCCCCATCCTCACCTCATGAACATGTAAACTTTATTTTTCCCCCTTAATATTTTTTCCAATTACATGTAAAGATAGTTTTCAACATTTACTTTGATAAGACTTTGAATTCCAATTTTTTTCTCCCTCTCTATCTTTCCTCTCTCCTCCCTCAAATGGCAAGCAATTTTATATAATTATACATGTACAACCATATTAAGAATATTTCCACATTAATCAACATGTAAGTTTCTTAAGGATAGGGACTGTTTTGTCTTCTTTTTGTATATTCAGTGTTTCAAACATTGACTGGCATATAGTAAGCACTTAATAAATACTGACTGGTTTTTAATTAACTGCCTGACTGCCCTACCCAGGCCATACAATTTAAAGTCTGCCTTTGGGAATCTCTGCAGTATGAGAGTACTCCTGCCCCCACCCTTTTATTAGGTTTATAAAACGGTAGACAATGTGGTCTATGGGCCAGAACATTTTTATTTTCTTTTTTAAAAATTTCATTACTGCACAGTAGAAATGAGAAAAGGACAGGATGCAAAGTTTCATAAATGTATGTTGTTTTCTTTCTTTGGCAGTTTATGGCCTGCAATGGAAATCACGCAGGAAGAGCCAAGTATGAATCGAAAATGCCCTCATTTTACTACAAGCCAACATTTTCCGACTGTCAGTAAGTAACAAAGGTTTGGCTTTGTTTTGTTTTGCTGGGAAATGGAATTTATTTACCCTTGCAGCTGGAGCCTGTGTAATTGGACTATTGGGCTTATGCCTTAAAAAAAAATCACTGAGTAGATTCAATTAGAAGGAGTTCTTCAAAGCTAGCTTTCACTGGATTTATGTAGGTGGCCTATACCATACATGGGATTTTATTTAATAACTTCAAGTAGACGTTGCTGGGAAAAGTCAATAGGGTCTGTATTCCCTAGGACCCTGAGTTATTAAGACTATAAAAATGTCAATTGTTAACTATTGTTTTCATTTTCTTTTTTGGTCTCTTTTTTGAGAGGGGGATGGGAGAGAAGTGAACAACCATGTTATAGGTTTACAGGAGCAGGTGTGTTCACATTAGTTGTGTTGAATGAATGAATGAGTGAAAAAAAATTATTAGGCACTGTGCTAAGTGCTAAGGATACAAAAAGAAAAGTTTATCGTCAACCTACTAAGGGAGTCACATTTAAGAGGGAGTGGAGTACCTGTAACACCGATGATTTCATTATGGGTTTTGAGGGGATTCTGTGAGTGCTTCTGAAACCATGATCTAGGAAGGGATCAATGAAAAGATGAATTTTAAGGAGGACCAATTTTGTTTTTACTCCCTGGTTATTACTCCTATGCATTGTAGGTATACCAAGGTTATAAGAAATAACCATTGGGGAAGGGCTTGGTGAGACTCTCCCTTTCCTTCTTCTAAATTTTCATAGCATTTCATGCCTCAGATGGAAATTGCCAGCTTCCAATGGCATTGCAGTTACTTTTTGGTATCTTAACTGGACTATAACATTCCTTGAAGGCAGGGCTTATGAAGTATTCCTCTTTGGATTACCCATAATGCTTTGCAAATAATAGATGCTAAATATGTGCAGTGGGTGATAGAATGAAAGACTTCCTCAGAATAGAAACATTTGTATTTGTAGATGTGAGGTGAAGACATGTAGAAGAATAATCTTTGCCCAGCTTTCTGTTCTTAGATTCAGAAAATGTATATTTTAAAAAGCTCAATAAATCAATGTCTAAAATATGTCTTTTAATGTTTCCTTGTCACATGGAGCATTGTGACCACTTAGAAATCATTTCTCCTTGCTCAGTTCCTCTTCCTAAACCTGTCCTCATGCATAATTTTTTGGTCAGTTACCAAGTCACACAGATTTTCTCTTTGATATCTCTTTTATAAAAAATATTTTTTTAAAAAAGAAGTTTCTCATATCTATATCTTCCTCTCTGTACCTACTGTCACAACTCGTGATATTTCCCTTGGTCAAAAACTTCAAGTGCATCTCTGTTTCCTATTACCATCTAGCTGGTGGCCCAACAGATAGCTTTTGGGCCCGATGTTGGTAAGACTCGTCTTCCTGAATTCACATATAATCTTAAATACTTAGTAGTTGTGTGACCCTGGGCAAATGACTTAACCCTATTTGACTCAGTTTCCTCATCTGTAAAATAGGGATAATAGCACCTACCTCACAAAATTATTGTGAGGATCAAATGAGGTAATTTTTATAAAAAGCACTTAGCACAATATTGTAATATATAGAAGTCATTAGATAATGTTTATTCCTTCTCCTACATTGTAGTAAATAATGAGCTATATACACTTCAACATTATTTCATACTCCACCTTTGCACAGGATCGTAGATTTGTATATAGTCAGAAGAGATTTCAGACACCATCTAATCCAACCTCCTCATTTAAAGAAATTCATTTTTTTTAATTAATAAAATTTTTTTTTCTCTCTTTCCTGCCTCCTACTCCCACAGCCCCATACCCCACCATGGGAAAAAGAAAAAATAAAAACAAGGGCCTTGTAACAAATATACATGCTCAAGCAAAATAAATTCCTTCACTGACCAATCCAGAAAAAAGATGTTTCATTCTTCCCCTGAATCCCCTCTCTGAAAGGTGATGGTGGGTACCTATGCTTTTAATTGTAAGCTCTCTGAAATCATGGTTGGTCATTATATTTATTAAGCACTTTTAAGTCCTTCAAAGTTGTTTCATCTGCCTCATTTTTTCAGATTAAGAAATGAGGCCCAGAAGGTTAAGTCCTCTGGTCTCCTCTGACCAACTTTCATCAGTCTCCCCAGCAACATATGGTCCCAGGCTAGGGACCAAGGGACCAAATCATACAGGGGGGTCAAAGAACAAAATTAAAACAGGCCTGCCCTAAGTTATTTCTATTGTTCTGGAACATGGCATCCTGACTTAGTTCTTCCTAGTGGATTTATGAATGTTTAGCCTCTGATTTGTATAGAGTTTACCATAAGGAAGGAGAATTCCCCCCCCCACACACACACACCTGTAGGATAAAGCTCAGAAGGGTCCCACTACACTGGGAATTAGGCAACTCTCAGGTAGAATCCAGATCTGTATGTAATTTTATAATGGGAGTCTTCTTCTGGGCCTCAGTTTCCTCATCCTTAAAAGAGATATAACAAACTGAGGGCAGGGGAACATACCTGTAATCTGCTTCTAGAGAGATGGGGACTAAAGGATCGCTTTGAGTTCAGGAGTTTTGAACTGCAGTGAGTTAAATCAATTGGCTATGCAAACTAAATTCAATAGTTTTGGGGTTTTTGGTTGTTTTGTTGTTGTTGTTGTTTTTATAGGAAGCTTTTGAGAATAGGAAAGATGAACCAGCCCTAATCAGAAAATCAAGCAGGTCACAATTCCATGCTAATCAGAGTAGGATTGGAACTTTCAGCCTAAATGAAAAAGGGAAATCTAGTCTCAAAAAAAAAAAAAGATAATAATAAATCTCTACCTTATCTTACTCTGACTTGTTGTGAACATTTTTTAAGTATCTACTATATGCCAGGATTTATGTTAGTTATTATTGTTTGATTGTTTTTTCAGTAATGACCAATTTTGTAACCCCATTGGAGATTTTTTTTTCTTGACAAAACTGGACTGGTTTGCCTTTTCCTTCTTCAAATCATTTTACAGATGAGGAAAATGAGGCAAACAGAATGAAGTGACTTGGCCAGGGTCACACAGCCGGTAAAGTATCTGAGGCTGGATTTGAACTCAGGAAGATGAGTTTTCCTTACTTCAGACTGGAACTCTTCATCATCCAGCTGCCTCAGGTTCTATGTTAATTTTTCTTTAACTTTACAAATACCATCTCTTTTGATCCTTACTATAAGATAAGGAAATTCAGACCCAAAGAATGATTTGGCCAAAGTCAGAGAAGTAGTAAATGACAGGAGGTGAGATTTAAAAGAGGTCGGTCCTCAAACTCCAATGCCAAATAGGATTATGGATATATTTTGTAATTAGAAGCCATTATACAGATATAAACGATTATTATGTAAACTCTGACAGCTTCTTGTGGTTGTTCACCTTAAATATACTGAAATAAAATGTCTTCAGTCCTAGACTAAAGTAGTTTTAGCCACTATCAACCACAAACCTTCCCCTCCCTGAACTTGTGGATGAGCAGAATCTGCTGTGGGTTTCATTTGCATAGAGCTGTCTCCAAGTGGGGAGTTCCAGTTATGAATCAGGACTTAGTCTGAGCTCAGTGCTATTTTTGAAATTGATTCTTGTCATCAGCAGCCTACACAAATTCTCTCTGGCCCACAAAACTTGCATGATCCCCTTCCATATCTTTCAGAATTCTGTTCTTACCTACCACTTCTGAGCTCTTGTTTTCAGTCCCTGATTGCCAGAGCTTTCAGAATATTCTCCTTTCTGCTATCCCAAGACTTACTCAGACTTCAAGGGCCATACTCACCTTATTTTGAAACCCTCCCTGACTTTCCAGTCAGACTTTTCATCTTTCCAGTCTTTGAATTCTCAGAACACTTCACTCTGTGCCACCCTGGATACTTCGCAGTAACTGTCCCATCTGGTTTGTGCTTCACTTTTACCTCTACTGAGAACGGAACACAAACAGACAGGGCTGAGGACATAGGCAGCTGGATTGAGTTGTGGATAATGAATTCAAGAAGTTCTGAATTGGAATGTGACCTCAGATACTTTAAAAAAAAAGTGCCTCAGTTTTCCCAAAATAAAATGGAGATTATAATAGTATCTATTTTTCAGGGTTGTTGTGAGGATCAAATGAGATAATAATTGTTAAAGTGCTTAGTATAGGGTAGTACATAGGTAGGTGCTTTATAAATTTATTTATTATTATTACAGAATTGGTACTCTTTTTTTTTTTTTTTTTTTTTTTTTCTGAGGCAATTGGGGTGAAGTGACTTGTCCAGGGTCACACAGCTAGGAAGTGTTAAGTGTCTGAGGTCAAATTTGAACTCAGGTCCTCCTGACTTAAGGGCTGGTGCTCTATCCACTGCCCCACCTAGCTGCCCCAAGAGTTGGTACTCCTTAGTAAAGACTTGATGGTTGGTAGGCTGATTGATTTTGAATTCAAAGAGAAAACTAATTCCTAACTGCACAGAGAACATTCTCCTTCCGTCCATTCCATGTTCCTCTTGCTCTAGATACAGATTTCAATAAAAATTAAATAAAAGGCGGAAAGGTCTAATAAATGTCAAGCTAGAGGTCTATTGCTTTCTTTTAGACCAGATTTCTTTAGGTCTACTTATATATTGTGAGTGTGTGTATATGTGTGTGTGTTTGTACCCTTCCCTTAGCACCTTATCTCCCAAACTTTCCACTGTGTTTCTTTAGAATTCAGACTATGGTTCTATCAAATGCTATCTGTGTGATCTTAGGCAAATCTTTCTGGACCTCAGACTGCATCTGTAAAATAAGTCCCACTCAATGACCTCTAAAGCCTCTTCTGGTTCTAAATCTATGATTCTATGTTTCATTCATCTTCCTATCCCCCATAGGGCCTAGGACAGGACATCATACATAGTAGATACTCAATAAACATTTGTTATACATGTGAACTTCTGCCCTGGGCACTTAGGCCAGTATTTATTTTTTGACTGAATGTTGCAGATATAGATGTTTTACTTCTGTGACCTTCAGAATCTTGGCTTGGGTTGAAAAATGAGAGCCCCCTGGTGGCCAACATTTCCTTATTTTAATTTCCAAGGATGGCCAACATAAGACTAAAATATTTATGGATTTAGGTGTTCTCTTCACATTGGATGGCAGAATTTCATGTCAGCACAGTGCAAAATGATGAAGAAAGAAGAAGAATACAATCTCTACCTTTGGGGAGCTCCTGATCTACCCCCCCTAAAATGTCACTCAATTTAACATTTACAAGCATACCTCCAAAATTTTGTGAATTCTGTTCCAGACCATTGCAATAAAGCAAATATCACAACGAAGTGAGTCATGAAAATTGTTTTATTTTCTAGTGCATATAAAAGTTATGTTTAAATTAGATGAGTGATGCTAGTTTCAATGATCTTGTGATGAAGAGAGCCACCTACACCCAGAGAAAGGACTGTAGGAACTGAATGTGGACTACAACATAGCATTCTCATTTTTTTGTTGTTGTTCATTTGCATTTTGTTTCTTTACTCACTTAATTTCCTTTTTTTGATCTGATTTCTCTTATGCAGCAAAAGAATTGTATAATTATGTTTATACATATTGGATTTAACATATATTTGAACATGTTTAAATGTATTGAATTGCTTGCCATCTAGGGGAGGGGATGGGAGGAAGGAGGAGAAAATCTGAAACACAAGGCTATGCAAGGGTCAATGTTGTCAAATTATCTGTGCATATGTTTTGAAAATAAAAAACTTTATTAAAAAAAGAGAAAGTTATATTTATACTATACTGTAGCTACTGAGTATGCACTAGTATTATGTCAAGACCCACTTGGCTTATGGTGTTCCCAAGGCCCTCCTGAAAAGTTCATGTTCCTTCTGACATTACTGACCATTGTGCAGATTCCAAGCCGCAAGAAAGCCAGAAAGTGAAGGACAAAGCTGTTTATGGTTTTCCAAATCAGACACTCAATTCTCTCTTTTGTACCCAAGTACAGACTGAACAGAGAAGAAAAAGATCTACCTATGGGGAGAAAGGCATGATGAGCCCTTAGCCACTGAGCTTCTCTGGGTACCCAGGAGGAAAGTCTCTGTACAAGCTATGACCCTCTTGAAGCTAAGAGAGTGAAAACAACTTGGACACGGTGGCAAAAAAAAGGCCAAGGAAAATTAGGAGGGACTCATTCAGGAGAGGGCTCTGGAGTTGGCTGTCCTGTGTTTCCCTAACTTCTCACAGCCCCCAAAGAGGGAGGGATAAATCCTTGGATCCTCTGTCTGTGTCAAATAAAAATTGCAATATCATCTTCAAAACAACAAAAAAAACTACTTATTTTAATTTAAAAATTCCTTATTGCTAAAAAAAAATTCTAACCATCAAACAAACCTTCAGTGAGTCACCATAATCCTTTTACTGGTGGAGAGCCTTGCCTTGATGTTGATGGCTGCTGACAGATCAGGATGGTAGTTGCTAAAGGTTGGGGTGGCTGTGGCAATTTTAAAAAATGAGACAAACAATGACGTTGCCACATCGATTGACTCTTCCTTTCCCTTGATCACTTAGTGGCTATTGTAGGATTATTAACTAGCCTGATTTCAATATTGTTGTGTCTGAGGGAATAGGGAGATCTGAGAAAAAGGGGAGAGATGAGAATGGCTGGCTGATAGAGCAGTCAGAACACACAACATTAAGTTCAATGTCTTACATGGATGTGGTTTGTTCCCAAAATAATTATAATAGTAACATCAAAGATCTCTGATCACAGATCAACATAATAGGTATAATTATAGTGAAATAGTTTGAAATATTGTGAGAATTACCAAAATGTGACATAGAGACATGAGATAAGCACATGTTATTGGAAAAATGGCACTGATAGACTTAATTGATGCTGGCTTGCCATAAACCTTCAACTTAGAAAAAAATGCAGTTATCTGAGAAGCACAATAAAGCAAAGTACAATAAAATGAATTATGCCTGTACTAAATACTTGCTTTTTCAAAGACACTATGTGCTAGACATTGTGTGGGGTATAATGTTTAACAAGGTATATCTCTTGTCTACGGGAAGTTTATAATCTAACAAAATATAGAGCAGTAGGAAAAATGATGACCCTTTATTAGTTTAGGGGCTTTCTTCTTCACTCTTTTGGGTGTAATACTTCATTTGATTGTAACAACAATAGAGCAGAAAGCATGCTTGGTCCCCATGTTACAGATGAAGAAACTAAGGCTCAAAGAGATTATAGGGTTCAATGTACATTTGGTATAATTAGTTGGTGGCAGTTACAGGATTATAATCAAGAGTTCCTGATTCTATTGAACTTTTTGTTTCAATTTTTTTTTTTTTTTTGCCTTTTCAGCCTTCATCAGTGGAATTTTAGAGTTCATTTTGTTAAACTGAAAGAGAGAGTTGGGTGGTAAGAAGAAACCTTTACTTTAGGGCCTAAGAGTAATTAATTATATCTATAACTACTTCAATTAGTAAGTAACAAGGTGATACATTGGCTATGGAGCAGTAAAGGAATCCAGGAAGACTTTAGTCCAGATTCTGCCTGCAATACTTATTAGTTGTGTGACCCTGAACATTTTCTGTGCCTCTTTTTAACAAAAGAGGCCTTTTGGTGTGGTGTTCTTTTTCTTTAAAATATAATGGTTCTCTCTGAGCAGGTTTCTTGGGGAGGTTTTCTGGAGGCAGCCTTAGTTTCAGTTAAAAATAATAATCACTACAAATGTAGCCAGGTGTTAAAAGTTCAGATCTTTTATTGCTTCCTCCAAAATAGCCCGGTTAGTTTTCTTAGAGACCTATCTCTCTGCTTGGTTCCAAGAACTCTTGCTGCTAATCTTTTGCCTCTGCCAGTTTTGGCTTTTCTTCTTCCAAATATCTCCAGCCAGTACCAAGGTGAAAGTTGGAATGAATCTGACTTCACCTCCGAGAGTGGGTTTGTGGGCTTCCTCCCAGAATGCTCCTCTCCGAGAGAGAGGGCTTGTGGGCTTCTGTATCTCCCAGAGTGCTGCTCTCTGATTCTTAGCAATGTTCCGAACTGAACTGACTTGAAGCTCTAAGAGCTTCTATATATATGATCTCCCAAAGGTTGACTCCTTCTCTGAGGGAGGGATTAAGGGAGGTGTGAATTTGGATATCTCATATTAAATCCTGAAATCTCCCAAATGTGTGAACTCCAATGAGTGCTTAAATACATTACTGAGCTAGAGGATTTGCTAAGTACCATGCTAAATTAGCACTTTGTAAGGATTCCAACATTTTGGCATAGTGGATTGAAGAGCTGTGTTGAAAAGCAAGAGGATTGAGTTCTAATGTGACTACTGACATGTAACTGCTGAATGACCCTGGACAAGTCATTTAACCTCAAAGCCCTAAGACATCTTTATAATAAAAATAACAATAATAGCTAATATTTATATAGAACCTATGTGCCAGGCATTGTGCTAAGCACTTTACAAATATTATCTCATTTTATCCTCATAACAACCTGACAATTAAAGTCCACTATTATCACCATTTAACAGTTATGGAAATTTAAGCAGAAATTATTGCTTTACTAAGGGTCCAACTGCTAATAAGTATATGAGGCTGGATTTGAATTCAGTTCTTCCTGACTCCAGACTCAGTGCTCTATCTACTGTGCCACCAAGTTGCCTTATTTCTAAGGTATAAGGTATACAGAAAGTAAAATTAGGAGAAGAGTTCCTTACCGTGAAGTATCCTATTTTAATGAAATGATCAGTCAAGTCATTATTCCTAACCCCTTAGCACACTGCTCTATGCCTTAGTATCTGTATTTGGATAATTTTCCAGGACTAATAAGACTAGTTTTCTGTCCCCAAGTTCTTTTAAGGACTTGAGTTTCCCAATAATCAATTGTGAAAGACTTAGCTCTTCTGATCAATACAGTGAATCAAAACAATTCAAAATTCTATCCATCTTTCTAGAGAAATAACTGATGAACTCTGAATGGAGGTTGAAGCATTTTTTTCACTTTATTTTTCTTGTGTTTTTTTGGTTGTTGTTTTGTTGTTGTTGTTTTGGTTTGGTTTGGTTTTTTGGCAACATAGCTAATATTGAAATAATGTTTTGCATGACTTCACAAATTGGAATTTGCAACATTGCAATATTGCCATTCCTTCTAGATCATAACTGCTTGCCAATTTGAACTTTTTCCTCTTGCTATCCAGCTAACTATGTACTTGGATCTTCCAGAATCCCACTATTTCAGAAGTGGATAAAACTTTAGATATCATCCAAGTTACCAACCTATAGCTCACTTAATATGTCCTCTAATACATCTCCAATATGGTATCATCCATCCTCTGATCGAAGACCACCCATGATGGAGACTTTGTTCTCATAAACAAAAACCTATTCCACTTCTGGGCAGCTTGAATTATTAGGATTCTTTTCCATCCAACCAACTTTTGAAATCTGTGTCCTCTTAGCTTCAGCACACTACTTGTAAGTTGTGACTTTGAGGATCAAGCAAACACATATAATCCCTTTAAATTTAAATATTTGAAGATGTTGGTCGCCATCCCTGTTTAAGTTTTCTCTTTTTTCAAGCTAAATGTTTTTTTTTAATTCTCATGGAATTGGAAGTTGAAGTTGAAGGACTGGCCATTAATTGGTGAATGGCTGAACAAATTGGGGCATATTAGTGTAATGGAATACTATTGTTCTATAAGAAATGAGGCAGTAGCAGGATGGGGAGGGATGCTCAGAAAAATCTGGAAATATTTATGTAAATTGTTGCAGAGTGAACTGAGGAGAACCAGAAGAATACTGTACATAGTAACAACATTTTTGTAACAATAATCAATTATGAAAGTCTTTGCTACTCTGATCAATATAGTGGTCCAAGACATTTCAAAAGAACTCATGATGAAGAACTATTCATCTTTCCAAAGAGTGAACTGATGAACTCTGAATGCAGATTGAAGCATAATTTTTTTCACTTTATTTTTCTTGAGTTTTTTTGTAACATGGCTAATATAGAAATATGTTTTGTATGACTTCACATGTATAATATCTATCTTATTGTTTGCCTTCTCGGTAGGAAGGGAAGGAAAAGATTCTAGAACTGGATTTTTAAAAAATTTGAATAGCATTTTATTTTTCCAAATACATGTAAAGATAGTTTTCAACACTCATTTTTGTAACTTCCAAATAGTTTTTTCCTTCCTCTCTTACCTTCTTCCTCCCCAAGACAGTAAACAATATGATATAGATTAAATATGTGCAATCCTTTTAAAAACATTTCCATATTTGTCATACTGTGCAAGAAAAATCAGACCAAAGTGAAAAAACCCCAAGAAATAAAACAAACAAAAAAGTAAAAATACTATGCTTTGATCCATATTCAATTTCCACAGTTCGCTCTCTGGATACAACTGGTATTTTTGATCCCAAGTCTAGTAAAATTGCCTTCAATCATTGCATTGATGAGAAGAGCCAAGTCCATCACAGTTGATCATTACACAATCTTGTTGTTACTGTGTACACTGTTCTTGTGGTTCTGCTTACTTCACTCAGCATCAGTTCATAAAAGTCCAGATTTTTCTGAAATTAACCTGCTCATCATTTCTTATAGAACAATAATATTTCATTACATTCATATGCCATAACTTATTCAGCCGTTCCCCAACTGATGGGTATCTACTCAATTTCGAATTCCTTGCCACCACAAAAAAAGGGCTGCTATGAACATTTTAGCATATGTGGGTCTTTTCCCCTCTTTTATGATTTCTTTGGAATACAGACCCAATAGTGACACTGCTAGACCAAAGGTTATGTACAGTTTTGCTGTCCTTTAGGCATAAGAACTGAAAATTTTAAAGAAATGAATGTTTTTTTAAATTCTTTTATAGCATAATTGGAGTCTCTATCATACTTTTTGTCCTTTCTTAGATATATCTTTCTCATAATGGGGAAATGAGTTCTAATATGCATATAAAAAATATAGGAAAACTTCCATACCCTTTCCTTTTTCAGGATACCAGAACCATAGGAATGAAACCTGGGAATTCATTTACTTATTTGTCATGACTTGTATGTCACTCAAATCTTACAATATTTGTTTCTTTGGTTTGTTTTTTTTTTTTCCATATGTATTCTTGTCTAGTCATACTTCTTTCTATCCTGTCTTTACACAGTTAACTTTCTGACCCCATGGAGGGATTTTTCACTTATTTCTCTTAAGTTTTATATTACTAGATTTGGGTCATTTGCTTTAGCCTTTTGATAGAGTCCAGGAGTTAACTGTCCTTCCCAACTTTTTGTCATTAGCAAATTTATGGCAGCTAGATGGAGCAGTAGATAGAGCTGCCTGGAATCCCTTTCCACTATGCTTTCATTCAACTCATTGATTAAAATGTTGAAACGAATGAGCTGAGCCCCAGTTTATACTCTCACTGCCCACTGTTGAGGTCTTACTTGATCTCCTGCCTGATCCTTGTAGTTCTGTCTCCATATAATTGAACTTTGGCCATCTCCAACCTGGCATGTTGTACTGCTGGCTAAACTTTACCTGATTTTGAAAGCATTGAATGAGATGAGTAATATATATGGACACTTAGGTCATACAAGCAAACTGAGATCTGAATATCATCTCAAGAAACTCTTGAACAAATGAATAAAAAATAAAATTGCTCCCTAGAGTAAAAGTATTATATATATATTTTAAACAGATGTAGGTGGAACCACTCTGTACCCAAACAAAAGAAAAAAACTAGCCTGATTCTTACATGACCCAGATCAAATTTTGGGACCATCCCCCTTTCACTCCCAGGCAGGGAATGTGTGGGTAGCAGGCTTTTCTCCACATGTCATTTTAAAAAAATATTTGTATTTTGAGCTTCACATCTGGGAAAGGAAATAGTTAGTGACTGCTTTTTCTCACTTTTATTATTGGATGGAAACCAACATCTTTGTTCGTAGCTTCCTGTGAGATGTAGGGGCAAATGTAATATATTCTGATGCTGTTTCCCAAGAGTTTATGAGAGTAAATTCAGTTTTACAGCTAGAAATGAGTAGTTTTTCTGTCAGCCAGGACACTGGCCTGACCAAATGAAGCTTTGGCAACCTTTCTTTGGCATGGTGCTCCCAGAATCTCTCCATGGCTTTTCTTGGCCCTAATTAGTTTCTTGCAATTTGGTTATGGCCTGTCTGCTGTGAAGTTATTCATTGTAATGAGCAGAAAATTTAGAGCAGGAGGGAACCCTAGAGATCACCTGGCATAACATTATCACTTTATAGATAAAGAAATGGAAGGCTAGAGACCCCAAGTTCACCCAGTCAAAAGAGGTCAGGTCTTCTGACTTCATTTCATTGTTCAGATTTGGAATTCTAGGGTTTATGTTGTATTTTTTAAAATGCTGATTTTGAGTTCATATCCCTTCTCTACACTGGTCATTATTAGCTGGCTTTGAGACTCAGTTTCCTTCTCTATTAAATTAAATTTAATTATCTTTTAAGGTCTCCTCAAGTTCTATGAGTTTGTTTTTTCATAAGATCACAGATTTAGAGATGGAGTGGACCTTAGAGGTCCAGTCCCTTCACTTTATAGATTAGGAATCTTCAGCAGAGAGGTTAAGTGATTTGTCTAAAGTCACACAGTTAATAAATGGCTGAAGTGGAATTTGAAGCCAGAACTTCTTAGCTTCAAGCCCATTGACCTGTACACTATATTAAATAGCCTCTCATTTGATTCTTACAGCAACCCTGTGAGGTAGATGTTATTTTTGTTGTTGGTCTGTTTTTTCAGTGTTGTCTGACTCTTTGCAACTTCATTTGGGGATGTCTTTGCAAAGATACTGGTGTGGCTTGCTATTTCCTTCTCCAACTCCTTTTACATATGAGGAAACTGAGACAAACAGAGTGAGGTGATTTATCCAGGGTCACATAGCTAGTAAGTATCTGAGGCTGAATTTGAACTCAGTTATTCCTGACTCCAGACCCAGTATTCTAACCAATGAGCCACCTAGATGGTGTGTTATACAAATAGTACAGGTGGAGAAATTGAATCTGGAAGAGAAGCAAGGGAGATACGATCAGTTGGTTAAAATGAAGGAGTCTCAGTTTAATTCATCCAGCATTAACTATATGCTCATCCCCATTATTGGCAATGAGAAAGGTATGAGAGGAGAAGGAGATATATTCCCTGCTTTCAAGGAAATTACTGGCTCCTTAGATTCACACATGGAACAGCAAAACGCAATATAATGTGGCAGAAAAATGCCGGGAGGCATGGTACAGATTGTATGTGTACATGTCATAGAAAGGAGTTCAGAAGTGGCTTATATCCCTTTAGACTGAAGTGCTCTTGGGTAGATGGAAAAGTAAACCTGATTTTATCCAGAAGTAAAACAAAACTATTTGTCAGCACAGTCAGGCATGAATAGCTGCTATCTCTATCCTTCTCCAGCTTCTGTCTCCATTGGGTTGAAATTTTCTGAAAGGGAAAGGATTAGTTGACCATGGAAATCCAACTCTATCAACTCCAAAGATGCTGCAGTTCTACCTGCTCAGAGCTAGATCAGATAATTTGCATGTGCATTTGGAAATAAGATTGTGCTGAATCAGGAGAAATTTACATCAGACTCAAGAAAGAATTGCAAAGTCTGTGGTGTGGTGCTGAAGTTCTTCACATAGGAAGGGAGTCTGTAGATAAATTTCAGGGAGTCTGTAAACTTAGATGGAGGGGTGAAAATGACATCTTTCCTTTCATTTACTAGAATTTAGTATTTCCTTTAATACTTAAAAAATACAAACATTGTTGTGAGAATGAGGTCCATAGGCTTCTCACTCTTAAGGGGTCCTTGACTCAAAAAAAAGGGTTCTTACATCAATCAGCCTGGGTTTGCCTTAGTCTTCCCTATTGCTTCCTGCAGCAGCACCCATAATAGGATTAGGCAAACCTTAGAGGTCCCCAAAGGGTCACCTGGTCCAGTTTCTGCCTTCAAGCACAAATTACTCACTCTCAACATTTTGAGTATTCTTCTCTTCAAAGCCTCAAGGGAAAGGAACTCACTTTTTTATTTTGATTACCCATCCTATAATTCAGGGGTTTCTTGTAGGAGTAAGAAGCTAAAAGTTCAGATAGAAGAAAAAACAATGGCTTTGAAGAGGATCAGGGTTTGAATGTTGCTGCCAAAGTAAAGTCATTTCCCCTAAATGGACCTCAGTTACCTCATCTCTAAAATGAAATCTTTGAACTAGATGGATTGTTAAAAGTTTTTTTCAGCTTGAAATCTGTGAATTTAACAGATCACCAAAGACTTAAAATCCTAAAATTATAGGATGGATAAAACCATGAATTAAAAAATGAGTCTCTTTCCCCTGGGACTTTGAAGAAGAGAATACTCATAAGTAGTTTGGGCCTGAAAGCAGAAAGCTGAACCAGATGATCTTTTGTGGACCTCTTAGATTTGCCTGATCCTATTACAAGTCCTGCTGGAAGAAGTAGCAGGGAAGCATCTGTGTGCAGGCTAAAGCAAACCTAGGCTGACTGATGTAAGAACCCCCATCACAATTCATCATGTTCTAAGGTCTTGGGTCCTGCCAACTCAGGTTTTATAGAGCAGTGTGGGCAGCTGACCTCCCCATGGAAAATGCTAATTGGAGCATCAGAGTCTGTTACTAATGAATATTTATAGGCAGTTTTCAACTCCATCTTCGCTGAACCTAAGTAATAGCCCAGGCATGTCTTGCCCTTGTGAGAATATTTGTGATCTCTTGTATCATATGGTTGTCAGAGGAGGTAGATCTGTGCCCAGAAGTGCTGGCTGGGGACGCAAGCACAGATTATTTGCTGGGGAATTCTGTATCATATCATCATTATTGTGGGTGCTGATTGAGGGTTGCTTCCCATAAATTTTTCTCTTCAAAAGCACTCTCATATATGTAATCAGATTGAATAAACATTTTTAAGCACTCAGTATGCACAAGGCACTTCTTATTGGATATAGAAAAATAGAAATAACATGTTCCCTCCCCTTAAGAAGCTTATATTTGAAAGGACATCTCCAACCTTCCTTCCACTCCTCTCACCTCTCTCTTTCTGAAGGTGAAAAGACCACAATATTGAACATTACACAGATTTTAGAGCTTTTTCAGTATGTTGGTTGGTTGTTCTGATATTTCTTATTTTTCCTTTCTTTTTTCTTAAAAAGATGTTGTTCAGTTGTTTTCAGTCATGCCCAATTCATCATGACCTCATTTGGGGTTATCTTGTCAAAGGTACTGGAATGATTTGCCTTTTTCTTTTCCAACTCATTTTATAGATGAGGAAACTGAGGCAAGCAGAGTTAAGTGACATGTCCAGAGTTAAATAGCTAGAAAGTATCTAAGGATAACTTTGAATTCAGGTCTTTCTAACTCTATCCATTGTGCCACTTAATTGTCCCTCTTAAAAAGATAATTATTTTTTAAATATGAGGATGACTCTTGGAAAAGGGAAAAATATAGGGGAAAACTGTTATGATGAAAAACACACAAGACCAATAAAAACTTTTTAAAAGCTGGCTTTCTATTAGTGGGTGTAAACTCAGATAAGTATAATGTGAGATATAAAGTGAAGGGTATGAAAGAAATGCCAAACAAATTGAAGATGAGGGAGAACACTTCCAGTGAAGGAGATCTAGAAAGGAGCTGACCCTGATCCCTGAAGTAGGAGAAGGATTCTGGAAGTAGAGATGAAGAGGGAGTGCATTTCAAGCATAGGAGATGATTTTGGTAAATGTATAAAGATAAGATAGTGGGGCAAGCTCAAGGAAGAACTAGCAGTCCAATTTTACTAGAATGTAGTATATATGATGGAGAGTAATTTGAAGTAAGAATGAAAAGGTAAATTTCAGCCAGACTGCAGAATTAAGTCCCCGTGTAACTAGTGGCCTGAAACTGAAACTCTGAGTTTATAGGGACCAGTTTCACATTGGGGAGCTTTTCGGTAATCATAATGCACATTCTGGATTTCCTCAAGTATCATCAGATTTTGTCTTATGTCTGAGCCTCTATAATCAATCTACCTAATTAATAAATAAAGAGAAAAGGGACTTCAGTTCCATGCAAGTACTTAGGTTAAAAAAAGATTGAACGTAGGACAGGTTTTATTCAACCTATCAAAGGAAAAAAAAGAACTTGTATCCAATTCTATAAACAATCAAGACAACACCCTTACTTCTCTGTTAAGCCCCATTTCCCTAAGAAACTTTATGCAATCGCTAGATCTTCCCTTCTCCTCCCCACCCCATTTCTCTTTTAGAGAGGAAAGAATTTGAAATTGTTAAAGAATCTACTTCCTTGGATCTACACAGTCCCCATAACTCACAGTATTAGTGAAAGGCTGAAATCTAAAGTTATATCTCATTTCATGGCTCTGTCCCTTGCTGTTCCCTTGCTTTGTTCCATATCTAGAACTGTGCACATTTTGTAGGCATTCTCTTTAGAGAACTGAATTCAAGTCCCAATGTCACCCTTTGCTCTTTGTGTTTTTTCCTATTGTCCCTCTTGTCTGTGTCTCTCTCTATTTTCCCTTTAAGATGCTAATTACAAGGGTATAATCTCCTTGAGATATGAGCCAGTCATGAATCAGTGTTGTTAAAAGGGCAAAAGGAACATTCTGGTTCAGGACAGGTTGTGCCTTATAAAAGAGAAAGGGAATTTAGCAGCAAGGGAAATTCATAAGGGTCTTACCAGGCTTCTCCTGAACCATCTTTCACAGCAATCCAAGACACAAATTCTCATTCTTCAAAACAGTCCGAAGAGAAGAGCCGGGAAAGTGGTCTTCTATAGTGGAAAGAATTTTGGCAAAATCAGTAACAGAACCAGGATTCCTCAATCCCAAATCATTGTTCTTTCCATTACATCTACTTTTCTTTTCACTCACCTGCAAGTGAGAACTAAGTATTTCCACAAAATTCCCTAAAGCTATAATGTTGTGAAAATATCCTCTTCATTCACCCATCACCTCTTCCAAACTCCAAGCAATATTTATGAGAGTTCTATGCCCTTTGCTACCCATCAGAGAGAACATTGTCTTGTGTCCAGAAGAAAAGAGATAGAGAGATTGCACAATGGATACCACTTTTGGAAAGATAGCTTCCTGCCCTTTCTACATTCTTTGTAACTTTTAGAATTCAAGAGTTGGATGGGATGGCAGCCATTGATTCAGCCCTTGCTCACCCCAAGGCAGGTAGAAACTGAGAGTGGTTTCAAATTCTGGATTTTTTTTTATCTCCTTGTGATGTGTTTTATTATTTCAGGTAGAGTCATACAACATACCAATTTGTAAAATCAAATTAATTAATTAATTAATTAATTTAAATTTACTTTAATCTGATGAAAAAAATAGTGTATGGTTCCTCCTCTCCCCACTCCTCTCCCCCCCCCCCCCCACCGAGGGAATTGGGGTTAAATGACTTACCCAGGGTCACACAGCTAGGAAGTGTCAAGTATCTGAGGCCAGATTTGAATTCAGGTCCTCCTGATTTCAGGGCTGGTGCTCTATCCACTGTACCACCTAACTGCCCTGAATATGGTTCTTGAAGGAATGTGTTATAAAATCAAACTAACAAGAGGGTGGAGCAGTGAAGTACATAGAATGCTGAGCCTAGAGTTACGAAGACTCATTTTCGTGAGTTCAATCTGGCCTCAGACACATTCTAGCTGTATGACCCTGGACAAGTCACTTAACCCTCTTTGTCTCAGTTTCCTCTTGTATAAATTGCTGGAGAAGGAAATGGCAAGCCACTCCACTATCTCTGCCAAGAAACCCTAAATAAGGTCAACAAAGAGTTAGACCCAACTGAAAACAGCTCCACAACAATAAAATAAGAAGATATTGCTACTCCAGAAACACTAAACATCCATAGCATAAACTATGTGAGCTAGATCATTGTGGAGTCTTATTTTCATTCTTCCCTTAGCACTCTGCTCCTTGTGAGATCATCCTTACAACTAAGAACTAGAAAGCTCTTTTGAGAGTCTAACTTCAGTCCTTTTTGTTGTAACTCATCCAATTCTTCATTTCACAAGTATTCAGCAGGTTAAAAAGAAGAAAAAGCTCTGTAAGTTAGAATGATTATGGAAGTCTTCTGGGCAAGAGTGACATTTGAGGTAGGCTTTGAAGATGGAAAGAATCTGAAGCTGGATAAGTGGAGAAGTGGAAGTGTAGATCAATTTTTTTCATTCCCCAGGGAAGATGGAGAATTACTTAGAATCAAAGAAAGTCACACCTGGGAACAGGCTTAGAAATCATCCAACTCTGGGTTCCTAACCACTTTTGGATCTTGTATCCTTTGATTTTCACCAAACTTTCCCATACTCCTTCTTCAATATGAAAGGAAATAAATGATAGAATTTACCATATCTATGTCCATAATTTCAATAGGACAATATAGTTATTTTCTTTTTATTGGATAGAACACTAGACTTGGAATTGGTACATTCATATACTTATTTATTTTGTGACCCTGAGCAAGTTACTTTAACCTCTATTTGCCTCAGTTTTTTCAACTGTAAAATGAAGGAGTTGGACCTTTTGGACTGTCTGATCCCTTCCAAGTCTATATCTATGGACTATGAAACAACCAAATATTCCTCTGTCTTTTTTACAAGCTTCTCATTCCTTCAGGGGTACATGGACCCCCACATAATCATTTTGGGCACCCTTGATCTAACTTACCTCCCTCTTTCAACATAGAAAAATTGAGTCATCACTGTAATCAGTTACCTTTTATACATCTACCCTTAATATGTCTTATTCTCTCTGGATCAAAAGCACATAAGTTATTTAACTGTCTCTCATAAATCTTGCCTCTCATGCTATTAATCATTTCCGTTTTTGCTTCTTTGGGCCTTTGCCTATAGTTTCGGAACATCCCTCTTAAGATGGCCTAAGGGATGTTGTACATGAAGGCAGGTAATCTACCTTCTGTGAAAGTTGGCAGGAGGAAAAGCCTGAAATCCACTGGGAATTCCCTCCATTATCCAGAAAGCAAAAGCACACTGGAGTCCTTGGATTCCCTCTTCATATTAGATAATGCTAGAGAGAACTTTTTTTTTTTTCAGCAGCTTTAGCAATAGTCAGAATGACCACAGGTTTTATGTTCATTCCCAGAGCTGGAATATGCTCAGGGAGCCACTTGCTGAAAACTCATTTCCTCCCTCACAACTTAAGATGACTCACTATATTATCAGAATGAGGGAAGGAACTACATTCCTCAAAGACAATAAATGGAGGAGACTTATGTCTGAGCTCTGATGTCTGTAATATGACCTTCCTTTCATGTGCTCAGATGTCCAGTAATAATGATGATCACAGTGTTGGTGCTTAATAAATAAATGCTTGTTAAATAGACTTAGAATACTCCTCCATGTTATTATGAGAAAGAATGAATCAAGAAAGACCTGGATTCAAATTCTCCCTCTAATATCTATTAATTCTCTGGCTAAGGGTAAATGATTAAACTTCCATGCACTTCAATTTTCTTGTCTTTAAGTAATGATAGGTTTGAGTGCCTTTGGGGTTCTTTCTAGATCTAAATCTATGACCCAAAGTTCCTATAATTATAGGAAGATTTATGAGGACATATAGTTAAGAATCACACTAGATAAAAAGGTAGAGAGGGGATACCATCTGCATTATTGGAGGGAATATAACTATGGAAGATCTCACAGATCCTTTGGAATATGGATGGTGTAAGTTAGCATGGGCAAAAAAGAGTTGGGGGCTGTTTCAACATTTGCTGTCCTTTGTCAGACCTTCAAAGATCATAAACATCTCATCTCCATATACCAGTATCTTAAAAAAATTACTACTTCAGGCATTCAAGTGAGAAAGCTACTCATAAATCTTGAATAAAAGGGCAAAAATCCATTAACATGCAAAATCCTGGGCTTGCCCAGTCTCTGCTTTTTGTTTCAATGGCTGACTTGGTCATATCAGAGACCCTCTCACCCTTCTCAGAATCCCCGCCTTTGTATAATAATTCCACTCTTGTACATTCAGAGGATGAAGGCTGTGTCATTTTGAGCCTAATTGTTTAGAATCAAAAAATATTTACATTGGTAAGTGCTAAACACAGCCGTGGGCAGTTTGCACAGAGAGTAACTAACTCCTCTGATGAGTGTACTCTGAGAGTGGATGAGGCTGTTAAAATGAATTTTGATTAAGGCTTCTTTTTTTCCCATATGGTTTTACAGCAATGGTATTGTTAGTACTCAAAAGACAACATCTCCAAGTCTTTTGAGGTCAGGGGGCTTCCTGAGAGCCACTGACCTGCAAATTCATTTCCCAGGAATTTGTGCACTCAGCTGCCATCTTCCTTGTCGAATTAATGATCACAGCTTTCCTTTCAGCACCCAGACCTTGTCTCTTCTCTGTGTCTTTCAGACTCCTCCGAGAGCAGTGGATCCGAGCCAAGTATGAAAGGAAGGAATTCATTTACACGGAAAAGCAAGAACCCTATTCTGCAGGTAAGGAATGGAGTTCTCAACTGGAAATAATCTCTTTTGCTGGCAGATTGTTCTGCTACCCAGGGGCTCCCCTCACCTTGCTGCAGTCAGTTAGATAAGGAAAAAAAATGCCACTTTATAGTGCGTTCTAGTCTCCTTTTCTAGTCCTCCCCCTTTAAAAGGGATGTCTCTTTTTATCACTATGCATGATTAAGTTGCTAATTGGTTTGACATTGGTGTCATTTGGCTGCTTTTTGCTTTCTTATTGGAAAGCCTGCATTGCTACCTGTGTTCAAAACTCCTAGCTGGCTCCTCTCCTCTCCCCACCCGTTACTTCTGGGTATGTTTTGATAATTGACAAAGTGGCACTTTTCTCTCTTCTACCCTTTCTCTTCTCATTAATATTTGTTTTGAGCCAACCTCATTTCCATTTTTATGAAAGACCAGGAGAAATCATCAGCCCTTGGGATGTTCAGAGTTTTTCCACGGCTTGACTTCCCCTAACCTCATCTCTTGACCCCTATTATATGTTTGCCCTTGCAGGGATAGTGGTTGCTCTGTAAGTCAAGGGATGTTCTGGAGTTATAGATCTAGAGATGAGAAAATGTTCAGAAACTTTACAGATGAGGAAACTGAAGTCTAGGAAGGTTATGTGATTTATCCAAGTCACATAGCCAAATAGATAGTAAACCTCAGAAGAGGGATGTCTTCTGAACCTGATGTTGAGAAAGATTGATGGCAAAAAGGATAACATAGAATGAGATGGTTAACTAGTGTCAAAGAAGCAATGAGCATGAACTTGGTCAGATTCTGAGAGATTGTGGAAGATAGAACAGGCTGGCATGCTGATGTATGAGATCACAAAAAGTTGTGACAGCAACAACAAAAACTTCTGACTCTAGATCTCTTTCCAATGTGCTATGTAACTTCCTAATGCTGTTTCACTCTCTCATGGGTTGATCCAGATTGTTTTGGTCCTGGCTCTGTATCTATGGTTCATGAATAAGAGGTACAAGGCATCATAACAGCTGACATTATGGCTAAAGAAATAGATTGGCTCTCAGGACATCTGACTTCTCCCTCCCTCCCAAAACAGCAAGCAATCTGATATAGGTTAAATATTTGCAATCCTTTTATATATATTTCCATATTTGTAATGTTGTACAAAAAGAATAATTATAAAAGGAGGAAAACATATGAGAAAGAAAAAAATAATGGTAAAAGTACAATGTTTTGAACCACATTCAGTCTCTGTAGTTTTCTCTCTATATGGACTGGCATTTTCTATCCCAAGTCTATTGGAATTGCCTTGAATCACCTCATTGTTGAAAAAAGCCAAGTTCATCAGTATTGATCATCACATAATTTTGCCATTATTTTGAACAATATTCTCTTGCTTTTGCTCACCACTCAGAATCAGTCCACATAAGTTTTTCCAGACTTTTCTCCAATTGGTCTGCTCATCATTTTTTATAGAACAATAATAATATATTACCTTCCTATATAATAACTTATTCAGCCATTCCACAACTGATGGGCATCCACTCTATTTCTAGTTCCTTGCCACTGAAGCATACTAATTTTTCTTTGTCTGCTTTTTTTTCTCTCATGGGTTTTTTCCCTTTTGTTCTGATTTTTCTTTTACAACATGACTAATATAGAAATGTGTTTAAAATGATTGTACATGTCTAACCAATATCAGATTGCTTATTGTCTTGGGGAGATTGAAGGTAGGGGAGGGAGAAAAGAAAATTTGGAATTCAAAATCTCTTACAAAAATGAATATTGAAAACTATCTTTACAATTGTACATGTTTAACCTATATTGGATTACTTGCTTTCCAGAGAAGGGAGGAAAGAGGAGGGAGGGGGAAAATATGGAACATAAGGTTTTGTAAGGGTGAATGCTGAAAATATTTTTGCATGTATTTTGAAAAATAAAAAGCCATTATAAAAAAGAAAACTCTTTACATGTAAATGGAAAAATAAAATGCTATTGAAACTAAAAGTAAAATCAAATGAGTGGATTAGATTGGGGGTATCCAAGGTTCTTTTAGGTCAAAGAAAATTCTGGAATCATAGATTTAAAGCTTAGAAGATACTCTAAATCATCTAGTCTGATGATGATGAAGCTGAGGTACAAGTTTTAGCACTTGGATCTTCTGGTCCTTCTCTGTAAGGTCAGGATCAGGGTTACTTTCAACCTCTTACTGGCCATGGGACAAATTTGGTTAGATGAGCTCTCCCTAGCTGCCCTTATTTCTTTGAATTAATAGCAGAAGAAACAGAATGTTGGTCTTCCCCACTAAACTGTGAGCTCCTTGAGAGCCTTTCTTTGTACCCTTAGTTCTTAGCACAGTGCCTGGTAAACAGTAAACACTTAATAAATGTTTGTTGATTGAATTAACTCTCCTACTGTAAAATGTATTCTTGGGTATGGTAACCTTTTAAGGTAATTCTTAAGAGCCTTTGGGCCTGTATTTCAATATTTAGGTAGTTGTGGTTGCCCTAACTGTTATTAAGTAAAGTTTATATAATGACTTTGGATCTTACCTATCTGATATAAATTTCTTTTGAGCTTCCTTTTCAGAAAAGTTCACTCCACAGAGCTTAAGGAATCTAAATGTTTTAGAATCTAGAGCTGAAAGAGATTTTAGTAGTTATCTAGTTTAACCCTTCATTTAAGATATTAGGGACCAGAAGCCCAGAAAGTATCAAAATGCTTACTTAGTCAAACAGGGATTAAGCAGCAGAAATGAGATTTTATTTTAACTCCTCTGAATTTTAATTTAGTGATCTTCCCAGAATACCCACACTGCTTCCTATTATAACCACAATGACCAGTGGCAATAAGGCCTCTGGTACACCAATCTGTAGATATAGAATGGGAAAATTTGAGCCAACTTAGAAGGAATCCAAGCTTAGCTTGTGCTCCCACACACAGAAATTTGTTGTTCAGTAATTTTTCAATCATATCCTAGTCTTTGTGATCTGATTAGGAGTTTTCTTGGCAAAGATACTAGAATGGTTGACCATTTCCTTCCCCAGCTCATTTTACAAATGAGGAGACTGAGGAAAATAGAGTGAGTGACTTGCCCAGAATCACACAACTAGGAAGCATCTGAGACTGGTTTTGAACTTGGATTTTTCTGAGTCCAAGCTTTACCTACTGTACCACCTACCTGTCCTATGCATAAAAGAGCCTATTGCACATTCAGTCTGCTTCTTCACTGCCAAAAGAGCTGTCAGATATGACTAATTTTCTGGCCTTCAAATCACATCAGACTTCTCTAGCAGGCTTACTCCTTTTCAGAGAGCTTGATCTTGATTTACAGCAGCCAAATTCTGTTCTAACCAAAGAGAAGACAAATTAAAATATGGCAAAGTGCCTCAGTGATCGACCGCTGATCCTACATAATACTTTGATCCCTCTCAAGCTGATCTCTCATTAAAAGATGAATAATGGGGTTACCACCATACAAATTCAATGACACATGAAAATACCAATGCCCTAGTAATTTAGATAACTGTGAGGTGCTCTACTGGCAAGTTTATCACTTTGACCTCAAATGAAGCAGACTTTGCAACTGGCTTTTAATTTTTTCCTCTTCTCAGCACTCATCTTCTCTCCTTCCCCTGGCCCTGCAATAAGGATGTATCTTGGAAATTAAATTACTGTCCATCCACAACCACTATTTCCTCTGGTTGTTTTTTTTAAATGTTCCTTAATGAATCAAGAGCAGTGTACTTGTGTTGCTGGTCAGAACACAGATAATTTTCAGCTATGGAAAGATTCTTAATCAGTTGCTGAAAGATCAGATTTCTAAGGATGCTCTTTATCTGAAGAGCTGTAATGGATGGATGGCCAGTCAATTTACATTAGCTTGCTTGAAGAGCAGGGGAAAAAAGACTTAGACTCTCTGATTTTATTGGTACAGGGAATTCCTAGCTGAGCAAACTCCCTCTACTAATGCAGGCTGGCACCTTATCTGCCAAGCCTTAAAGAGCTGCCTAGCACACTTTAAGGTTAAGTGACTTACTCGGAGTATGTTCTTCTGTTCAGTCATATCTGACTCTATGATTCCATTTGGAGTTTTCTTGGCAAAGATACTAGAGTGCTTTTCTATTTCCTTCTCCAGATCATTTTACAGATGAGTAAACTGAGGCAAACTAGAGTTAGATGACTTACCCAGGGTCACACCGCTAATGTCTGAGGCTAGACTTGAATTCAGGAAGACAAGTCTTGCAGAGTCCAAGTTTGGTGCTCTTTCCACTGCACAACTAAGGTCCCACAGTATTAGTCAGAGGTGAGACTTGAAATTTGGTCTAAGGCCAGTTCTATATCTACTCTATTTTCATGCTTTTCATTTGTTTTTTTTTTTAAATCTGGAAAATTCTAGGTGTTGGCAGGGAGATTTGTTTTTTTCTGATTCTTTTCCCCACCACAATTCCCCACCAGGAAATTCTGCTGGAAACTCAAGGTGGTTGTGGTATAATTGTCAGTGTATTTGCACATTCCTGAGTGGTGCTATATTAACCAATGTTTAGCACAGTGCTTGACATCTACTAAGCACAAGATAAATGCGTGACACTTAGGTGACTCAGTGGATGGAGTGTTGGAACTGGAGTCAGGAGCAACTGAGTTCTAATTCGGCTTCAGATATTTACTAACTGGGTGACCCTGTGCAAGTCACTTAACTCTGTTTGTCTAGTTACATCCTCTGTAAAATGAGCTGAAAAAGGAAATGGCAAACCATTATCTTTGCTGAAAAGATCCCAAATGTTGTCACAATCATATGTGATTGAAGTAACTAACAACAAAAGATAAATACTTATTTATTTGGCTAATTTTTCTTTGAGCTTTTAAGAATCATAATGTTTTGGAGCAAAAAAGAATCTTTAGAAAAAAAGCTAATTTTATTTTTAAAAAATTAATAAGCATTTATTTTCTTTCTCTTCTAACACTCCCCCCCTCCAAAGAAAATAAAAATTCTTATAACAAACATGCCTCATTAAGCAAAATAAATTCCCAAGTTGGCAGCATCCCCAAAATGTTATATATGTGTGTGTTCAGAGCTACTCAACTCTCTATTAGGATGTAGGTGTCTCATTTTTTTTAAGCCCTTTGGAATCAGAATTAGTCATTACATTGTTCAGTGTGAAATCTTTTGAAGTTGATTATTTTTACAATGTTATTGTTAATTGTGTAAGTTATTCTCCTGGTTCTTGTCATTTCATTTCACAAGAGTTTGTGTCCCACGTTTCTCCAAAACTGTACCTTTTGTCATTTCTTATCATACAGTAAGATTCTATTACATCCAAATACCATGATTTGTTCAGCCATTCCCCAATTAGTGGGCAACCCTTTAATATCCAGTTTTTTGGTACTACAAAACAAAAATGTACATATGGATCCTTTTCCTCCCCCTCTCTTTCCCTCTCCACCTTCTTTTCTTTTTTTTCTCTTCCCCCTCCCTGTTTCTCTTTGTCTGTCACCTTCCCTTCCTTCCTCTCTCCTCCCCCTTACCTCTCCCTTTCCTTCTTTCTCTCCCTTTCTCTTTCCTCTTTAATAAAGTATAGTCCTTGCAATATCACTAGATTAAAGAGTATAGATAATTCAGTTATTTTTCACATATAGTTATAAATTCATTTTCAGAATGACTGGACCAAGACTTCATAGTTTCATCAACAAAGCATTTTCCCACAGCCCTCCACCATTTCTCATTTTTCCTTTTTGTCAGTTTTGTTTATCTGATAGAGGCAAGGTCTTAGTTGGAAAAAAGTGAGACCCAGGGATGGGAAAGTGACTTAACCAAAAATCACAAAGATGGGAGGTGGAAGAACTGAGACTAGAATCCAAGTCTCAAGTCAACAAATTTAAATATTTAATAAGTATCAATCATGCAAGGTAGTATATTAGTGCTAGCCTCCAGGTTTTTTTAACTTCCTTATCTATTCTGTCTAGATTTCTTTTATTTTATATATATATATATATGTGTGTGGATGTATAAATATATATATATATATACATACAGACATATATATATTTCTGTTTATTTTCCTTAATTACATATAAAACATGTTTTGGTTTTTTTGATTATACATGTACATTCTTTTTTACATATTTCCCTATGAATCATATTGAGAGAGAAAAATCAGAACAAAAGGGAAGAACCACAAGAGAAAAAAATAGAAGAAAACAAAGTGAACATAGTATGTGTTGATTTACATTCAGTCTCCATAGCTCTGACTGGATGCAGGTGTCATTTTATATCCAAAGTTAATTGGGATTACTTTGGATCACTGAACCTCTGAGAAGAACCAAGTCTTTCATAATTGATCAATGCACAATTTTGCTGTTACTGAGTACATTGTTTTCCTGGTTCTGCTTATTTCACTTAGCATCAGTTCATGTAAATCCTTCCAGGCCTTTCTAAAATCAGCCTTTTTGTTAAAGAACATTTTTTATACAACAATAAGATTCCATTACTTCCATGCACAATAACTTATTCAGCCATTCTCCAATTGATGGGTATCTACTCATTTTCTAGTTCTTTGCCCCCACAAAAAGAACTGTTACAAATATTTTTGCACATGTGATCCTCCTTTCACCTCCTTTATGATTTCTTGGGGATACAGATCTATTGGTTATTTTTAAGTTGGCTGGTGTTTGTGTTTCTTTTGTGCATTCAAGCTAAAGATTAAGGGTCCCATGTGCTAAGCTTAGTCACCAATGAAACACGATGTCACAAGGTTCTGGAAAGTCCCCTTCCCAAAAGAAATCCCCCACCTCCTTCCTCTACATTCTGCTATTATCTAAACTCTAAACATGAGGAGTTTTTTTTTTTCTCTTTGTATCCTACAGTGCCTAGCAAAGAGTAGATTCTTAATAAATGTATATTGGTTGGTATCACATAAACTTTGAGTTTAGCATTGGTCTTTCTCCAAGAAGTCTTCTCTTTAGATCCTTGTGACATCATTAGAATGTGAGCTTCTTGAGGGTAGGGACTGTGGGGGTTTTTTTGTTTTGTTTTGTTTTGCTTTTGTTGTTGCCTTGCTTCTAATCCCTAATGCTTAACATAGTGCCTGGAGCACAATAAGTGCCTAATAAATGCTTACTTGCTTGATTGCCAGACATACAATCTTAATATGTCTGTAACCAATCAGTTCTGTGTCCTGAAGAGTTAGAGAAAGAAAGTTCCTGACCTTTGGAGGAAACAAGGGGAAAGGGACAAGGGAGACCTGAGGGATCTGAAGACATTTTGTCAAGTTGACAATTTTGCTTAAGACCAGACACAGAATTGAACTCTGAAGGTTCTCTATGTTATCCATGATTTTGACAAATTTATCAATATGTTAGGGGCAGCTGGACGGCACAGTGGATAAACCCCTGGACCTGGAGTTAAGAAGAGAAAAATCTGGCCTTAGATACTTAGTAACTTTGTGACCTTGGTCAAGTTACTTTACCTTGTTTACCTCAGTTCCTCATCTGTTAAATGAACTGCTGAAATAACAAATCACCCCAGTATCTTTGCTAAGCATACTCCAAAAATTTACTGGGGCAACACAATTAATTAAATCCCAACGTACCAACCCAAAGAACTTTCCGCCACTCCCTCCCTTTCCCAAGAACCACATAGGGCAGTAAAATCAACACTAGCATTCTCTGCTAATTATTAAAATCCACAAGATTGTCCTCTGGTTGCCTGTCCAGGGATGGCAGCTGAAACCTTAATATTATCAGGATTTTTTTTCTTTTTCTTTTCTTTTCTTTTTTCTTTTTTTCTTTTTTTTTGGAGAGAGAATGGTTTAGTGCACAGGATACTAGACTGGAGTGAGTAAAATAAGTGTTCAGATTTAGATTTTGAAACTTACTGTTTTATTCCCTCCACTCCCCAATCTTTTCTCTATCTCCTGGCTTTTATAACTAGTCTCATCTTCCTCAAAAAGTCTTTATTGACCTTCCCCCAGCTCTTTTGGTATGAGTGCCTTCTCTCTGAAATAATCTCCAATATATCCTGTCTCTATTTTGTTTGCACATATTTGTTTGCATGTTATTTCCCACATTACAAAGTAAGCTCTTTAGGGCAAGGACCATTTTTTGGTCCTACTTTACATCCCCAGGACTTAGCATAGTGATTGTCACATAGTAAGTGCTTAATCAGTAGAGGGAGTTCCTCACTGGGATCTAGTGGTGTAGTGTAGACAGTGTTGAGGACAGCTAGACGGTGGAACAGCAGATTGAGCACTGGGTGTACAGTCAGGAAGACCGGAATTCAAATCTGATCTCAAACATTTACTAGGTCACTATGGGACCCTGTTTGCCTCAGTTTCCTCATCTGTCCCTCTCTACTGATGGGGATGAGCACTTCTGGGAGTAATTTCAGCAAATTTCCTCTGGCACAGAATAGTCAAATGACATGCTCAGGGTCACATAGCCATTGTGTTTCAGAGGCAGAACTTGAACCCATGCCTTCTTGATTCCAAAACATGGATCATTAGCATGTTAGCACGAATATCAAAATCAGAACCAAATGAGAATATGTGGCTTTCAGATGAGGCAATTCTTACTTCGATTATTACAATAAGCTGATGATGCTGAAAAAATGGAAATGAATAAAAAGCCAGATGATGACACCAACTATCATTATTTAATAAGGAAGTTCAATCAGTGCAAATCAGTTGCCAAAGTGAGACAAAACTCCCTGAAGCAGAGGGCTATTTTATTTTTTAATATTAATAGTCTTTTGGTAATACTCTATGACTTAGTCATAGAATATCGCAATCTTCAGAGAACTAAAATTAAGGTCACCCAAAGGGCAATAGAGAAGGGCAGGATGGATATATATAGAGCACCACATATTACTGTGAAGAATTACTCAACAGAAGCTGTATAAATTATATCATGAAAGAGATATATAATTGGAAAAGGAGGTGGATTAGTGGTGTAATAGGAGAGAGGAATAACTGCTGGACATTTCTAACTGATGGACAATTGGTAGCTAATGATCCACTTAAGTCTGGAAAGGTTTTCAGGTTTTCAGCTTCAAATCCTTCCTAGCTATCTCTCATCACCTCAGTTTACTAAACTGGAAAATGGGGGTAATGATAGCACTTCCCTTGAAAATTGTTGTAACCATAAAATGAGATAACAATTACAAAAGCATAATGCCCAGCACATAGGCACTATATAAATGAACTTTTTTTGATAGACTTCCATTGGTATCCAAGCAAGATCAAACAATCTAAAGGAATGTTCAGGAGACTGTGTAAAATTTATAGAAAATTATGAACAAGATTCCAGAATAAGAAGATATAGAGGGGTTACAACCTGAACTGCCAAAGAAGTTACCTGTATTGATAAAATCAAAGATTAATCACCTTAACAAACCAGAGATGAGTTCATGCATCAGAGAAGATAGAGAAATTGAGGTCTTGAAATTTTGCCCATTGTCATTGCAAGAGGCTGTGGGGAAAGAAGTTAAACTAAAGGAAATGAAGATGGGTTAGATGAGAAGGTTTTTAATGTCCTATCAAACTCTGAGATCTCATTAGGTCAAGATGTGGTTTTCTTAGAGTAGTCTAGTCATAAATAAGAAGCCAAAGTTCAAATCAGCCAGCAGTGGATATTTGTGGTGTCCCACAGTTTATGTTGGGAATTCTAGGTCTTGGAAAGACATAGGATGGAGAGAAGGGAAGGAATTCCTTCCTACTTGTCATAGAAAACCAGCCAAGAAACTAAAACAGAGAGAATTAGGCAAAGTAGGCAATAAGACTGGGGACTAGAATTTCAATTAATTCTAAGTGAAGTCTTGATCATTCCCAACAAGGACTTCTACCTCAGGATATGTGGTCAGAGTGGGAGTAGTAGACTGCCAACAAGTGACTGCTCCCTAGTGTCATCTTGACTTATCTCATCTCTGTACATTTGTGAGGTGAAATGAGGAAGAGAAATTTGTGCCCAGACCCAGAGAGCAGAACTATGAATTTTGAGTGGGTGTCGAAGAGTCAGATTTCAGCTCAAAGAAAAAACTTCCTAAAAAGCTAGGTCCCATGAGAAAAGGGGGGAGGGGAAAGGAGAAGGGCAGAAGGAATTGAGATTCCTTAATCTAGAGAAGATATCAATCACAGTGCTCTCAGAAGTAACAAAAGGCTTGCTTCCCTGTCCTCAGTGAGTTTACAAGGACATACCCACAAACATAAAGTGACTGATAGATAGGGTCTTGGAAATGATCAGGCTCCCACTCTTATTTTATAGCTGAGGAGCATGAAGATTAGAGAAGAACCTAAGCTTACATGACAGCAAAACAAAGAGAACCCAGATTTTCTTTCCCTCCAATGCTCTTGATTCAATGATTCAATGGAAGAAAGACAGATTTTGAAGTCTAAAGACTTGGGTTCAGACCCTAGTTCTATTCCTGTGGTCAAATCATCTAATCTCTCTGTGCTTTCATGCCCTCATCTTTAAATTGAGGGAATTGCAGTGTTACTACTGGGTTTATATCCCAAAGAGTTCTTAAAGAAGAGAAAGAGACCTATGTATGCAAAAATGTTTGTGGCAGCCCTGTTTGTAGTGGCAAGAAACTGGAAACTGAGTGGATGCCCATCAATTGGAGAATGGCTGAGTAAATTGTGGTATATGAATGTTATGGAATATTATTGTTCTGTAAGAAATGACCAACAGGATGATTTCAGAACAGCCTGGAGAGACTTACATGAACTGATGCCGAGTGAAATGAGCAGGACCAGGAGATCATTATATACTTCAACAATACCATATGATGATCAATTCTGATGGATGTGGCCCTCTTCAACAATGAGACGAACCAAAGCAGCTCCAATAGAGCAGTAATGAATAGAACCAGCTACACCCAGAGAAAGAGCTATGGGAAACGAGTGTGAACCACAACATGGCATTTCTAATCCCTCTGTTTTTGTCTACTTGCATTTTTTATTTCCTTCTCAGATTAATTTTACCTTATTTCAAAATCTGATTCTTCTTGTGTAGCAAAATAACTTTATGGACATGTATACATATATTGTATTTAACATATACTTTAACATATTTAACATGTATTGGTCTACCTGCCATCTGGGGAAGGGGGTGGGGGGAAGGAAGAGAAAAGTTGGAGCAGAAGGTTTTGCAAGGGTCAATGCTGAAAAATTACTCATGCATATATCTTGTAAATAAAAAGCTATAATAATAAAAAATTCTTAATTAAATTAAATTTAAAAATTAAAAAATAATAAATTGAGTGGGTTGGATTCATTGGAATCCAATTCCCTTTCAGATCTAAATCTGTATTTCCAAAATGAAAAACAAAAGGAAACTCCTAATCCTAAGAAGTAATGTGGTATATTTAAATATGCAATGATAAATTATCATCAAAATAGTTTTTTCTAAACCTGGAAAGATTTATATGAACTGATGCAAAGGTCCCAGTAAGCAGAACCAGGAAAATATTGTACACAGCTGCAGCAATATTGTGCAATGATCAGCTCTGATGGACTTAGCTCTTCTCACCAATACAATGATCCAAGACAATCCCAAATGATTCATGATGAGAAGTGCTATCCACATCCAGAAAAAGAACTGATAAGAGTTCATTGAAACATAATATTTTTCACTTTTTTTGTATTTTCTTCTTTTTTGTCTCTTTCTTCTTTCATAAAATGACTAATGGAAACATTTTGCTTGATTGTACATATGTAATCTAAATCAAATTGCTTACCATCTTGAAGGAGGGGAGGATAGAATTTAGAACTCAAAACTTAAAAAAATAAATATTAAAAATTTGTTTCTACATGTAATCAGGGGAAATTTATGTGTGATATATGTGTATGTGTGTGTAAAAATATATATACATACACATTTGCAAATGTATACATGTACAGTGTATTGTTCAGAGGAAGGATGCAAACAGACAATATTGGTACTACCATGCTAAATTGAACATATATTAAAGGAACAAGCTACAACTAATGGATTTATGGTTTCATGTATAATTCCCATTTTTCTGGCCTTTTATGTGTATTGAAATGTCTTTATTTTTGATGATTCTCTAGGTCATTATAAAAATAATAATTAAAAACAAATGAATATTAAAATTTGTCTATATATGGGAAAAATAAAGTATTATTGGAATAGTTTTTCTTTATATTTCTAAAGAATCAAGTAAGAGGAGCTAGATTTTGATTAAAGCAGGAATATTTCAGGTGGGCATAAGTAAGATTTTGATTGGCAAGGGTCAAAAGGTGATGAAGGGCCTTGAGGTCATTTCATATGAGAATTGATTGAAAGAATTGGAAAAAAAAGAAGACTCAGAGAGAATATGACAGCAATCTCCAGTTATTAGAAGAGCTGTCACATAGTGAAAGCATTCCAGAGGGCCTCACCGGGGACAATGGGTAGAAAATGAAGATGGGCAATTTTAGGCTAGATGTCAGGAAAAACTACTTAACATTTAGGAATTCCAAAAGTGGAAAGTGCTTGCTAGAAAGCTAATAGGTTTCTCCCCTTGGAGACCTTTAAGGAGATATTGAGCAGTTTTTTCTTAGGCTGTAATGGGAATTCTTTTTGTGTATGGATTGAATTAGATGCCTACTGCCTCTCAGATTCTGTGTTTCCAAATGGCATCTTTATCCAGGGAGATAATTTGGAAGAGGAAAAGCAAAAGTTTTGAGTAGTCTACACATTGAAATGGTTGAAGGGAAGGAGATGGACAAGATGACCTCTATTATTCCCTTCTACCTCTGGGAAACCATGAGTCCCAAGTTTTCCTTTCCAGCCACAGTAGAGACTTATAGTGTGACCTTCATAGACACATTTGTCCTTTCCCACGTCTGCTTCCTTATCTTTCAAATACCCACCGCTTCTTCTAACATACTCAGCGATGAAATGAGCCTTGGAGATTACAAATTGCTCATTAACTTACCCTAAGCTATTGGGTTTTCCTTTAAGTGCAGAAGGTGGCACATGCCCCCTCCTCTCCCTTTCCTTCCATTCCATTCTGAGCAAGGTCTCCAAAGGAAAAGGGCTGAGGATGCTAATCTCTGGACCTTCTGGAAGGAACCAAAGACTGTGGATATGGATTAATTACAGAGATGTTTAATTATGTATTTATATTCCATTCTTATTCCTTTTAAACCATTTCTAACTAGAATAATAATGCATCTTCCATGTGAACTCATGCTAATGCCATCTCTGTCCCCCCTCTCATGAATATTTATGCCTGTAACTCTTTTCCTCACACATCTTGCAAGATAATGACAAGGGGACTAATAAGCATCTGAGTCACAGAGATTCTGAAACCATTAATTGCCCCATATTTTTATGGCACACACAAATAATTTCCAAGCAAGGCAATTACGGTTTACTGAGTTGTATGAGCATAGAGTTTTGGGCCAAGAAAGGGACCTGAGTTGGTCACCTGGTACATCTCTTAGTCTTTAGGCAGATCCACATCCAAATTTAGATGAACCTCTGCCCTCCTTTCCAAAGTAGGCTCTGGAATCCTTGAAATTCTCTTAACTTAAGTAAAGAAGTCTTAAGACTAAATTGAGTTCTACTTGTTTTTGTCTTAGTGGAGACAAGAAAAGGATCATGAGTTTAGAACTAGAAATGACCATAGGGGCCATCTAGTCCAACCCTCTCAAACATCCAGTAAGTTGCAGAACCAGGATTTAAATATATCCTGTGACATCAAGTTCAGTGTTCTTTCTATTAAGCCACACTGAATAGTGGCTCTTTTCCTGTTTAAAATCCCTGTAGAAACTTGACTATAAGTAAGTTTTCCCTAGGAGGGTCCCTTCAATTCTTTATTATTTGATTAAGGAGGAAAGTCATTTTATGGTGGAGAGTGCTGGACCTGGAGTTAAGAATACCTGACTTCAAATCTAACCTCAGGTACTTGCTAGCTGTGTGACTAGAGGCAAATAACTTTCCTGACCTCTGTTTGCCTCAGTTTCCTCAACTGTAAAATGGGGATAACAATAGTATCTACCTCCCAGAATTGTTGTGATGAGCAAGTGAGATAATATTTGTAAAAGCATTTAGCACAGTGCCTGGCAGTTAGACATGCTATATAAATGCTTATTCCCTTCTCCTCTCATCAATCTCTCCAACAGACATAAAATCCAATTCTCAACCAGATGTTTTACCTTTTTTGGAAAGTAGGGAAGAAGAGTCCTGGGACCTGTCTTGGATCATCTCAGATTGGAGGAGTGATTGTGTTGTTAGAGATGAGGATTGTCCATAGTCCATACTTTAGGGACTTTTCTACCTTTGGACTCCAGCTTCAGATGGTCCTAGGAACCAATACTACTTTGACTATAACCATACCTTTGTCCTTTTGACAAAGAACTTTGTATGTACATCACAAAGATCAGAGCTGTATCTCTTTGTCATTTCCCAAGTTTCATACCAACACCAGAGAATGCAGATTCCCATTTTCTGATTAGTCAAGAGGGCAAGATTTGAGAGGTGAGAGGAGGGAAAGGGAGGTTAGGCACCTGTACTCTCTACTTTAAGTTTTTTCCAATGGAATAATCTTGGCTCTAATCTCAGACTCCTGACCCTGACAAAAAGAAATGTAACTAATTCAATTGCTATGATAAAGACTGGAGGAGAGTTGCCTCTCTTTGGTAATTATTAGAAGTATTAGAAATATAGAGGTAAAGAAATATTGTTTTCTTACTTTTCTAACATATCAAAGCAGTGTGAGAGTTAAAAGCACCTCTGGGTTTCCAGTTCTGAAGCCATCAGAGTATTGTTCATCCCTGTTTTCTTATTTGTAAAGTATTTAACACAAGTGTTTAGCAGATATAAGTAGTAGTTTTAGTAGCAGTAATAGCAGTAGCAGTAATAGTAGTAGCACTAGAACCAAATTCTCAATAGTAGTAGGTCTCAGAGGTAGCAGTATTAGTAACAGCAGTTGTAATAGTAGTAGTAATAGCAGTAGTATCAACTTCTCAATAGTAGTTGTCACTATCATAGTAGTTGCAGTAGTTGTAAGCAATTATAAAAAAAATAATCATAGTAATACTAAGAGGTACTATATAAATATTTACTCTCTTCCCTTTCCTCTCTAACCACCTTTTTTGGGGGGAAAGGTCTCCAAATGATTTGGCATGGTCCCTGTATCCATGGAAAAAATTTTAAAGTGGCTAATATGAATAACAAACCTTAGGAAAGTTGAACCCAGCACTCTCTCTTATAATTCAGGGCTTCTTAAACTTTTTCTCTTCTCCACCCTTTTCACCCAAGAAATTTTTACACAACTCCAGGTAGGTAAGGCAAACATTTACTGACAGTAAATCATAATTTCATGATCCTCGCAATAATTTACATAATCCCTTATGGGGTTGAGACCTATCATTTAAGACACTTTGTACTAAATAATGACCTTTTAGAGAGAGTGTGTGGCATAGTGGATAGAGAGTTGGTCTTGCAGGCAGAAAGACCAGGGTAGATGCTCCACCTGTGATGGGCTTATCTACTTCTGACTGGATTAGTCACTTAACATCTTAGTACTCTAAGCCAATGGTGTCAGACTCAAATAGAAATGGGGGAAGGGCACTAATCTATATATATAAATATCCCTGGGAGCTGCTCATTGTCTTAGAAAACCACAGAGTGTTTATATATTTCTTTTTCTTTTTTTAATTAATTTCTTTATTTTATTACATATTTCCCATTTACATTTTCATCTGGTTTAGGCTGCGTTTGAGAATGTTGCAAGACTCATGTGACAGTATGTGTTTAACACCTCTGCTCTAGTTACAGAAATGGTTAAGCCCTGCATTTTATGTTGGAGTTCCCTAAATGCATGAAATCACAGTTCCAGTCCCTGCTGTCCCTCTTGGAAGCTTGAAGGCAACAGGTGATCCAAGTATCACTTCTCTGGGGTGTGGAAATTGAGCTCAGCAGTTGAGGATCACATAAGCAGCTCTCCTGCAGAATTTGTGATACCTACCATTGTTTAGATCCCCTCTTTTGAAGTACATCATAAATGCTGGAACAGCACCGACCAACCCATACAACCGCAGACACCTGGTGGCCAGAATAGTGACTACTGACATCTCGCAGCAGCTTAGCAGCCAGACTACAGAAAGAAATATGCAGGAGCCCTAGGCTCTTACAGTTACATCCCTCCTTTATATTTCACATAGGCCTTTGTGTTCATGCTTTCCCCACATGCCATGTAGTTAATATTGCCCAAAGTGTGTCAGAATACTAGCATACCAGCTCTGTGCAAATCCCGTAAATCCAATGGCTAATATCAGACCCTGGTGGAGGTGCTAATATAATCAGTCCATACCTCACTTCTAATATTCTCAGAGGGATACAAGAAGGCAGAAGGCCTCCAGTGGTCACCTCTAGTAGGCACACATACTGTCCATTCTTCTGGTACTGTGCCACAATGTGCTTTTGTTTGATGCTCAATCTGAGCCCAGTGATTGATTGATAGAAAGGAAGCACTCCCCCGCCCCATTCATTTATTTTTTTTAATTTTCCAAATACATGTAAAGATAGTTTTCAATGTTCATTTTTCTAAGATTTTGTGTTCCAAAGTTTTCTCCCTCCTTCCTTTACCTTTCTCCTTCCCAAAACAGCAAGCAATCTGATATAGGTTAAATAATTGCAATTCTTTTAAACATATTTCCATATTGTTATGTTGTGTAAGAAAAATCAAACAAAAATAAAAAAAATTTTAAAGTGAAAATACTATGTTTCAAGTTTCTCTGATAAGGCCTTACTTCTCAAACACTAAGGAAACTGAGTCAAATTTATAAAATAGTAAGAGTCATGCTTCAGGTGATAAGTGATCAAAAGATATGATCTGTGTCCAAAGGGCTATGAATTCATGCATATCCTTTGACCTAACAATAACACTACTAAGCATGAATATCAAAAGAGATTTTAAAAAAGAAAAGAAAAAGGACCTATATATACAAAAATATTTGTAGCAGCTCTCTTCTCTGGACAAAAAAATTGGTTAAATAAACTGTGGTATTAACATATTGTCGTGGAATATTATTGTTCTATGGAAAATGAGCAGGATGCTCTCAGGAAAAAAAAACTGGAAAGTCCTCCATGAACTCAAGCAAAGTGAAATGTACTGTATACAAAGTAATAGCAATCTGGGATCCACAATTACTCTAAAGGACTTATAATGAAAAATCCCATCCATACCCAGAGAAGAAACTGATTGTGTGTGTGTCTCTCTCTCTCTCTCTCTCTCTCTCTCTCGTTCACTCTCTAATTTTATTTTTCTTGAGGTTTTTTTATTAGAGTGGGAAATCAATATTTTAGCAACATGACTTTTAAAAATATTTTACATAACTTCACATGTAGTTTCTTAATGAGAGCTGGAGTTGGGATTAAGGGAGAGAATCTAGAACTTAAAAGTTTTCAAAAACAAAAGTAAAAAAAAATTATATATATATGTTTTTATATATATATATATATATATATATATATATATATATATATATATATATGAAAAACATTAAATAAATAAATAAAAGTTCTGTGTTTCAATCCACATTCAATCCCTCTAGTTTTCTCTCTGGATGCAACTGGCATTTTCCATCCCAGATCTATTAGAATTTCCTTGAATCACCTCATTGTTGAAAAAAACCAAATCTGTCACAATTGATCATCACATAATCTTGTTGTCACTGTGTACAATGTTCTCTTGATTCTGCTCACTTCACTTAGCATCAGTTCATGTAAGTCTTTCCAGGTTTTTCTGAAATCCGCCTGCTCATCATTTCTTATAGAACAATAATACTCCTTTACATTCATTTACTATAACTTATTCAGCAATTCCCTAACTGAGGGGCATTCACTCAATTTTCAGTTCTTTTCCACTACAAAAAGAGCTGCTATTTCTGCACATTCCCATTCATTTATTCATTCAAAAGAAGCATCATGGTATAGTGAATAGAGAACTAGTCTCAAAGCCAGTGAGACCCAAGATCTTACCTTAGATACATGCTGGCTGTGGATCCTGGCCAAATGACTTAATCTTTTAGTATTTTCTCTCTAGGCAACTCTCTAAGATTCTAAGATTGTTAGTTGTTGGGTTTTTTTGTGTTTTTTTTAATGTAAATAGTATTTTTTCAGTTATATGTAAAGATAATTTTCAACATTTATTTTTATAACTTTTTGAGTTCATTTTTATTTTATTTTTTATTTTTAAGTTTTTGAGTTCTAAGTTTTCTTTCTTTCTTCCCTCTCTCTCTTCCCCCCTCCCCAAGACAGCAAGTAATCTGATATAGTTAGACATGTGCAATCATGTAAAACTTATTTCCACATTAGTCATGTTGTGAAAGAAGAAGAATAAAAGGGCAACCCCCCCCACACACACACACACATACATACACAAAGAAAGTGAAAATAATGTGTTTCAATCTGCATCCAGACTCTATCAGTTCTTTTTCTGGATGTAGAAGGCATTTCCTATCACAAATCTCTAAGATTCTAAGTTATAAGGGATGTGTTCACTACCAGTAAGTAAAGAGGTAGCTAGATGCTGAGCTGTGAATAGATCATTGGGTGGAGTCAGAAAGATCTGAGTTTCAATCTAACCTCAGAAACTTATCAACTATATGACAAGGCAAGTCCTTAAACTGCCATCTGCTTTACCTGTTAAATGGGAATCTGAAAATCACAGGGTATCATAATAGCAACCTCCCAGAGTTGTTGTGAGGATTAAATGCAACAATATTTATAAAGCATATTGCCTAACACATGGTAGATGCTATATAAGTGTTTTTGTTATTCAGTTTTTTTCAATTGTGTCTGACTCTTTATGACCCCGTTTAGGGTTCTCTTGGCAAAGATACCAGAGTTGTTTGCCATTTCCTTCTCCAGCTCATTTTATAGATGAGCTGTGTCTATATAGTTACGGAGTAACTGGTAAGTATCTGAGGCCAGATTTGAACTCAGGAAGAGGAGTTTTCCTGACTCCAAGCCTGTTGCTCTATCCACCATGCCATTTAGCTTCTCATATTAATTTTAGTTATTATCATTATCATCATCATTTTTGTTATTATTGTTTCCTCGTCTATATCAGTGAAAGCACAGATTCCGTCCCTATCAAATTCATTCGTGCAATTCTGTTGACTACATTTTGTTTTTAGTGGATAACTGGAAAGTGGGAATGTCATGATATTTGAGCTAACAAGACTAATTTGGCTCTCCAGATTGAGGAGAGTATCAATTTCCTATACTAGTTCTGAGTTTTATGGGGAGGTTCTGTTGACCATCCATCTTTGGCAAGGAAGGCAGGCTGCCACGGTGGGAAGGAGGGGGCCTATGATCAGTGGAAAGATCATAGCAGCATAGCATTAGAGCTAGAAGGAATCTCAGATACTCTTATTTTATAGATAAGGAAATTGGAATCTAAGGAGGCTAAGTAGCTTATGCAGGGTCCCACAAGTAGCAGGCATCAAAAGTGGTTTTTGAACTCAGGAGCTGTGATATCAGAGCCCTGTAGTAGCTCTTTCTTCTCAGAAGAAAGAACTCCTTACTTTTCTTGATTCCAGAAATGGGAATTAACAAAAAGCAGGAAATGGGAACATTAATATGAATTGCAATATGAAGGATATAGCGGGAGACTGGAGTTGCCAGCTTTAGGAATCCAGCTATAAAGACCAGAGGAATGTGCATTTGATGGGTTGGTTTGTGGTAATTTGTGCACATATGCACAGGATCAAGTATCTCTCTTGGAACAAAAGTAGGCAAATCCACTTGCTAGGGTAAGGTCTCTTAAACCTGGGATGCAACGTAAGATTTATAGAGGTTTGTGAACTTAAATAGAAAAAAAAAATCATCAATATAATTGATTTCTCATGTGATCCTCTTTATTTTGTTTCCTGTATATTTCTCTTTCAACCCTATGTATTTCATCATGTATTTTATTTCAGATTTTTTTCTTAAAGAGTCCATAGGCTTCATCAGATTGCCAAAGGGATCTTTGACACAAAAAAAGTCAAGGACCCCTACTTTAAAGCTTCCAGGAACTCACTCTACTACTGATCCCCTTCTCCTCCACTTCAAGATGCAAAGGACAGGTGAAAATCTTGACTCCCAAGGGTTGCCGCTGATCTCAGGCTTAGTAGTTTTTTCTTAGTTCCTTGAGCTTTTAGCCTTTCTCTGTGGGGCCCTTGACACTCTTCCCTTCCCCCTAAACATCCAGAGCCTCAATAACCTCCTTTCAAAAGCCCCCAAACAATGCATTGTTGTCATCGGGTAGGCAGTGGGTGGGAGGTGGGTGGGCCTGGAAATGCCACAGCTGGAGGCCTGGACTCTGCTCTATTAGCAAAAACACTGGGTCCTTCTTACAGGACAAAGCAATAAAATCTCCAGTTTTGTAGAATGGGCTTTTTTTTGTTTTTTGTTTTTTTGATGGTGGTGAGGGAAGTTGATTTTTTTTTCTTTCCAGTTTTCCTTTAAGAGAGTTTATAACATCTCATCCTGGCTTAAAAATAGACCCTCATGATGGTACCCTGTTGTATAAGGCAGAATTTGCTTCTGAAAATGCCAATCCTCCCCCTTTTCTTTCTTCCGCCCTTTGTTTTGTCCTAAAAGACCAACACAGAATCTGCACTATCACTGGGAGAAGCAGCAGAAATTGCAAGTGTTGTAGTGGTCCAGGTGAGGATCACAGGGAACTAGAATTCAGTTTTAGATGAAAAAGAGTAATAGCCATCATGTAGTTTCTCCCTGCTCCTGATAAGAATGAGACTTCATGTCTGGTTTAAACTAGCTCTGGCTCCATTTAAGTATCCTTTATAGGGTGTTTTTCTTCATGGAACTCAAACCTTTTTATAAACACAAGTGGATTAGTCTCCTCTGTAAGCCAGTTGAGGCATTGGTATGTATTGTTTCTAAAAATAATTTCAAACCAACATCTGTCCTGGTAGGGTGGAGTCGGGTGGTGTAGTTTTCTAACTATATTGGTTCTAAATGTGGACTAGATTCTGGGCAATTTTTGAAATAAATAAACAATTAGTAAATTACAATATTGTTTCCCAAGCTGATTACTGGAGCTTGCAAAAGGTCTTTAACACATGAAAGTGTGTTTGCATTTCATGGATTACCAAAAACCAAACCCAGAAAATTAGTTTTGTGTGGGAAAAGTCAATCCCAGGGCCAACATTCTTAAATAATTAGCTTTATGAACAGAAGGATAAACCAAAGCATAATACACAAAGTTACTAATGTTTCTTACCCCTCTTGAAACATTTTAGTGGACCTTTATTTCTCTACTAACATTAGAACAGGTAATTCAATTTTTTTTGTATTATTAATGGAAACAAGAGAGCTGATAGATTAGAACAAGTAGCAGCATTGACTAAGAGTCAAAGAACATTTGTGGGTAGGTAGTTGTAGAAAAATTGGCCTAATCCATGGTTACAAGCCCAGTTTCTGCTGGGAACTGGGAAATGCCATACTGGGGCGCCCTGATTGGGTTCATTATAAAACAAGATAAAAAGAATCAGAAAAACTCCTAGATTGTCTTGCTACTAGAACATTAGACAGCAGACATGAAGAGCCTGGGGTGTTAGAGAATTGGGTCTATGTCTTAACTAAACTTTCTAAATCCCATAGGGCTAGGTACTTAATAACTGTTTATCGAATTTATTGATAATATTAAGTAATGAATGGGAACTTAAATAAATTGGATAAGTAGAGAAAATTGGCAAAAGGTAACATAGTTGGACAAGGGAAAGAAGGAAGGAAGGAAGCAAGGAAGGAAGAAAAGAAGGAAGGACCTATTAAATATCTTGTGTATGCCAGGCAGTCTGCCAAGTACTTTACAAATATTATCTCATTTGATCTTCATAGCAACCCTGTGAGGTAGGTGCTATTATTATTATCCCCATTTTAAAGCTGAGACATCTGAAGCAGAGTTTAAGTAATTTGCCCAAAGTCACACAAATAAGAGAACAAGGCTGTATTTGAACTCATGTCTTAAATTACTATCTATCCACTGCACTACCAAGCTGACAGAAAGCAAAACATGTGATTTCTAGAAGTGATTCTTCTACAGATACTTTGGATAAGACACTTCCTTTCTCTGGGACTCCCATCTTTGGTAAATGAGGGTATTGAATTCAGTGTTCTTAAAGTTCCCACCCAGTGACAAGAATCTGTGAATCAATTAATGAAAAAACTTTTATTAATGTTTATTATGTGAAAACACAGGTCCAGTTCTTATTTCTATCCATCTCTTCCTAGATGGAACACTAACTTCAAGTCTTGCCTGTGGCACATACAGCCTATGTCCCTCTAGACCAGTCTCTCTACCCCCTTAGACAACTTTACAGCTGCTTATTACAGATATTATCTTATTTTTGATCCTCACAACAACTCTAAGAAGTGGGTGCCATTATTATCTCCATTTTAAAGAAGAGGAAACTGAAATAGACAAAAGTTAAATCGCTTGCTCAGAATTACACAGCTAATCAGTGTCTAAAAAAGAATTTGAATTTAGGTCTTCCTAACTCCAATTCCAGCACTTTCTCTCCTGTACCATCTAGTAGACATTCAAAGATGGGTGATGGTCAAAATTGGGTGACTTAGTACTTCCAGGGCATGGTCCCAAGAGGTTCACAGAAGCAGGGCAAATAGCAAAAAAAATGGACTGAGTGAAGTGTGATTGGCCTGCCCATTCTTCTTAATCAGGACAGCACTGAGATTTTCTGCTTAGGTCTATGAATAGGACATTGAGATGGCTGGAGCCAACAGGGTCCATGTTAAAGAACAGGAGGACAGTCAGTCTGTTGTATGCAGTTATTTCTCTTGTCTGTACCTAGTTATTTATATGTTAGAATGTAAGCTCCTCCATTAGAATGTAAGCTCCTTGGAAGCAAGAACTGCTTTTGTCTTTCTTTGCAACTATTAGTGCTTAATCAGTCAATAAACATTTATTAAGTGCCCACTATGTGCCAGGCATTGTGCTAAAACCTGGATACATGGAGACACATTGTTCTGTAGCATATTATTGTTGTTTAATTCTTAACCTTGTATAGGGTTTTCTTAGCAAAAATCCTGGAGTGTTTTGCCATTTCTTGGTCCAGTGGATTAAGACAAAAAGAAATTAAGAGACTTGCCCAGGATCACACAGCTAGTGTCTGAGGCCAAATTTGAATTCAGATCTTTCTGCCTCTAATTCCAGTGCTCTCTACACTAAGTCCTCTAGCAATCTCTGTTGCCTTGCACTTAGTATTAGCTTAATAGAGGCTTGCCAACTGATAGATTGAACAGGTAGGCTAGTCAGACAATTAAAGGCTATAAAAGTGAGGCAAGAAGTTAATACTTTACCTTGAAGGCATTATTGGGGTTTTGTGAAAGAGTTGGGGGAGGAAATTTTCTTAGAGACCTCAGAGAAGGGAATAACAAATCCAATTCATTACATCTTTGTGGGCAACCTGTGAGTAGAAGAAGGGTTAAGAAGAGGAACTTAGCATCAAGTCACCCTCTTTGACCTTCTTCATGAGAAGCATGGTTTCAGATTCTAGATTTATTTAAGAGAAATCTCTATTTCTTCACCCCTCCCATCCAGGATCTCATTTTACAGAGGCAACCAGGTATCACAGTGGATAGAGCACTGGACCTGGAATGAGGAAGACCTGAATTCAAATACCGCTATGGACACTTAATAAGTGTTTGAGCCTGACCAAATCATTTAATCTTTATGCCCCATTTTCCTCATCTGTAAAATGGGGATAATAACAACACCTACCTCTCAGAGGTATAAGGATCCAGTGAGATACTATTTGTAAAAATGCTTTGCAAACCTTAAAACAGTATACAATTTCTAGCTGTTACTATTTTTTTTTCCTTCTTAAGGATTCTTGGAGCAATGATAGGTTTCCTCTTTCCCCTTACTTAAATTTACATTCAGATTCTCACATTCAGAATGGTGTTTCATTGCATTGCCCAGATTTTGTTTGGGAGGTGGAGGGATGGGGTGGAGAGAAGATGGGAACAAGCATGTGTTAGGCACCTACTATGGACCAAGCACTATGCTAAGCACTTAACAAAGATTGCCTCATTTGATCTTCACAACAACCCCAGGTGATGGGTGCTGTTATTATCCTTATTTCATAGTTAGGGAAACTGAGGCAGACAGAGGTTAAAGAGTTGTATATTTGAAGATTATAGAGATGAAGGAACATGTACTTAATAAGAGACCATATGAAATTCAGATTGAGAGGTCGGGATACCAAAAATCTACTTGGGAACTAATTCTGGACCAGAGTCAAAGGAGTAAATTTTATCTATTAGGAAGACCGCAAGTGATCTTTCTCAGCTTTAGCTGGGTACTGTAGGTGGGAAGGATATACAGTACCTCTGCAGAAGGACAGGGATGATAGCTCTTCCAATTTCAGTTTGTCTTTGTTTGAATTCTGACCAAACTCCTGAGATATAGGCTACTCAGATGAGAACAAAAGAATTCAAGTTCTTGATTAGAAATGATTTCAAACTATTTCTTGTCTTTGGCTTTTATAAAAGAAAGTAAGACTCCACACTCTCTGAAAGACTAACATTGGGGTTTGGGAGCTTCAGAAAGCAATTGCTTTACTTTTTTAATCCAGATGGTATCTTGACCTCATCAGATAACAGAATCAGAGAATGTTGGAGCTGCAGGGTATCTTGTAATGAAAGTCAAATCGATAAGCATTTGTTAAGTGCCTACTGTGTACCAGACATTGTACTAAGCTCTAGGAATACAAGAAATGCAAAAAATAGACCCTATTCTTCAGGAGTTCACAATCTGTTTTAGAACTGGAAGTAACCTTAGAAGCCATTTAGTTCAATTACCTTGTTTTACTGATGATGGTGATATTAAAGGAAGAGTGGCTTCCCTCAAATCACATCATCAATAATAATAATTAACAACAACAACAATAATAGTATTTATAGGGTGCTTTAAGGTTTTTTACAAAGTGTTTTACAAATATTATCTCATTTTTATCCTCACAATAATGCTGACAGGTTGGGAGCTGCTATTATCATCCTCATTTCATAAGTGAAGAAACCGAGTTAATCAGAAGTCAAATGACTTGCCCAGAGACACACAGTAAGAATTGGAAGCAGGATTTGAACTCATCTTCTCTGACTCCAGATCTAGCTCAGTATTCACATCAGCACCCACAGCTAAGATTCCGATCTCAAGTATCTTGATTCCTTTACTATATTACATCTATATATGTTTGCCATTCTCTGCCTTGAGCTAAAATTTTTTTACGTGCATCCTTGGGTCCAGTAACTTTGTGAAAACGGTGGAATTTGTCATCAACCATATCTTTTCCTCCCATTAGTCCCAAATATTTTAAAGTTGACTTGATCTGTGAAGAATGTATTCACACCAAAATGTTAGGAAGAGGTAGCTGATGTTGCAGAGATGACACTGGACATGACTTTCTCATTAGCTGGTTGAATAATCTTGATCCAATTGCTTCCCCCCCTAAACATCATCATCTTCTGTAAAATGAGGGTAGGGGAGGGCTACAAGCTCTCTTAGAATGCCTCCAAATCTGAAATGCTATACTTCTTCTGACTTAATGTGTATGGTATGCAAAGTGAATGAGAAAATAAACTTTCTGGAGAAAGAAAGGTAAAGAAAGACCAAAGACATGAGACTTAGGACTATTTTATGATATTAGAAGAACTCAAAGATGCCTCTTTTGGGGGTTCCTATTAAGATTATTTTAATGTTAAAAGAAGCCTTTTAGAAGAGGGCTTTGCTTAATGCAAAGGAATGATTCTGTCATGGCAGAATTCTTGGATCAATGGGAAAAACATTTTATTGTAGGAAGTGACATTCCCAGAATTCCTTAAATCATACCATAAGGTTAACTGCCTATTTTGCCCATTTTAAAGGAATATTCTTTACTTCAGTCTTTAGATTTAAACCCTGACATAACACGGACAGTAAATACACACTTGCCTTGAATTGGGTTTTCTAAGTTTAAAGGAAAGGACTATATTTCTAAGATCTTTACTCTTTGGAATTAGCCTTCATTACTAGGCATCTATTCATTCCCCAAGGGCTGAGGACATATTAAATTACTTTTAGTTGAAAGAGGAGCTTAGGAAAAAGCCTTGTCTCAGTTTAAAAGCCCCACCATGCTTCCTAATAGATGACTGACTATATTGGCCCCATCTTTAGTGTAGCCTAAGTGTTCAGTCCCCTAAACTGCTTCTGAATGTATTGCTTTGGAAACATCTACTTTGGTCAGGAACTGGCTGAATTGGTCTCTTTCTACCTTTGCTTAGCTATAGGACCGATAATTTACCCAAGTATATCATTGACTGACAAGTCAGAAATAAAAAGAACAATGCAAACAAACAATGGGATCCAGTTCTGACACTCCAGAAAGTTTACAAACAAAAGGCAGAATGGTCTAATGGGGAGAACGCTGGGTCTAATCTTAGTTTTGCCATTAACCAGCTGGGTCACTTGTCTTCTTTCATCTCAATTTCTCATTTGCAAAAATAGGAATAATAATACTTTTTCATTCTCCTTCACAGGGCTGGATCTGGGGAAATCAGTCTAGAAGCTAAATGCATGTGAAAAAGCCCTGACAAGTTTAATGTGCTTTGTGAATGTTATCATTATTATTATATTGTAACACATAATTGTTATAATATAATTTTAGTTGTTATTATATGGTAACATACATACCACATGTATAGTTATATAATATAATAACACATGCCCACAAACATATACATGCAATTAGGGGAGGCACAGTGGAAAGAGCACTGAGTCTAAAATCGGGAAGACTCCATCTTCCTGAGTTCAAATTCGGCCTCAGACACTTACTAGCTTTGTGATCCTATTTGTCTCAGTTTCTCATCTGTAAAATGAGCTGGAGAAAGGAATGACAAACAACTCCAGTATCTTTCAAAAAAACCCCAAATGAGGTCACAAAGAGTTGGACATGACTGAAAGCATGTATGTATTTTGTGTGTGTGTACATATATAATTGACTAATTCTTCTCTCCAAATTTCTAAACACACATGGGGAAAAATACCATGTCCAGAGTCACTGGCTCTACATTTGCGACCTGAATGATCTGTGGCAAATCACTTAACAACTCTGAATCTGTTTCCTTATTTTCAAAATGAGAGATGTTGGACTAGTAAACTCTGAAGTCCCTGGAAGCTCTAGCTCTATAATTCCATAATTCCATATATACTGAAGGTAGACCATCATAGCTATAATCATGGATTTAAAAGCTGGTTAGGGTAAAACTTTCTCAGCTCAAGCCCCTCTTCCAATGCCTCATGGAGGGATGGGTCTTTGCCAATAGAATCCTAGAATCCTACATTTAAGTGTCCACTCTGCACAAGGCAATGTGCAGGTACTGGGAATATGAATCCAAAAATGAGGACTATAAATCCAAAACCTGTACAGGTATCCTAAGTGCTCCTAGAGGACAGGAGCTGTTTTTCATTTTTGTATTCATCTAAATAGCTTGCTAACTTGATAGATAAATTGAATCCTAGATTTTTTTTTCTATTTTGTAGCATGAAATCCAGAAGCCCCCAAGGACTGAGGGATGATGTCGGAAATTGGCTGGTAGTGAAAAGGGCAGCCAATCTCTCTGACTAGCTGAGCTACAAAAACAGGGTCTCAGTGACAATACTGGCAGCTTGGGAACATGCTGCATAGGCAGGCTGGGGATCTGGCTGCAGAGAGCTCTGTGTTCTAAAGTCAATTACATCATTCCCTTGGGGGTGGGGGAAGGGGAAGGACAAAGATTCATCCAGAAAAGCTGATTTGAAAATCTCTGGAAATAAGGAGCTGGATCTGGCACCAAATTACCATGCTCAGATGGAAGAGAATTTGAATTGTTTCCAGGTGGGGTAATTTTTAATCTAATAATATTTAATCTAATTAATATGAACAACATATAATGTTCACTCATTTTGCAGTCATGTCTGACTCTTCATGACCCCATATGGAAATTTCTTGGCAAAGATGCTAGAATGATTTGTCATTTCCTTCTCTAGCTCATTTTACAGAAGAGGAAACTGAGGTAAACAGGGTGAAATGACTTGCCCAGTCACACAGTTAATAAGTATCTGAAGCTAGATTTGAACTTAGAAAGATCAGTCTTCCTGATTCCAGGTCTGTTGCTTTATCTACTGAACTACCCATCTATTCAACATAGTGCCTAAAACTTTTTAAAATGATGGGAGTTGGGGGCAGCTAAATGGTGCAGTAGATACATTACTGGCTTTGGAGTCTAGGAGACCTGGGTTCAAATCCAGCCTCAAACACTTAATATTCTGTACCTGTGTGGCCCTGGGTAAATCACTTAACCCCAGTTGCCTCGCAAAAATAAAATAAAATGATGAGAGTTGTATTAGGTGACCTCTAAGGTCCTTTGCAGCTCTAAATCTGTGATCCCACAATCCTGTTGTTGTTTGTCCTTTCTTTTCAAAAGAGGACCATGGGGAGGGGATGCCATGAGAAGTGAGGAAGAGCTGGGAAAGGTCACCTGCCTCACTTTCCCTCCAGAGCCATCTGGGTCCAGTGGCAAGATCTATGTCTGGACTACTGGAAATGGCCTTAGATGCCATAGGAGACCTTGGCTTTTTTTAAGCTAAGGTCTTCAACAGGTCTCAGTTTGACTGAGACAATGCCCATTCAATGATTAAGGCTAGACAACAATTGGGGCAAAGAATATCCTCTTTCACCTAGCAAAAAAAAATCTAAATAAATAAGTAGATAAATCTGGGAGAGCAATGGGAGGGGAATACCCTCAGTATATCTAGCCAAAGTTGGGTAGGGCAAGGTTTTCTCAGCTCTAGCTCCATTCTGATTCCTCTACAAGGGATGGAGGTGAAGGAAAGAAGGGGAGTTCCCTGTGACAATATCTCCAAACCTGTAGGTTTCCAGAACAAGCATCCTTTGATATTTGGAAATTGCTATCATTCTGCTCAGCCATGCTCAAGAAAAAGCTTCAGTGCTCATGGACACAAGTTTGAGGATTTACGGTGAAATAGAAGCCACAGGCCAACCCAAGATGCTGAGTAGATGAACTATATTTAGAGGCAGGCAGTAACTATTAAGAGACATTCTATAGCACTTTGGAAACTGTCAGAATGCCTGGTTCTCTCTCTTTGTAAATTCTGCCTTTTTTTCCCTCCTAGTATCTTACTTTTCTGAATTTCTCAACTAGGGAGCAGGCCTATGTGTCTGGAGAGGACAAAAGGCAGAGATAGCATTTCCCTGGGGAAGGGAGCTGGCTTGAATACACATCACCCTGTCACCCTTGGATGCATTAGGCTTCTAAGGATGGGTGCATAAATGAATAGGAAGATGACTTTCTTGAAAAAATTAAGGAAGAGGTAAAGACCAAAGATACTGAAATCATGAAAATCTTAGGATGATGGTGCTTAATCTGAATCTCAAAGAAAGGCAGAGAAAGGATAGAGACAAGGATGGAGAGCATTCCAAGTATGTGGGACAATCTGTGCAAAGGCATGGAGGTGGAAAATGGGATGTCATATGCAAGGAAGCTGGGGTAGCTGGATCTTAGAATAGCAAACACACAAAGCAAGTGTTCTAAATTCTTGGCTGATACCCTTTCTGCTATACGACACTGTATCTATATAGAAAATTGACTTCCAAAGATGGAAAGGAGTTTAGAGATCATCTAGGTTAGTCCCTTCATTTAAGAGATGAATAAACTTAAGCCAAGAAAATGGCAGAACATGATTTGAACCCTTTTCCTTTGACTCCCAATCTAATGTTAGTTCTACTACACAACATAGTCTTTCCTTTTCTTTGTCCCTTCCTCCCTCCCTCCTCCACCCTATCTTTTTTGCCTCTCTTCCTTTTCTTTCCTTTCTCCTCCTCCTCCTCTTCCTCCTCCTCTTTTTCTCCTCCTTCTTCTACTTCATCTTCTTTTTTTCCATTACTACTTCTTCCTCTTCATCTACTTTCTCTTATTCTTTTTTACTTCCTCTATTTTCTTTTCTTCCTCCTCCTCCTTCTTTTTCCTCTCTCTCTCTTTCTCTGTCTCTCTCTCCCTCTTTCTCTCCCTCCTTCTCTTTCTCCTTCTTTCTCTCTCTCTTTTCCCCTCCCCCATTCTTAGATCAGCCTAGTATTTCCTAAACTCATTTCTTGACAAGAGGAAAAATGAGTCACATTTCTTTTTACTATTTGAAACCAATAAGAAACTTAACCACAAGCTTGATAGTTTCCATATTTGTAACTGAGAGGCAAAATAGTTCTTTGAAAAAACTATCATTTGATCAACTATGAATGACTTAACTCTTCTCAGCAATGCACCGATCCAAGACAATTCCATAAGACTCATGATGAAAAATGCTATTCAGATCCAGAGAAAGAACTATGAAGTGTGAATGCAGGTCAAAGAATACTATTTTCACGTGTGTGTGTGTGTGTGTGTGTGTGTGTGTGATTTCCCTTTTATTTGTTTCTTTTTTTCACAACATGACTAATGTGGAAATATGTTTATATGATTTACATAACATATGGATTGCTTGCTGGAGAGAGGAACCATCAACTTGGAGTCAGAAGACTAAGATACAAATCCAGGATTGTAAGTCACTTAGTTCCTCTAAGCCTTACTTTCCTGATCTGCAAAATGCAAAAAGGTTGTTTAAAAAGGAAGTACTTTTTTAAAAGAAAAGTAGCCATTATCATTGAAGTTGGCAAATTTGGGGGTACTTAAGTTTTGGTGAAATAAGCACAGAATTGTCCAGACTCTGTGCTATCAAACCACATGAGTTAATAATATAGTAGGACCTTTTGGGACCTCCAGGAAATTTGAGGGTAATTTTTGGTAAGTTGCCATGGTGCTGTGGTTTGTGCCCCATACCATGCCCCTTTTTGAGGTCAACTGCTAGCCTGGGTCCTGACCTTCCCAGATACTGTCCCTACCAGAGTGCTGGGCACTAGTAAAGTTGAGGGTGTATTGGGAATGAATCATGAGACTTGAGTTTTGTGACCTTGAAGAAATTTCTCTACCTTCCTAGGCCTGTTTCTTCCTTTGTAAAATGAGGATTTGTACTAAATCAGGGTTTCATAATTTTTCCACTCATGACTCCTTTTTGCCCAAGAAATTTTTATGGAACTCCTGGGTATATAGGTATATAAAATAGGTATAAAAACAATTGCTGATAATAAATCATAATTTAATGACTGCTGTTTTCAGTTATGGATTGCAACCCACAGTTTAAGTGGTATTCCATTTCTCAAATATTATTCTTGTGCAGGTGGTGCTAGGTCAGGTGAAGGATTGTTAGTGACCTGGACTTGGATTTGGATCTGGATCTGGACCAAGCAGCCCTTCTGATAAACTCACTTTTCTAACACATGCAAATCATGGAGTGGGTATCCGGATTTAGTGCTGGAAAATCCCATGTCAGGCACCTATTACTACCCTCCACTTTTAGCTCTGAGGGAGGACAAGTTTTGGGGTAGTGTCCAGTGGTGCCCATGAAGTGGAATCATCTCTTTTCAGGCATGGTGATTGCTTTGTAAGAGGCTGGACAAATAATCTCTTTCCCTGAATAAGTGCTTCTGGCCTTTTATTTTTATTCTTAGAATCTGCACAGACATCTATGCTTATATACTAGAGAGAAGTAAGAAGGCCCCTCCCTGAGTGCTCCCTTATCACCAGAGATTAGCATCCATCCTACATGGTGATAGTAAGGACTCCAAGACTTGGGGTCATCAATGCCTTTATTACGTGGCTCTACAGGGCAGAGCTAGCTGTGGGAATTTTTTCACCGAGGGCAAATACCACAAACTTGGCCCCAAAGCAAGTTAGCAGGAAGTGCTGTCATGAAAGTGAGGTAATGGAGGAGCTCTCATTTCATTGAATTATTCTTCCTAACTAGTTGCTAAGCTTTGTTGGTATGTTGAAAAACTGAAAGTGCTGCCCAGACATTCTAAATTCAGCACCCTGAAGCAAAGTTCAGATTACCCAGCCTTAGTTATATCTCTGTTTCTATACATGTGGACTATAAACCAACCTCCTAGCCCTAGGCAGAACTAGAATGTGGACAACTCCTACTTACTTTTAAAGCTGCCGTTTCAGGAGGAGAGATATTTGAGCAGCTCTCCCTGAAAAAAAAGTATCTTAGAAGACCTATTAATGTCAGGATGAATATTTTTCTGGCAGATGACTGTGCCTAAAGATATCTTTCTGGAAATCACCATGAAAAATTTTCCATTCTAACACTTTTGACCGAAAAGGTGTTGACTTTGTCTTAAAATTGTTTTACTTTAAGGGAAAAAGAATGTAGAAAGGAAGGAAGGAGAGGAAGAACGAAGGAAGGAAGAGAATTCTTTAAAACATTATCTAAGTCTGTGACCTTAGTCAAGTCACATATCAACTCTGGACCTCTGCTTCTTTTTCTGCCAAATGAAAGAATTGTACCTCTCAACTCTGAAGACATCATCATTGGAGCTAACTTTTATATAGCACTTAATATGTGCTAAACGCTTCATAATTATTAACTCATTTGGTCCTCACAACAACCATAGGAGATTAGTCCCCATTTTAAAGATAAGGAAATTGAGGTAAACAGAGATCAGCTCTACTCAACAACTATGTGTGTAGGGCTGGCTTTGAACTGCAGTCTTCCTCATTCTGGGTCCAGCTTTGCTAATTCTAACTACTTTTGCCACCAACTTTCTCATGGAAGATTTGTGCTTTATAGAAAACGTTTACTTTTTCCCCATCAAGAGAGCAGAGACCATGACTTATTTATCTTTGTAGGTCTAAATGCACTTAGCCCTAGCACTCAGTCCAGTGCTTTGTAAGCAGTTGGTGATTAATGATTATTTGTTCATATTGAAATTTTGGGGCAGCTAGATGGCATAGTGGATAGAGTGCTGAGCCTAGAGTCAAGAAGATTCATTTTTCCAAGTTCAAATCTGATTTTATACACTTACTAGCTGTGTGATCTTGGGCAAGTCACTTCACCCTGTTTGTCTCAATTTCCTCATCTGTAAAATGAGCTCGAAAAGGAAATGGCAAACCGCTCTAATATTTCTGCCAAGAAAATCCCAAATGGGGCCACAAAGGGTCAGACACAACAGTTGAAATTGTTGCTTCTAACATCTCTTGCTCTCTCTACCCTATAGCACTCATAAGAGGACTGATAAGAAGAGGAAGGAAATCTCAGATCAGCCACTTTTGTTGGAAAGTTGAGTAAGAGAGAAGATTATAGCCCTAATATGTATGTGTATGTGTAAATATAGGTATTGATACAAAGCTATAATTTTGGCTCAGTTGATAGAGATCCTGTACCAATACACAGATTGACAACTGTTCTGCAACCTAATCTTAAATAAGTGCTTGGAGTGCAAGGGCTTAAATAAATAATTTGACCATGATCAAACAGTCAATAAGTATCAGAGGAGGTATTTGAACTTGGGTCTTCATGATTCTAAGGCTAATTTCCATCTCCTGTATCATGTCATTTTCTTAGAATAATAATGTCTTTTAAAAGTATCTCCTCTTAAGTTCCTGGTGAATCAGAGCCAGTGTTAGCCCCATTCTTCAGATTGGAAAACTGACTCATAAGAGAAGTTAAGAATTATCCAAGGTTACAAAGCTAGTACTATCCTCATGGAAATATAAAGTTTTGAGCTTCTTGTCTTGTAAATTTTGTTATTTGTAATGGATATGGTAAAGTGGCCATACAGTCCCTCTGATGAAATCAGTCAAAGTCACAAATATCCTAGTTTGGGGAGACTCCCCTTTGTTTCCTTGGCTCTGACCAGAACAATGCTCTCCATGCAGAAGATGGTGTTGAGTTGGGGTCAGCAGAGCAGAGAGGAAGTGGAATCAACAATGGGCTGCAAAGGCCAGATACACCCAAGTGTCATCAGTTCCCAGACTTTGAGCACAGAGGGGACATAGAGATCATTTCTGGTACAATTGTCCTTAACATAGGTCTGTGAACTTAAAAAAATTCAATTTCACTATATTTGCCTTCCCTCTTATGTTTTTTATTTCATGCATTTTAAAACATTCTTCTGAGAAGGGGTCTCTAGGATTCACCAGACTGTCAGAGAGGTCTGTAAAAAAGATTTAGAATTCTTGATCCAGGTCAACCCTAATTCATTTTACAAAAGAGGAAACTGAGGACCTTTTATTTTTTAAATTGATCCAAACCCATGATTTTATTGGTGTACAAAATGACTTCTAACAAGACATCTATTCTGCAATTTAGAGTGTTCCCTGGATATGGAGAGTATGGGTGACCTGCCCAAAGATAGTGCAGCCAGTATGTGTGAAGGCAGGCCTTAAAACCATGTCTTTGTGAATGTGAGGTCAGCTCCCTAGCCGTGACTGACATGCTGTGGTGCCTCACCAGAGCCACTTAATGTTTTGCAAATGACCTTAAGGGAGGAAATTGGCTTGGGATTATTAACTGGCCACATATACTGCCTGAGGGAGATAATCTCCACATTTGTCATAGAGATTTAGCTGCCCATTCGAAGCCTCATTAGGCCAACTGCCTAGTTTCTCAGAGACCCTGGACACGTAGGTTTGTGCTTATTTCCATGACTGGATAGAAACAAGGAACTGTCTCCTAGGTCCTTTGGCTGGACCTATTGGCAGCCTTCAGAAGTTGGATAACACAAGGTCAGACAGAAAAATCTGGCCAAATGTCCAAATGTTGCTTTTGTACAATTAGATTGAGAGGCACTATGGAGTATAGTGGGGAAACAGTGCTAGGAACTCAGGGTTTTAATCCTACCTTTGCCATTTCCATGAAGCCCATATGAATCAGAGGAGGTGATGACTTCTCTCCTTTAGAAAGGGCAGTTAGGTAGCACAGACTTTGTCCTTTACATTCTTCCTTCTTCTGTCCCTTTTTCCTTTCCTTTCTTCCCCCATTCCTTTTGTACTTCTTTCTTTTTCTCCCTCTTTTCCCTCCATCTTTCCTTTTCCCCTCTTCCTTGCTCTTTTCTTCCTTCCTCTCCTTTCTTCCCTCCCTCCTTTGTCTCTTTTCTTTCTTCCTCCTTTCTTTCCTTTCCTCTTTCTTTCCTCCCTCCTTCCTTCCCTTCTTACTTCCTATGGGAAAAATGAAGCATAGAAAAACTGGGAGTTGTCCAAGAACATACAAGTAGTCCCTAGAAGTGCCCAGACAGAGACACAGGTTCCAGGCTCTATTCTGTGCTATTTGTGGCCTATAAATACAAAGTACTTATTACAAGTGTTCTAGACAACTAGTCTAGTTGGACTTTTCTAGACCTCATATAATAACTTACCTGCCTGCAAGTTACAGAGACCAGGCCCAATGATTCCTAGAATGAGCTAGCTGTTTTCAGGGTCTGTGACAACAGAGCTGAAGGGCTAACGCCCAGCAACTTTCTCCAGACAGAACAGGAGACCAGCCTATGAGCTGTACTCTACTTGAGTTGAGTACACCTGCTGAGGTCAGGCGTAAGTGACTAGAAGAGATATGTGTGGATCTTAGTTTTGGGAGAGAACAGTTGATCAGATCTCTCATATGTCTCCTCCAGTACTAGCTTAGGGGAGAATAGGGGCTTCCATAGAAAAGTCTGCCAGATGTATATTAATATATATTAGAACAAGAAGGGACCTGAGAGATCATCCAATCCAGATGCTTCACTACAGATGAGAAAACTGAGAAATGACTTGTACAAAGTCATCATCCTAGGCACAGGTCAAATACCCAAAACTATCTTTCAATCCTTGACTCCCAGCCCGATTGTGCCTACTGGATCACACTTGAGTTTATAGTTTTTGAGGGTCAGAGGAAGCCAGTTCAATGAAATGATCTTTTGGAAACCCACTAAAAGAACCTCTTTCTGCTCTTTTACCTGACCTTACTACCTAGACAGTGAGCCAGAGAGGTAGCCATAAAAAAAGAGGAGGGAGTGAAGCCAACTGCTTTTAAAAAGTCAGTTACATAATGTAGGTATCTGTCTCAGACACCTACAGCCTTCTGTGACATTTTTTCCTCTTTCAAGGTTCTCCTTGATAATTATCATTACCTGGTGGCTCCAAGGTAAACATATGGAGAGAAAGGATTGACTACTAAGGAATTAATATTTGAATTTTCCCCCTGGCCTTCATGCCCTAGAGACTCATATCAGAGTCCTCTTTATACTTCAAACTTTTTAGGGCTGGACTGTTGATCAAGCAGTCCAAAAGGGCATCTCAAAAAACCACTTGTTAGCTCCCCAGGCCTGTAGGGTAAAGTATATCGAACTGGATGAGGCAGCAATAAAACAATATAGAACTCTGATCATGGTGACTTCACTCAACTATTGATGACATATGCTTCTCTCTCAGTGGAAAGATGGTGATTCGCAGGTGTGGAATTATCGGCTGTGATCAGGGTATTGATTTGTTTCTATTAGGGTTAGGGGTAAGGAGTGGGGTGGGGCTGAGAGACATTGGAAGAGACAGTGGTGTAGTAGCAATAAAATGTTTATTTAACTTTTAAGTTTAAAAAAAAGACAAAAACTATGTGATGGGGAAAATCTTCATAGATTGATTCACTCCCAGCATAGGTGTTAATTCAAAGTCATAAACATAGGAAATGCCAAAGAATTTGGCACTGGCTTCATGTGATGAGGTCAATGACAGCTTCATTTTGGCAGGGAGTAGGGAGTGTAACAGGTAGAAGATGTACACATAACTAACTTTTAAGTTATTCTATAGGGTTATTATTTTCACCATCATTTTCTTAAGTCTAGAAAATCAACAAACCAATAAACCAAACTCTCATGTGTAGCATTTACTGATTTCCAAGATGGAAACATTCACCCTGAAAAATGGAGTGAAAAAACAATCACACTGAGCTCTGAGTCTGAATGAGCTCTCCAGGACAACCTGGTATAAAATTGATGAATTTAGCCTCATTGGCACTAGGTCTAGTATTCTGCAAACTCTGTGAACAGACACCAATGACAGCTAATTCATCATAAGCAGAATCAGGAAAATGATATACACAATAACTACATTGTAAATGGCAAAAAATTATGAATCAAAAATGAAGGTTGTAAAATTATAATGACTATGTTGGGTTCCAAAGTAAGCATGAGAATGCACCTCACTTCCTTTTTGTAAAGTTGATAGGACTAGAGTTGTGCAATAATGTTTGATAAGCTGACCAGTTTTGCTTACTGTTTATTTTTAATTTTTAACCATTTTTTTTTGGTCAAGAAATGGTACCTCTGGCAGAGGCAGAGTGAGTGAAGGAATATTTGGGAAAATGTAGGTGTAGTAAAAACAAAAGTTGTCAATACATTTTGTAATAATTCCAATTCATTGAGGACATTGTGATCTGAGGAGACAGTGCTCCACCCATTCCCCAATCTAAGAGTAATAGTAAATTTATTTACACTTCCTTCTCCATTACTGTTTTTTTCTTATTATTGTTGAGCATTTTAAGTAGCAACAATAAATCATAGATAAAAGTTTCTTAAACCATAGATCCCAACCCCATAGGTTGCATAACTGAATAAGGAGGTCACAGAGTTGTGATTTATTATCAGTAAACATTTGATTTATATTTTCATGTCTGCCTCTTTGTTGGAGTTCTCTTGGAAGAGATACCAGAATGATTTGCCATTTCCTTCTCCAGTTCACTTTATAGATAAGGAAACTGAGGCAAACAGAGTTAAGTGACTTGCCCAGGTCACACAGCTGAGAAGTATCTGAGATCATATTTGAGCTCAGGAAGATGAGTCTTCTTGGCTGAAGTTCTGGCACTCTATCCACAGTGCCACCTTGTTGCCTGAGGAAAATCAGACCTATCTAAAAAGTTTAAAATGACTCTTTCCCCAGATTACCCAAGTTTTAAATGACAGAGCCAAGACTTGGATCCTTTGAATTCCAATTTCAATGCCTCTTCTACTACACATTGCTTGAAAGAAACCCTCAGGTTTTTTTTTTTTTTTTTTGCGGGGGGGGAGGGTAGCCTGGGAGATAAGAGCAAGAGAGTCCCTTGGTTTATCACTTGTTCTCCTGAGAAAGAACAAAGTCTGTTTTGAGGAGATATTTCTACCCTGACAATTACAATAAAGTGAAAGAATCTTTAAAATGGTAGGTACTTCAGAGTAGTAACCTTATTTTGAAACACTTACTACAGAGCCTAATGCAGTGAAAAGAATATTGGATTCATAGTCAAGGGTCCAGGGCTCAAATCTCAGCAATGTCATTTAATAACTCTTTGGGGCTCAATATAGTGGAAAGAGGACTTTAATTAAGAGTCAACCTCTGATACTGAGTAATCTTATATATTCTGATTTCTACATGTTGTTAGCACCATTAAAATGCAAGCCTATTAAGGGCAGGTCCATGCTTTTTATCTCCTTTTATCTCCATCACTTATTTTTGTGCCTGACCCATACACTGTAAGTGCTCACTTAATAAATGCTTGTTGAATCACTTGATTTAGACAAGTCATTCTCTCTGGGCCTTTGCTTATTCTTCTGTAAAATTCTATTGGACTGAGATGGCTTCTAAGATCCCAATAATAACTTCTGGTTGGGTTGGACTTTCAGTGAACTTCAAGCACTATTCTAGTTCTAAATCTTGGATCCTCTCAAGTTATATTTTGCATGGCTTGGAATTTCCCCTAGTGTTCAGGACCATGGAGAATTATTAACCTTAACCCTGGTTTCAGCACCCTGGATAGAAACTCTCCTAAACTGCCCCTTCAGAGGTCAGGCTAGAGAGGTGAAGATGGCTTCAGGCTCTTGTTAGTCGTTCTGAAGTCTCCTGAAGTTAACATGTTTGGACATCAAGCTTTACCAGTGCTCATTGTAGTTCTAACTGAACAGTTTGCTCTGGGCCAGACTAGCACATCTTTAATTCACAGGAACCATAGGCAGCAGTATAGTAGAAAAAGCATTAGTCTGAGAGCCAGGTATTATAGCTTCTAATCCCACCACTGTCCCTAATTTAGGGTATCATGGAAACAAGAGCCTTGCATTTGGGGTCAGTGAATCTGGGTTTAAATCCCAATTCTGCCGCTTAAAACATTTGGGACTTTGTGAGTTTTTTTCCTTTTTTTTTTAAAATAAAATGAGGGAATTTAATTGACAAGCACTTATTAAGAGCCTAATATGAACCAGATGCTGATGCTAGGAATGCAGATGAAATGAATAATCCCTCCCTCAAGAAACTTAATGCTTCATCAATTGGGAAGAAGAATATATGTTTGTATACATATGTTTGTAAGCATACACGTATATATGTGTGAATTTATACAGACACACATCCATATATACTATACATCATATATGTATGTGTTAGTGTTCAGTTGTGGCTGACTCTCTGTGGCCCCATGCACCAACTATCCAGATATCCTTTTATCCTCTATTATCTTTTGAAGTCTTTCCAAGTTCATGTTCATTGTTTCCATGACACTGTCTATCCATTTCATCCTTAGTCATCTTGTTTTCTTTTTGCCTTTAATCTACACACACATGTGCATGCATGCCTTCATGCAAGTACATATACACACATAGATGTATTGTTTATATAGTTGTGTTATGTGTACATGTATGTGTATACACACATATATAGAATAAATGTAAAACTTCTTAATATATAAATACAAAGATTTTAATGGAGGAAGTTGTTATCATTATTTGTCCTTTGTCATCAAGATGCCATGACGTGCAAGGGAATTGGATTTAAGTGAGGCGGGGTTGGGCAAAATCCAAAGACCCAGACCCATCTGGGTCCAGTGGCCAGATATTGATCAGAAGAATTGAAAATGGCTCCAGATGCAGTGAGAGACCTTCACCTTTTTAAGCAATAGTCTTTAACAGGTATATGGTAATGGCTAAGTAAATGCTTGTTTATTTCCAATTTGGGCAGCTAGGTGGTAACCCTTGAAAAAAATCAAGGAATGTTTCCCTGGAGGAGATAGCCCAGGAGCTGAGCTTTGAAGGAAACTAGGAATTCTAAGAGGAAGTAATGGAATCCAGCAATAGAGATAAAATATTGTATGTAAGAAGTAGCAAGCTCACTTTGAAAAGAAATAACAGAAGAAGGTTGGAGGTTCTAGTCAGGTTATGAAAAAGCTTTAAATTACAAACAAACATGTTTCTAGCTGATTGAGTTTATCAAGCAAGGGGTAGTCCTTGATGACTTTTAAGATCTCTTCTGGCTTGTGATTGATGATCCTCTGGGCATCTCAGTGATTCATTAGATAAAAGGCTGTATCTAGAGTAGGAAGACCTGAGTTCAATTCTAGCCTTAGATACTTAGCAGCTGAATAATCTCAGATAAGACCTTAAACCTCTGTTTCCCTTGGTTTCACCAATAGTAAAATGGGGATAATAATAGCACCTACTTCCCAGATTGTTGTGAAGATCAAATGAAATAAAGATTTGTAAAGTGCTTAGCCCAGCCTGGCACATAGTAGACACTTAATAAATGCCTGTTCCCTTCTCTCCCCTTCCTCTATGCATTGCTGTTCTGAGAATTTAGACAAGTAATTTCCTTTTTCTATGACCTCATCTGTTAGAATAAGTAGGTGGGACTAGATAATATCTATGTTCCCTTTCTAGTTCTGTCATTCTAGCATTCTTTGAAGACAGTGTGGGCTTTAGGGGCTACAGGTTGGAGGAGGGGCTGCATATATATGCCTAGCTTTTTATTTGTAATTGTTTGCTATGTAATCATAATTTCTACAGAGCCTAGAATAGATATTGATCTTCAATTATAAGAGAAATCCATAGAAAGATGAACCACTACCCCACACACACCAGCCAGCTCTGAAATGTCACAAGCATATTTTTTCTCAAGTCCTTGTCTTTTTCTGTCTCCCGCTTTCCCCTTCTTCCCCCAGACTCACACACTCCCTAGCAGCTCTGGATGGCTTGGGGTCAGATGAAAATTACCAGAGCCAGCTTTTCTGAGAATGCTTTATAACTGAAGCTTTTTTTTTCCCTTCAAGCTCAAACAAGCCTCCCTCTTTGAGCCTGGGATCTGGCCTGCTGTGTCTTTCCCTCTGACCTTTTTGTTCTAATTTACTGTGCCTGATCATCAACAGCCTAAATGGCAGAGGATTGAAAATGGATGATGTAGGCCTTAGGTGGTGGTGGGGTAGGGTGGCTGGTTGGTGGAGGAAATGATTTCAGTGAAGATTTACTGCACACTCTTTGGAAATGGGACACTTTCAGCAAAATATCATTGGGGGAAAAATGCAGCCCATAAAATCTACAGCCTAAGGTAAATTCTGGAGGGTGGGGGAGTAAGTAATCTGAAAATCTCTGAGCCTGTTGAAAAAGCAGCTTGGGAAAGACTCATTCCAACCATGAGATGTTAGAAAGAAGTAATTTGTTCAGGGGAGAATAAAGCAATGGTAGCATCCACAAGGTCTAGAGGGAAAGAAGAAAGGTAACTCTAGGTGAACAGAAGTATTTGAAGTGTTTTTTGTCAAAAGTATAACAAGTAGCTTTTGCCTATGTTCATGAAAAACTAAAGAAGAAAAAAATAGACTTGAATTAAAAGCAGAAGGGTGCATGGTGAAGCACACTACCCATCCCTCCACAGAAAGGTGATGGACTCAGGGAGCACATTGAAATGTATATATTTTGGACACAGGCAAATTTGAGAATTTGTTTTGCTTAGCTATGCATATTTATTAAAAAGATTTTGTTTGTTCTCCACCTCCTATCCCCTATGGAAAAGGAGAGAGGTGGTGACAGAGAGAAAAAACAAATTTTTGTTTAAAAAAAATGAAAATAAATTTCTTAAAAGAATCAAGGAAAAGATAAACATTTATAAGCACGTACTATGTAGCAAGTATTGTGTTTATAAACATTACAGACATTATATAAATTATATAAACATTATCTCACTTGATTTTCACAATCCTGTTTTACAGTTAAGGAAACTTGAGAAAACAGCGATTAAGAGTCTTGTCCATGGTCACACAGCTAGTAAATGTCTGAGTCTGAATTTGAACTAAGGTTTTTCTAACTCCAGGCCAAGTTCTGTATACACCATGTCACTTAGCTGACTCTAAAATAGTAGAAATTGTGATCAAAACATAATTTATGAACCCTTAGAAGGCTCAAATATTAAAATGGAGAATTGAGGGAGGCTATACTATCTCACAGAATAGTCCAATTGAAATGGACTTCAGCAATGACTGAGTTAGGTCAGGAGACAAGATCTAGAGAGGACTTAACCTTGTCATTTGTCCAAGGTCATTAGCTAATAGATCCTCTGACTAAGCTTTCCCCCTACACCAGGCTGCATCTCTCCAGTGATCTTAGACTTCAAATCCTAGTGCCTCAAGAGAACTTTTAAAAAATGTCCAGTCCAGTCCTGTCCTGTTAAGAGAACCAATCTGAGGCTTGAGAAGTGACAGGACTCACACAGCTAGATTATGGCCAGTACCCAGGTCTCGACTTTGAGTCTAGTGCTCATTGTTTTGTGCCATACTGAAGAATAGACAACCATCTGTGATGGCCAGGTTTGGACACCTGGTCAAAGGCAGGGGGTTGGCTAAATGATCTCCCAAAATCCCTTACTGTTATTATTATCTACATCTGATGCATTCCTTAATTCATTTAGCCCAGGGATTTTTAACCTGTTTGTAAATCATGTACCCCTTTGGCATTTTGATGCAACCTGTGAACCCCTTTCTCAGGATAATGTTTTTAAATGCATAAAATAAAATACACAGGATCACAAAGGATAACAATTATATTGATATATAGTTATCAAAATATCTCTTTAAGTTCATGGACTCCAAATTAGGAAACCCCCCATTTAGCCCAAAAACAATACATGAGGGTTTCTGGTAGGGCTAGAATTGTTTTAGGCACTGGTAGGAATAACCTGTCCCATCTCATCTAATGCATGTGGAGATAACTACTATCCTTCCTCTCATCTCATCTTCTCACTAATTGCCTCTTCCTCCCCTTGCCAGTAAAACTCCAACAACATTCCAGCTTTGGGTATTGTCGCCAAAAAGACTAGTTAAATTTGAATAAAGAAAAACCATTTCACAGTCCCACCTGAATCCCTAATCTGGCCTAGGTTTCATCCCACATTCTCCTTCACTTAACACACTTCCTCTATCTGCTGGTTTCAAACCAATATTAGAACGAGTTTTTGCCCTTAACTTGTGAAGCTGTTAATAGTTTGAAACTTGCCAGGTAGCAAGGTGAACCACTTTATGATTAGAAATTTCCCTTAGAAATCATTGAACTATTATCATCTGCCTTGATGCTATGCCCTGACATTGCCATCTGCCTTGACACTATATTCTGAGGATTCCTGGGCATTGCCATCTGTCTTAATACTACACTTGAGGATCCCTGAGCCTTGCCATCTACCCTGCTGCTGAACCCTCTGACTTCTGTTGTCTCCCCTGGTTAGAAAGTGAATTCTTTGAAAGCAACGTCTCTTTTTTTCTATTTTTACTCTCACTGCTTAACTCATTGTAAGTATTTAGTAACACTTTTTTGTCCTGTTCCTGTGGTGTAGTCAGGACAGGAAATATTGGGCTCATTTGAGAAATAATGGCTTTGAGATCCAGAAATCCAGGGATGATGGTTAGGAGCACAACTAAGACTGGAACTTAGATTTCCTTATCCCTTGCCCCAACATTGGAAGATGAGTGATTGAATGTATCCATACACCAGTCTTCTCCTAGAGTTTTCTGCCCTCTAGAACAAAGCCAAGGCATGATAGGATTCAAAACTACTCCACCCCCAGGGAAGAGTTTGTGACTACTTGTGCTGCTAGGGAAGAGGGTTGAAAATTTTGGAAGCAGATTTCAAAAGAACAACAGAATTGGCCAGGGTTCAACAGCAAACGTTGTCTGATTCTCTGCATATTTAATCAGTAGCAAGCTTAAAGAATTTGTATTTGACCATCAGAGCTTTGTTGGAAGTATTTTAGATATTTAGCTCTGGGTTTGGATTGTTTTGCATCTGAGCTCCAGAATTAACCTTTGGGCTACAAATGTTAGGGGAAGGCATGTATTGCTGAAATCAAGAGGCTACATGAATCCAGTGACATTTCTATTCCAAGAATGGAAAGTGTTTCTTCTGCCATATAAAACTACCATTATATCTTTTTTTTCCCACTGCTCCTAGAGGAGTGCTCTGTATGAAGTGGGCTCATAACAAGTGGAGGCTACATTACTTAGTAGGAAGTCTTTGGGGATGAGTCAAGAAACCCAGATTCTATGTTGTTGTGAGCTCAAATTAAATAAAAGATGTAAGCATACTTGAGGAAATACTGCCCAAATAAGGAGAATCTTCCACTGAAATCTTCCTCTAATTGCTTTATGAACCTGATCCTGAATTTTTTAAATTTCATTTTAATTTTTTCTATATTTTCTGTTTTCACATCACCTGTGCTACAAAATCCTTCCCAGTGGTCCAACCTTTATTGCAAAGAATGGAGAAAATAAAGCAGCTCCACAAAACTGAATAACATATCATTTGAATCCAATAGTCTAATAGTCTCTCACCTTTCTAAAGAAAGAAAGAAAGCAATAGGCACCTACTATGTGCTGGGCATTATGCTAAGTGCTTTATAATTATTATCTTATTTGTCCTCACAATAACCTTGGGAAGTAGATGTTATTTTACTTATTTTATAGTTGAGGAAAATAAGGGAGACAAGTTCAGTGAAATGCCCATGGTGACATAGCTATTAAGTTTTTGAGTCAGGATTTGAATTCAGGTCTTTCTGACTTCAGGACCAGCACTCTAGCCACTGTGCCATCTAACTATCTCTAAAGAAAGATATATTTTACTCATCTATATTTCAGGGCTAAGCTTTGACTAGCATTTTTTCCAAATAAATTTCTATTGCTATCTTTTGTCTTTATATCACCTACATTTCCTTGATTATGAATTCTTAACAGATTAAAAAAAAGTGGAATATAAACTCTGACAGGTCCTGTTAAATGGGAAAGGTTTTGTATACAAGTTTCAAGGCCCAGCCTAATTAGATTGAGAGAGACCACCAAAATGTTGAGCAGCAAGTAATGGATTTTTTTTTTACCATTGCAATTCACTAATGATTCTTTGAAATATTTTTACATCAATTTCATTTATTAATATTACTAGTAGTAGCTGTAATAATAAATAGTATTGATATGGCACTTAAGGTCTCTCTGTTTCATTTACGGGGCTTTACCTCCAATAAAATCCTGGACTTTTGGGGAGCAAACTGTATTATAAAGTTTTTAAGTCATTTTACCTCTGTTTGATCTTTATAATACCCATGGGAGATGAGAGCTGCAGAAATTATTCCCATTTTGCAAATAAGGAAACTGAGGCTTAGATCATATGTATTACCTATTAGAAAGTGTCCCAGAGAACCTAGAACCAGTGCTGCATATATTTTTGTTGTTTCTGTCATGTCAATTCTTTGTGATTCCATTTGGGGTTTTCTTGACAAAGATACTGGTGTGGTTTGTATTTCCTCCTTATTTTACAGATTAGGAAACTCAGGCAAGTGGGGTTCAGTGACTTGCCCAAGATCACATAGCTACTAAGTGTCTTAGGGCAAATTTGCACTCATGAAGATGAGTTTTCCTGACCTGATGTTCTATCCATTGTATTATTACCTAATTGTCCACTGCACATAAAGTAGATCTACTCAGCAAATACTTGGTATTGTTTGTTTTTGTTTTGAAATTGGTTCTCTATCTTGTCTAGACTGGAAGTCCAGCAGCCACTCATAGGGTCAGCCCTACTACTAAAGCATGGGAGCTTTAATCTAATTCATATTGGGCTAGAGTACTCCCTCTCTAGGCAGCCTGGTAACTGTCATCCTGGAGACTCATCATATTCATGGGAGACTTACTAAATACACCTAATTTCCTTAGAATGCTACTGCTCCGAATTCCCGAATCTAGGAGATACACTAGTTTTAGCCTTGTCGTTTACAGGGATTATAGATGTGCACACACACATCTAGACAGATGTTTGTTAATTGCTGGAACATCAGTTTGGGTCCAAGAGAAGAGAGGAAAGGAATAGAGAAAAAAGAAAACTGGCTGTAAGAAAGGGATATCTTTTAGGGGGCATTAACAGGTGTACCCCCTTAAGCAGCCTTTGTGATTCAGTCTTTCTCCAGAAAGGGACTTCTATACAGTGGATATCACCTTCCTGGGCAGCTCCTTCACAGGCCAACCTAGGTCTTGCAGCGCTAATTGCCTCTGATTAAGTCAGTTAGCGACTGAGGCAGCAGGTTAATTGGGTATTGTGGAAGCAATCAGTCTAATCATCCTGCGTGTAACTGGGGGAGCTATGCAGCACCAGGACCATAATTGGCTTAACAACCCCTGGAAAGGAGGAAGGACCACTTAATGCAAGCAGGAAGCCCACTCCACCCCCACCCCATACCCCAAATGGCCTTTTGGAAAGAGGTAATTTGCATGTTAAGTGCTCATTAAGAAAGGAGAGATTATGTCAGAATTGGAAGTCTGTTGTATGTGGGGATAGGCACAGTGTTGGAAAGATAGGCTTGAACCCTTTGAAAACACTCTAAAGGGGGAGAGGTTTCCCCTTTGATCCCTGAATAAAGCTGCCTCTGGCTTCTTATTAAATGTTCCATTGAATAGAAAGACTCCTAATCAAGAACCAAGAATCCAGAATTCTACTCCTGGTCCTATTAGCTCTGTCATTTTGATTAAATCATTTTACACTTATGGGCCTCAGTTTCCCAATTCTGAAAAATGAGATTAATCCTTTATTTACCTGGAGGCAGCAAACATGATGTAATGGGAAAAGTGCATCCTTTGGAACCAGAGAGTCTGGGTTCAAATTCTGGCTCTGCTAACTATGTGATCATAATCACATTATTTCATTTCTCTGAGCTATAATTTCCTCATCTGTCAAATAATAGGGGGTGCATATGTCATTTATATCATGTATCCCTTTGGCTCTTATTATAAGCAATGGGACCCTTTCTCAGAAAAAAATTTGTAATAGAATTAGATGCTAAGTTTCAGTTAGAGAATTTGGATAGGAAAACAGTTACATCTTTATTTTCACTGATAATGAAAATACTAAATACTTTACTAATAATGAAAATAAAGATGTAATTGTTTTTCTATCCAAGCTTACAGATCCCTGAAGTCTCACTCTATGGGCCATTGAGCATCCGTGGACCCCCAAGATAGCAATCCTGGGCTAGGGGATCTCTTGAATCCCATCTCTCAAATGCACATTTGTGATCCTGTGACATAGTCAACAAACATTTATTAAGGGCCTACTCTGTTCCAAACACTAGTGATACCATGAAATGTATAAGACAATTCTCAAAACTTGAGACTGTTATCAAGACTTATGGGAGATACACCACACAAGCAAAAAATTTTGTACAGACAGAATACATATATGTGTGTGTATATATATATATACATATATAATTGTAGATAATCAATAGAGGGAACATTAATGCATATCAATAAAAGCGTTCTATAGAATATGGGGGTTTTTGGAAGAAATTTGAAGGAAGCCAGGAGGCAGGGATGAGGAGGAAAAAATTCTAAGCATGGAAACAATCAGTGAGAATATCCACAATGTGGAGATGGAGTGTCTTGTCTGAGGAACATCAAGATGGTCAGTGTCACTGAATGGCAGACGGTTGTTGGGGTATATGATGGGTGGAGAATAAGGAATAAGAAGACTGAAAAGGTAGGAGAAATCCAATCTGTGAAGGTTTTGAATGTCAAACAGGATTTTACATATAACCCCAGAGGTGACTACGAGCTATTAGAATGTATTGAATAGGAGTTAACATGGTTAAACCTGCACTTTAGGAAAATTAATTTGACAGCTGAATGGAGTTTGGATTGATGTAGGAAGAGACTTGAGGCAAGGAGACCAATTAGAAACTGACTGCAGTAGTCCAGGTATGATTAGATAGATAGATAGATAGATGGATGGGTGGGTGGGTGGATGGATGGATGGATGATGGGTGGATGGATCAGTGATGGATGGAATATTTATTAAATGCTCACAGACCAAGCTTGGGAGGGTTAAATAGCCTCTGAGAAATCCTCTTCACTTCTTTGTGCTTCAGTTTCCTCACTTGTCAAATGAAGGATTTAGGTTAGGTGATCACTATAGAATTCGATCCATATCTTATAACACTCCCTTTCACATGCTCTGTGGTCCAGCCACACAGGATTCCTTTCTTTCCCCTCCATTATCTCTCTATTTCCCATATCTAGAATTAATTTCTTCCCTTTTTGTTCATCTCGTTCTCCACAATTTTGAAATCCTTCCCTTTCTTTGAGGGTCACCTTCCAGTGCCACCTTCTAGTGACTTATCCCTTTGCACTTCTTCTTTATTCTTTCCTTTCTCTGATGATAATATCCTCATTTTACAAATGAGGAAACAGGTTAATCAAGATTAAATAATTCACTGGTAGTTGCTGATGTGGGATTAAGACTCAGGCTTTTTCTTATTCCATCTGGCATTCTATCCACTATGCCACTTAATTGAATTTTCATAATCTACTTTATATCTTAAGTATTCATATACTGATTTAAGGTATCTTATTAGGGCAGAGACTGGGTGTTTTGTTTTTTTTCTTTGGCATGCACCATGGTACCTTGTATGTATAATAGATATTTAATAAATTTTGAATTTTATTAGTGATCACCTAACCTAACCTAAATCCTTTATTTGATAAGTGAGGAAACTAAAGCACAAAGAAGTGAAGGGATTTCTTAGAGACCATTTAGCCCTCCCAAGCTTGGTTTAAATCAATATGAGAATGAGTTTCCAATCTCAGCTTCTACAACTCTTAATGGTAAAACACTCTGGATACAATTAGTCAGTTTGGGATTAGAAATTTCCCTTAGAGAATCTACTAATTAGTGGATCCACGGGTGAATAATTGCAAGTAATGTCCACTGCCAGGATTTGCTTTGTTATTATACTACCTCCAGCCCTTTTTCTTCCCTTTGAGACTACTACCAAATCCCTATGAGCTTTCCTTTTCTTTTCCTGAAAAGCTATATTTCTTGCCCTTCTGCTAAATCCTTAGAGGCAACATTGCATAATGGTTAGAGAACAGCCTCCGAGCCTAGAAGGTCTGGATTCAAGGCTCATCTCTGACAGACTAACTGTGATACTGAACAAGTCTTCTTCTAAGGAACTCTTCCACTAGGCAAGTGCTGACCTGCATTTGCCTTCTTTCTGTTTTCCCCTTCTGGAAGCCAAGTGAAATCAGCCTCCTTTAGCACTTCCCTGTTAATTACTGCAAGTAGCTTAAGACTTCCTAAATGTCAGGCGACTGGCATGCTTCAGGGACAGGAAGCGCAGAAGCTCACAGGCCCTGCCATTCACAGGAGGCTCTCACCACTGAGAAAATAGCTAACAAGAGCAGTATTTCCAGACATATTTAGGCTGGCCAGCAAGACTGAAAATTAATAGTGTATAAAGAATGATGGTACAGCAACACAAGATTATATGATGATCATTTGTGATGGACATGGCTCTCTTCAACAGTGAGATGATTTAGACCAGTTCCAATGATCTTATAATGAAGAGGGCCATCTACACCCAGAGAGAGGACTGTGGGAACTGAGTGTGGATCACAAAATAGCATTTTCACTCTTTTTGTTGTTGTTTGCTTGCATTTTTATTTTCTTTCTCATTTTTTCCCTGCCTGATTGGATTTTTCTTGTGCAGCAAGATAATTGTATAAATGTTGAATTTAACATATATTTCGATCATGTTTAACACATGATGAATTACCTGCCATCTAGGGGAAAGAGTAGGAAAAGGGGGAGAAATTGGAACACAAGATTTTGCAAGGGTCAGTGTTGAAAAATTATCCATGCATATGTTTTGAAAATAAAATAACTTTAATTAAAAAAATAATGATGGTAGAAAAATTAGTCTTCTATCATGGAGAGAGAGAGCAGAGCCTATGATGATATTTGGGGTAAGTCAGTAGATATTGTGGTGACAGGTGAGGACAGGAATCTGGGAAATGTAGGCTACCTGAGTCTAAGGTCTTTTGTCTTGAGAATCTTCCCCTTCTGTTGTGAGAGAGGCAGCTTCATCAAATGGATAGAATGTTGATCTCGGAGGCAGAAAAACCTGAGTTTCAGTGACATTTACCAGCTTTGTGACCATGGTCTCGAGACTTCTTTCAGCTTTAATTTCCTCATTTATAAAATGGGAATGATAATAAAAGTACCTCCCTCACAGTTATAAGAATCAAATAAAATAATACACTTAAAACACTTTGTAAATCTTGAAGTGCCATATAAATTTTAGCTGGCATAGTGTCTTAGTCTTTAGTAAATGTTTATTTATTATTATTATTATTATCCAGGTGATGTGTTTGGGGTTTTTCCACAATGTTGACATCTGTCTGGATCATGTTACTATTGATACTTCCTAGGGAACTCTCCTCATGCCTTACCTCCCAGTACATACTTGCACAGAATGCAAGCAATGACAAAGCTGATTGTCAATCTCTTCTAGCATGACTCAGCTGAAATAAATCAAGTGAATTTGCTCTAGTTACCATCTCTAGAGAAGAGAGCTGAGAGTTGGGGGGGGGGTAACCAGGCAACCCAACACTAAAAGCTGTTAGGACTGATTTGGGTGCATCCAGGGAGAACCTACCTTGACCCCATCAGCCTAATTCTGGAAGAGTCTGTCAGCAGACTGCCCTGCCAGATTCAGAAACGATCTTTTCTCATCTGCCTTAAAGGCACATACCAAATATAGCCATCTCTTTAAAATTCCCCATCCCCAAGAGGTTTCATCTGTAGGAGAAACTAGGAGGAGTTTCTAGTTGGTTCTGGGCTGATTTGCTGTTTCCCCCCCACTTATCACAGTTGGCAGGAGAACAGGCACTGCCTTTAGGCAGTACATGGGGACCAGGTCCATAAGGGTAGAGACAGAAAACAGAGCTAAAAGTACTGAGTGGTGCTGCCCTGTCAGGTCACTAAATAGTAAAAATAATGAAATTTCAACATTCTGGATGGATGCCTCAAGGGAATGAATGCATCTATCTGGGGAGCCAAGAGTTACCAAAACTTTTCTTAATCTTAACCATTTTGGATGGGTGGAAATTTTTATTTAAAAAATGTTTTTTTATCTTCTTAAACAGAACTTTAGAACTTCAAAAATATTTTAAAATTCTATAAGTGTGGCTATTCCTCTAGTCCGGAGGTCCTCAAACTACGGCCCGCGGGCCAGATGCAGCAACTGAGGATGATTATCCCCCTCACCAGGACTATGAAGTTTCTTTATTTAAAGGCCCACAAAACAAAGTTTTTGTTTTTACTATAGTCTGGCCCCACAACAGTCTGAGGGACAGTGAACTGGCCCCCTATTTAAAAAGTTTGAGGACCCCTGCTCTAGTCTTTACACAATCTCAGGTTTGGAAGGGACTTTAGTAGCTATCCAGTGAAACCCATTCCTGAAAAGGAATATCATCATATGGTTTTCTGGTCTTTACTTGAAGAACTCCAGTGAAGGAGAACCCATTCCCATTCCACTTCTTCTGTATAATTCTAATTATTAGGAAAATTTCCCTGATGTCTCTCCATGAGACTTCTATTCGTTTTTCTCTAGTGCTTCTTTTGGGAGGTAATTGAAATGAGTTTGACCATTCTTGTACAAGAGGGCTTTAGATACTTAAAGACAGCTATCATGGCCCCCTGGGAATCCTCTTTTCTCCAAGCTCAACATCCCTAATCTCTCCAAAGAACATGACCTCATTTTTCTCATTTGCAAAGATGGCCACTGAGGTCATTCCACCGCATAGATCAATGATCCCTTTTCCATTCTGGTTACTCTCTTCTGTATATAATCCAATTTATCAACAAGCCATGATCCCCAAGACTGAACACAAAACTCTAGATGATCAGGGGAGAACAGTACATGGGGAAACTAATTTTTCCCTCCTACCACCTATCCATTTTAATGCTGCCCAATATCACATGGGGTTCTTTACCAACCTTATCACATCCATATTTTCTCCAGCTGAGTTTGACATTCACTGCTGAGTTTGACATTCTTCTTCACATGCCCACTTTTTCCAGTCCTTCCCAATAAGTTTTTTCTCAAAGGTTTATGCTGTTTCCATCCCAGACCATAAACTCCAAGGATCTACTTTTTCCTTGGGCAACAACTAGTCTAATTTTGGTAAGGAAGGGGCAGAGAGAAGAAAGAGAAGTTAAACTAAGCTCAACAATTTAAATTAAATAAAATTGTATTAAGTGACTACTATGGCTAGAATACCATGCCATGTGCAGAAACAGATACAAAATCCAGATTAAGACCCAGAGCCTGCTATCAGAGAGCTCATAGACCATGAGAAAGAGATATTCCAGTGACTAAAACAAAATAATATTATATCTTACCATGATGTATCAAGACATTTTTTTATTACATAATAGTTATGTAGTATAATGTATATCTCTGATGTATGCTCTGTATAATCCTGGGCAATTCACTTAATCTCTAATGTCCCATTAGATTATAAAATCACTGAGTGATTGTTTTTATTTGTATTTGTACCCCCAGTGATTAGCATGAGTGCTCAATAAATGTTTATTGACTGAAATATCAGGGCCAAATTCAAACCAAGTCTGACTTCCCACTTCCACTTCTGTCTCTCCCAAGATATATTGAACTGTGATTCAAGGATTTGGGGCAGGGTATGCTTCCTTAGTTCAGAGAAAATGAGTGAGCTTGTTGTTTTAGGCTAGGAGACTAGGAGTTCCCATATATACCCAAGACTTAACACAGTGCCTGACACATAGTTGGTGCTTACTAAATATTTATTTATGATCACATCATGGCCCCTGTTTTTGGCAAACAATGCATAAAAGATCTACACTCACTACCACAGACTCTGGCATATTCACCCCTCACTCACACCCCCACCCTAACCACCACTCCACTCAGATATTCTCTCAGTATTTTCCCATATCACATACCCCAGGAACAGAAAATGCTCACTGAGGGAAAAGGACAGGAATAGTTACTGGAGGGTACTGGGGTGAATGGAACAGCTTGGGGTCACAGTGGGTAGAGCACCAAGCAAGACCTAAATTCATATTTGACCCCAAATACTTAACCAGCTGTGTGAACCTGGGCAAGTCATTTCATCCTGTTTGTCTCCGTTTTCTCATCGTTAAAATGAACTGGAGAAGGAAATGGCAAACCACTCCATTATCTTTGCCAAGAAAACCTCAAATAGGGTTCCAAAGTTGAACATGACTGAACAATAACATCTCTCTAGTGGGTAGATGACTGTCTATGTGGTATGTTTGAAGAAGCAGTGAGGTTGCCCAGTATTCATAATATCTCTCCTGTTGTCATGGTGTCTAAAACTCCACCATTAGTGTTTTTTTTTTAGTCTTTAGGATTACCTTATTAATATGCAGTTATACTTGGAAGCTATATATATTCATCTAATAACTTAGCAAGAATTAGATTTGAATTTACCATTGTTCACAGAACCACAAAATGCTAGAACTGAAAGAGATCTTAGGGATCACCTAGTCAAACCCTCTTACTTTATTTTTTCTTACTTTTTTTTTTTTTCAAAGATCTACCTGCTCTCCCTGGGTCACCAGTAGTCAAATCCTTTTCTTAGTTTTTTGCCCCCAAAGGTCTGTCTGCTCTCCCTCCTACTTCCCCTACATTTAAAAAAGCAAGGAAAACAAAATCCCTGCTACAAACATATTTAGTCAAGCAAAATAAATTCCCATATTCACCATGTCCCAAAATATTGTGTCTTAATCTGCCTCCCCAAATCCATCACCTTTCTATCAGGAAGATGATAGATTCGGGGTACAGATTGAGACACATTTTTCCTAAGTTTCTAAGTCTTTCAAAGTTTGTTATCTTTATAGTATTATTTATTTTTTATAAATCATTCTTCTGGTCCAGTCCTCTTCATTTCATCCATTCATCCAAATCTTACCAGGTTTCTCTGAAGCCATTGCCTTCATTCTGTCTTACACTGCAGAAGTATCCCATTATATTCATATAACATAACTCAATTGACAGTTTCTAATTCTTTGTCACCACAGAGCTGCTATAAATAGTTTTGTGCATGTGAGTCCTTTCCCTCTTTCTTTGATCTCTTTGAAACTTTCTTATGTAAAGTAACCTTAGGAACCATTTAAGCTAACTTCTTTAATAGATGAGGAGTTGAGAGCCCAGAAAGAGTTGTGACAGTAAGTCGCATAGACTAATGAACCAGGTAAGATTTTGAACCTACATCCCTGACACCAGATACAACACTTTTTCACAATACTGTTCTATCTCCAAGTTCAGGGTATTTATTCTGCTTTTGTAGCAGACTTTGATCCCTCTACACCAAAATTCCTAATGATAGTCAGTAGAAGGCTAAATAGGTTGGGGTCAGGGAGGAAGGATCAAGGTCAGTGGTCAAAGGAGGTACAAGGATAGAATATGATAATATACCAAAGACAAAACTTCAGGGATTTCACAAATTTTGGGGGTGGGCTCAGTGAACAAATGTGTTCTAAATCCTATGGTCTCTAGAGCTAGAATTCAATCCAGCTGAATTGTGAATGCCAAATCTGGACTATAGACAGAGACCCATCTGAAAGTTGGCTGGAGGGGTCCCAGGTCTTGAATTCAGCTCCAAGCCACACAAGTTACCCACAATTGGCGCCAGCTCCTTTTTCTTTACCCTCCCTTCCCCTCTCCAGACGCCTGGCTGGGGATTGTTTACTGGAGTTTGTCTCCAGAGAGCAGGAAAAAATAAACCTCCTTTCTTTGGCCAGCAAAGCATGTCAGCAGATCTTGTGCTGGGCGGCTGAGGGTCTGCTCCGGGGGGTCAGGTCGAAGGGGCATCTTAAAATAACATATAGACTCAGTTGTCAGTGTGGTCACTGACCCATATGCAGTCAAAGGGAAGACGGGGGCCAGAGGATAACTATTTAAATCCTTCCATCATTTTGCATCTGTGTCAAGTTAGCTGTCTCATGGACAGCCCCACATTCCAGAGGGTCTGATGGGGCTTGTGAATTGCTTTATGTTGGAGAGTTAAAAATGCAGAATTAGCAGCAGTGACAAGTCTCTGTTGTGATTCTTCAGCCCAGATTTCTTTGACTTTTGTTATTAATGATGACTAATAATCCTTTCACGTGAAGATTTCAGGCTCCTGTAGCCTTGCACTGGCTAGTGCCTTCATGTACATAATTACTGAGGGAAACTTGTATAAATTGTTAGGATGTGGAGCACAAAGTTTTAGAAAAATGAATGTTGAAAACTATCTGCACATGTATTTGGAAAAATAAAATACTATTGAGGAAAGAAAAAACAGATTCTTAGAATGTGGGCTTCAGGCTTGGGGGAGGAGTTGAGATTTCTTAGCTTCTGTACCATATAATCAAATGCTTAGTTCTTTGTTGTCTTGCTTGATTCTCTAAATACTTGCCATGTGAGTCTTGTCTTCCTACCCAAACTGTAACCTCTCACTGACGAGTTTTCATGATTTTCTTTTTTTCTCTTCTTTACCCTCCAATCCTGCCTTATAAGACTGGGCACAGTAGATATATAAAGGCCTGTCAGTCTGAGCCCAGTTATTAGAGTGATTTGAGGCTGTTGGATCTCTTGAGCTCAGGAGTACTGAGCTTCAGTAAGCTAAGTCTAGTGGATATTTGAATTAAGGAAGAGGACTACCAGGTTACCCAAAGAAATAGGAACTAACCCAGGTCAAAAATGAAATAGTTCAAAGCTCTTGTGCCAGTCAGACTGAGACTAAACTCTATGAGTAAAATCTGTGCCCGTTCACTTCCAACCTAGAAGAGAGAAAGAGATCTAGTCCAATAGATGGATGGATGGATGGATGGATAAATTAACTAATGAATTAACAAGATCAAATAAAATAAAAGAGTTGTTAGTTGATCAAAGCAACATAGCATAATGGAGAAGGCTGGAAAGGAGTCAGTAAAACTTGGATTTGAATCTTCCCCCAATCCCTATTAGCTATGAGAACATGGTCAGATCATTTCTTTTTAAACCTTAGCTTCTTCATCTCTTAAATGGGAATAATAAATCTCTAATACTATTTGGAGTTATTCAGATGAGATAATAACATGTGAAATGTTTTGCAAATATAAAAACACTATATAAATGCCATATGAAAATAATAATTGTTGTTTGTCCTTTATTTTCAAAGAGGACCAATGACATCATAGGATGATATCTTGACTCATGCATTTAAGTGAGGCCAAATTGCACAAAGTTGTCAGCTTCATTCTCTCTTCCTGAGTCATCAAAGTCCAGGCAAAATTCAGGATGATGGCCCAGGATACAGTGGATGACTTTGGCATTTTCAATGAGCAGCCAAGCTCTAAGCACTTCCCAGTACCTGCTTCAACCACTTTTGTGGCCATCTTCCCATTCTGCCTGGGTGTGTGAGTTATTCAGGAGGATGAGTACCTCTGGCATGAGAGCTGGCGAGCCTTTTTCAGAGCATCTTTGGTATCCACCTAATTTACCCAGCTCTTACCTGGGGCTCCAAGAAGCTGTAGCATGCCTACTCACACTCTAGTAAGCTATCTCAGAGATGTCCTAAACCAGATTGAGAGAAAATGACAAGCCTAAAACTTGGTGAGTTGAGGGAATATTTACCCAAGAATATGAAAAGTTTCCCCATCAGAATAGTGGAATAAAAATACTAACTCCATCAAGTAGATTATAGCACCTGGTGAAAAATCATTTGAATTCATATCCAATCTTAAAAGGAGATCCAACAATCTTTATAGTGAAACCCTTTCTTTCTATGAACAATCCAGCATCAGCTGCATGGAACTCTTGATATCAAGAGATCCTTCCTCCTCAGCTCCATCAGCTTTCTTTAAGTCCCATCAAAATCCCATTTTTTACAGAAAGCCTTTCTTAGCCCCTCTTAATTTTTACTTTACCTGTATGAAGTGTTTTTGTACATATTTCTTTGCTTGTTATTTCCCTTTTTAACACCTTGAGGTCAGGGGCTATACAAAAAAAAATTATTTTTCATACATTTTGTTTATTTCCCCAGTACTTAATACCTTGCCTGGCACTTAATAAATGCTTATTAACTGATAGATTCAGGTTGTTCTTTAATCAGTGAATGAATGAAGCATTTATTTCTGTGAGAAACATTGTGTAATATTCAGGATGTACAAACTGAAAAGTTAGACATTCTTTCCCTTTAAGGAGCTCCCAATTCTAAGGAGGGAGATAATACATGTAGAAACATATAAGATATATAAGACATATAAGGTTTCAGCTGCAAATTATCTGGAAAAGTCCCTCGATCCTTAGAATATACTAGCAAAGCAGATGGAAATGCCCCATCTTTAATATGATTTCCATTGATAAAAACTCATCAGCCTCTTATATTGAATTATTTGAAAATGTCAAGATCTTTGGTGACAAGAACTTTCTTTTGGAGTTCTTCAAAAGCTATGGCTTTAGCTTCTATAGAAGCAGGTGCCAGACTGCACCTCTACATAGATTGCTTGCCAGGATGATGGCTATGGGCATTGTGGGTGGATGCCTTACTACAAAGGTTCTTGGCTCAGAGTCTATTAATATCAGGGTTTGAAGGGAGATAGTGGTCAATGTGATGGTGTCTTCTATCTCTCCTTCCGAATGTCTTGATGCTTCACCTAAGCTGACTTGTCTGCTCTGTGATGAAAACTAGTCAGCCATTGGGAGGAATGCTTATCTCTTTCTCCACAGGAGTTGCCTATTCAGATGATAGCTCTGAGAGCTGGCTGGAAGCAGGACCCATGGTCCATGGGGTAGGGGTATCACCACTACTTGAGCTCACTCCTGCCCATATCTGCCCATCAGGGTGAGCTGGTCAGACAATTCCCTCAAGGACCAAATCTCCCCCTCCTTTCCCCTTAATCTTCACAAGTATAGATTCCCCTACAAGGACCAAAGTGGAGAGCTTTCTAAATGGATATTCTCTTCCAACACACCTCTCTTCTACCAAGCTATTCTAGGTTGGAGAGCTCCCCAAGAATAACATCAGATTTCTAACAACACATGACCATCACCCAAGTGGAACCAACCGCAGACAACTAGACAGCTGCCACATGCTGACTGACTTCTTTGGCACACCTTTTTTTGAGAGGCAGGGGGATAAGTGAAGCCAGTACTAGTCAAATAGGTGGCTCTAAGCTGGCTGTGGAAATAGTTCCATTATCACTTACCTTTCTAATTCTGGTGCATGTTGTACAGGGGCTAAGGAGCAACATGATCCACATAACCCAAAACAAACACCTCCTCAGCATCATGAGCCACAATGATAACAGAAAAGGAAAAAGAACCAAACTTTAAAATCCAGTGAGCCATTATAGTTAAATGCCGCCCCCCCCACCCCCGCCAGACTCCCCTTCTCCCTCTCCAGAGCAGGGGTTTTTAATTGGAGAGTTGCAAACTTTTTTTAAAATATTCTGATGGCTTTCTTTTTTTTTTTCTTTTCTTAACTTTTTATTGATACTTCTTTTTGTTACATCATCATAGAGATCTCCAGAATCTTTCCTTTTCTTCTCCATAGAGACTCATCCCATATAACAAATAATATTTTTCAAGGGAAAAATTAAATTGACACAATTGATGAATATGTTGAAAAAGTCCAAAAATATATGCAGTATATGATAGCTGGGAACCTCCTACCTCTCTTAAGGGCAGTTAAGAGGTATTTTCTCATACCTCTTTATTAAGTCCTCCTTGAGCTTTTTAATATTATTTATATATCTTATAATTTGTTATATTATATTAAATTAAATATATAAAATTTGTAATTACCATTTTGATTTATAGTTTTATAATTTATGTTGTATACTATGTATAAATTATGTATTAACATAATATATATCACATATAGTATCTAATATATGAGTAATTATAATAATTTTATAATTTTAATCACACTTTTGACTGTTTTGATATGTGATTGTTCTTGCATGTCAATGTTGTGATTATTGGGTGTATTATTTTCTTGGCTCTGCTTACTCCATTCTGCATCAGTTCATGTGATAGCTTTGCTCTCAAATAATTGGTTTTCTCTGTAACCTGTACATTTTAATTTATGCATTTTAAAACATTCTTCCAAAAAGAGATCCTTAGTCTTCACCACACTGTCAAAGGGGTCCATAATGATTTTTCTTCTCAATGATGGTTGCAGGTCTGATGGTTAGGAGGACATACATGCTATTCCTACGGCAAGTCTTGGGTTCAAGGTTCTAAGCTGTTCCTCAACAGGGTGTGAATGGAAATTGTGGTTGAGGTGGTAGTAATTTGACTTGCCTGACATTGTCTGAATTTCTTGGCAAACTAATGGGGGACAGTTGTCATTTATCAAAATTTCTGGAGCTTCCCAGGCAGAATCCCTCAGAATTTCTATTTCATAACCAGGGTACAGATATCACGACATTTTCTGAGTGCCTAATTTGTATGCATTCAAAGTTTTGCATCTAGCCCCAATTATAAGCTAAAAAAAAGTCTTCACTTTAAAATGCTATACTGAAATCTATTGAATTATAAGACTTAAGATGTGTGGAAAATCCTTTCTTTTGACCAAGATAAGAACCAAAACAATGGAAAAACAGTTCTAGGGGATTTTGATCTAGGCTGGAGTCCTTTCTATGAATGTCATTGCCTGACAGCGAGGGGAATCTTGGCAGTTACAAGTCTTTCTTGGGATTACTGCCTGGGTTGGATATTGTTAAATAGAATAAATGGACCATAACTTTCCACCTGAAAGGGATTTCAAGGTCATGAGTCCAAACCCTTCATTTTGCACCATTCTATGTGGACTTCTCCTGTGTACTTATATTTATAATTTTCATTATGGTTATTTGTCCCATCCTTCTGCCCTTTGGGGTCCAATCCCTTCATTCTGCAGCATGGAAACTGAAACCCAAAGTGATGACCTAACATGTTCAGAGTCATGCCTATGTGTGAGACCAGGTTTTCCTGATCCAAATCTAGTACCCTATCCACTATGTCATGCTGCCTCTCTTGAATAATAATTCACAATAATCATCCCATTGCTCTTAAAATCTAGAATTGAATGAGAACAAACTTCCCTTAACAGAAATGTCTGATTTCATGTACAGTCTTTTTATTCTTTCCCACTATGTATATGGAAATGCCATTTTATTTGCTATTGGCTAAGTTCAAAAAAAAAGTTTTTTTTTAATTTAAAAAATTCTAGAAATGGAAAGGGCCTCAGAATCCAGAAGGTTAAGTGATCTGCCAGAGCTCACTCAGCAAATAAGCATAAATATGGGATTCCAAAGGAATACGTACTATTAATTAAAAAATTATAATTAGTTAATATATAATATATAAATATATAACACACAAGCCATTTTCTTTAAACTGGCCTACGTGACCTTTACACAGTTCTAACCACAGTAATAGTTGACATTTATATAAATGCTTTAAAGTCTGCAAGGCACTCTACATATATTTTCTCACTCATCTGCACAACATCTCAGTGAGATAGATACTACAGGTATTTTTGTCTTAGTTTATAGATGATGAAATTTAGATTCAGAGGCAAAATGATGCATTTATGGTCATTATAGTAACTGAGTCATTTCAGTCCCATCTCTGTGTGACACCATTTGGAGTTTTCTTGACAAAGATACTGGAATGGATTTCCTTCTCCAACTCATTTTACAGATGAGGAAACTGAGGCAAACAGGGTGAAATGACTTGCCTAGGTTCACACAACTACTAAGTTTCTTAAGGCAAATTTGAACTCAGGATGATGAGATGTTTACTCCTAATCTATCATTTTATCCACTGAGCCACCTACCTGCCCTGCCTGTATCATCTAGCCAAAAAAAGTGTCAGAGAGAGAAACCCAAGGCTTTCTGAATCAAATCCACTTAATGTGATTTAGGAGAGCAATTTTGGCACCAAATGATATGTTTGAGGTTTAGCACCAAATGTTGGGATTCAGTCATGTAAAAAATTCATAATGGCTATTCTACTTGGCAAAAGATAGATTTATTTAGGAGAAGAGGTTACAGACAAAATGAAGAGATACAATAGACACCAAGAATGGTAAATATGAAACAGAGTGAGAGAGCATATAATAATTAACGATGGAAAAGATGGGTTCCCTTGTGGAACTCATAATTAATCAGGAGAAAGGAAACACCCCATGAGGTTGGAGAATGCCTTTAGTTGATAGGCTAAATCCATGGAGGAGTTTAGCACCCTAAAAGAGTTAGCTATAAGAAGGGAAAAGACACTATGAGACATGGTAAGAGAATGAGGGGAAAGACATTTCATGGCATGGGGGAAGGGACAGGAGAAAGACACCACAAGGCAGAATGTTGTGGTGGGCTTAACCTAAAGGGGTTCAGCAAAGAAAGGGGGGTCACACTATGGACAGATTTGTAGGGGAAATGTAACTTCAGGGATTTGACACAACTCAGATTTCTGGCTGGTCACAGCTTTCCATGACCTCCATCCCCATCAGTGACCTTCCCTGTTTGCTTCAGGGAGTAATTCCATCAGTACTTCTGTCTTTCTCTGCCAACCCTACCTAGTTATTCAAAACCTCATCACACTAGACCACAAGATTTCTCTGGAATAATTCTCTGACCATGTTATTGCTTGCTCAAAAACCTTTATTGGCTCCCCATTGCTTACCAAATAACATACAAATTGCATTTTCTTGCCATTTAAAGCCCTTCACAGCATGATTCCAATTCACCTTCATAGAGGTTTATCACTCACCTACTCTCCATTCTAACAGCTCCATTCTTCCTCTGCACCAACATCCAACCCAATCCCCACCCCTACATTTCTATCTTTTGGAACCCTTTCCTTTCTCCAAAACCCAATTTAGTTCCACCACCTCCGTGAAGCCTTCCCTGATATCCTCCTCTTCCCCTCTTCCATTTATTAATAATTCCCTCCTTAAATTTTTCTCACCATTCCATGTGAACTGCTCCACATAGAATTTTTATATTTGCATTATAGTTATTTGTCCCATCCTTCTACCCTTTGGGGGGTTTCTTAAAGACTAGTGTTTATTTCATATTTATATCTTTATCAGCCTGGCATAATGCATTAGATATAGGTGAATAGACAAAAGATCAATTATTTATGTTTGTGTGGAAACTTCCTTTTCCAATGCTGATTGAAATGTACTTGTGGCTTGATATACAAATCCTAAGGAGGTGCCTGAGACACATGTAGATTAAATGACTTGCCCAGCATCATTTCATTATCAGTAGTTAAGCCAGGTCATAGTATCATGAGGGACAGCTAAACAGTGCAGTAGATAGACTACCAGTCCCAGAGTCGGGAAGATTTCTTTTCCTGAAATCACATTCAGACTTAGCTTACTTGATTTGTGACCCTGGGTAAGTCACTAAACCTTTTTTGTCTCAGTTTCTTCATCTGTAAAATGAGCTGGGAAAGGAAATGACAAACCACTCCAGTATCTTTGCCAAGAAAACACTAAACTATTGAACTAAAACAACTGAAATGACTCAACAAGAAGATATTATAGATTAAAACCCAAAGAGATTTTAGACACCATTTAAACTCACTGCCTTATTTTATTTATTTATTTTTTATTATAATAGTATTTTATTTTTCTAAGTACAGCAAAATCTTTCTACTCTCCCCAAGACAGCAAGCAATCCGATACCAGTTAAACATGAGCAGTTCTTCTAAACATATTTCCATATTTGTCATGCTGCACAAGAAAAATCAGATTCAAAAGGAAAGAAAAACTTGAGAAAGGAAAAAAAAGCAAACAATAACAACTACAAAAAAAGTGAAAATACTATGCTTTGAACATTCATTCTTCATAGTTCTTTCTCTGGATGCAAATGGTTCTTTCCATCCCAAGTCTATTGGAATTAACTTGAATCGCCTTATTATTGAGAAAAGCCAAATCTATCACAGTTAATCATATAATTTTCTTGTTACTGTGTACAATGATCTCCTGATTCTGCTCACTTCACTTCGCATCTGTTCATGTAAGTCTTTCCATTCTTTTCTGAAATCAGCCTGCTCATCATTTCTTATAGAACAATAATATTCCATTACATTCACATACCATAACATATTCAGCTATCCTCCAGCTGATGGGCATCCCTTCAGTTTCCAATTCCTTGCTTCTATAGAAAGGGTTGGTATAAATATTTTTTCACATGTGGATCCTTTTCTTTTTTTATGATCTCTTTGGGATATAGACCCAATAGAGACACTACTGGATCAAAGGGTATGGACAATTTAATAGCCCTTTTGGCCAAGTTCCAATTTGCTCTCCAGAATGGTTGGATCAATTCACAGTTCCACCAACCATGCATTAGTGTCCCAGTTTTCCCACATCCCCTCCAACATTCATCATTATCTTTTCCTGTCATCTTAGTCAACCTGAGAAGTATGAAGTGGTAATAGCCTTATTTTACAAGTAAGGAAACCGAGGCCCAGATGATTAAGTGGCTTATCTTGGTCTCATAGATAGTAAGAGTCAGAGACTTGATTTCAGCCAAGGTTTTCTCAACTTAATCCATTTGTTTCTTTATCTACTATAAAGTGCACATAAGTGTTTAATAAATGCTCAGTAAAATTAATTGAATTGAATGCTGTTGATATTCTCATATTAAATTACTTTGTATTTGCTCAGCATATACTTTTTATAAGATTGTCAATGTATATATAGTTTCTTTCCCTTCTCCTAGTAGAATATAAGCTCCCTAAAGACAGGGATTCTTTCATTTTTGCTGTTATATTCATATCACCTAATACATAGTTTCAAACTAGTTGATTGAATTAACTACCTTAGTCTTTGTTGATCTTTCTTACTAGATTTCCACTTTCTATACCACACTGTTTACCTCTTGAAATATTAGCTCATTCTCACGTTTCCTCACTCCTCACCATATATTAGCCTTATAATAATGATAATAATAATAATAATAGCATTTATATAGCACTTTAAGTTTGTAAAGTTTATAAAGCTTGTTATCAATATTATCTCATTTGAATTTCATAACAACCTTGGGAGGTAGGTGCTAATGTATAGGTGCAAAGGAGGTCCCAAAAGCTTGGGGTGCTGATTGGTGTCACGAGATGTCTCAGAAGAATTTACAAGCTTGAACCCATCTCCAAGTCAAGGGGCAAAGTTTATTATAATTGTAACACCAGTTGAAGCAGGCTGAGAACCAGGAACAAGAAGATAAATTTATAGGAAAAAAAGATGTAAAGATGGGTGTTTCATGTCACTGATATGCTTTTGGATTGTAGAATTGAGGAGTGGTCTGATTTGCACCTCATTCTGGAATTTTATAGTTTAGTCTGATATTCACCTCATTATTATCTCAGAAACTTTATTTCACTGATCCACAGATTGTTATCTGGCAATCAGCAATGTTTGTAGGACTACACTTAGTATTCCTAAAGCCAGGAAACTTTAGGATTACTGACAAACAGATTGTTAGAACAATAGCACTCCTAAGTGCCTCAGAATTACTGCTATATTTCTCCTAAAAGCTGCAGCCCATCACTATGAGTATTATCCCTATTTTCCAGACAAGGAAATTGAGGGGGACAAAGATTAAATGGCTTCGCTAAAATCGCACCATTACTAAGTGTCTGAGGCAAAATTCAAACTGAGATCTTCTGGCTTTGAAATGCTGTGTTTTATCTGCTCCACCTACCTGCCTAATTTCCCCAATGAGATCATAAGCTCCTTGAAGCTAGGCTAGGACTTTTTCCTGTTTTCTCAGTATTCTCATAGGGCTGGATATATAGTAGGTATCCAGTAGGATGTATAGTAGGTAATCCGGATTGTTGAGTTGAGCATTCACTGTGACCGTCTACTCCAGGGGAGTATAATGGACAAAATTGTTGCAGAAACATCCATTAGACAATTATCAAAGGCTTTCTCAACTTCCCACTACTCAGATGTTCACTCCTATCCGCTATCCTATTTTCTTTTCCTTTTCATCTAGTCACTATGTGGGATTTGTTAATTGTGCACATGTGCGTGCACACACATACACACATACATACACACACTTCCCCTTATCTTCTTTGGGAGTTTTCAGAACTAAAATAGTTTCTTGGGCCCTATGTGTACCAGAGGTATGGGACAGATAAATCATAGAGCCTGCTCTTTAGGAATGGTATGGTTGAAAGGTCATAGGTATAGGAAGAGAGGAAAATCCAGGGTGAAACTATACAAAATTTTTCATCTTTTAGGCTGCTCCCAGTCCCTTCTTTTCTAGTTCCAATCCTCTCTAGTTGCCCCCCCCCCCCACCTGCCCTTCAATATGTGTATGTCAAGAGTATAAGGTAAGCCAGTTCTCTATTTCTTCCCATTCCTAAGCAGTTGTGTTAAATGTCTGGGTGGGATACTTTAGGATTTACTGGCTCAATTTTTTTCTTAAGGATCTTAAACCAAAACCAATCTGATCCTCATTGGACATCAATAAGTACTAGGCTAAAGCCCCATTTGATGATTATTTGGGTCATGACTGACTCAGATTGAATGTAAATGGCAAGCAGTCTTTCCTGCTTTGGCAGAGGGTCTTACCAGGTTTACTTACTTATTTGTTTATTTCTTTAGATTTTTTTTCTTGATTAAGAAGAAAAGATTCTTTGCTTCATTTGCTACCTACCCTTAATCACTGAATGGGTAAGGCCTCAAACTGAGAACTGTTGAAGATATTAGCTAAAAAGGCTAAGGTAACCAATTTCATCTAGGGCCATCTCCAGTCATCTTGGTCTATACCTGCTCACTGGACCCAGATGATTCTGGTGGGGAAAGTGAGGCAGATGACCTTGCCTAGCCTCCCTCACTTAAATTCAATTCACTTGCATGTCATGGTTCTCGTCCAGAAGGAAGCTCAAACCACAAATGTTTGGGTTTCAGATTAGCATATTAATGAATAAGCTAATAGATCCCCTAGTTCTGTTGCCAGGGGGCTATAGCTGAAGTAGTCTAGCTTATTTCAGATGCAGTCTGCAGAATTGTCTTATAATTTTCTTTCCACAGAGAAAATCGTGGGGTTTGGTGACATTGGTGAAATCAGTGGGGAGTTACATTTTCTTTTTTAACAGCTTTTTATTTTTCTAAATATATGCAAAGCTAGTTGGCAGTTGCATTTTCTAAGGAGGGTCTTGAGGTGAGCTAGGATGGGTTATAAGTGAATGGTTGTAAAGTAAGAACAACAGGGTATGGAAATGGGAAGACATAGGTAGAAGCTTGTAAAGTTCACTGAAAGTTTTCTTAGAGAGATTTTTTTGCAGGAAAGCAGTTCAATTTCATTAAAGCAACAGATTCTCTCCCAGCAAGAAACAGTTGGATTGAGATGTTTGCACTGCACTTCCTTTTAGGATATTTGGTAGCTAGGGAAAAAAGATCATGGGCTTAGAGATGGAAGGAACTTTTCACATCACATCATCCCACTACTTTTACAGATAAACAAATAGGCCCAGAGAAGATACTGATTTTTCCAAGGTCACACAAGGAGAGACAGCATCAGAATCTGAATGTCTAGTCTTGATTTCAAATCCAGCACTCTTCCCGCTGAACTACCTTGCCTATGTCTTGAGTCAAGTCAGCCTACCCAGGGTAGCAAGCAGAGGATATGAATGAATAGAATGAGTGTAGGTAGAAAGGGAAGGTTGAGGCTTATTTAAAACAGAGGTTCATAACTGGTTTTATGCCATGGGCCCCAGTGAAAGTCTGCTGAAGTCTATAGAGCACTTCTTAGAAGAACATTTTAAAATATATAATTAAAATGTACAGGTTGCAGAGAAAGCCAATTATATTGGAGTAAAGCTATCACATGAACTAATGCAGATGAAGTAAGCAGAGATAAGAAAACAATATACCAGATAACTACCCCAATGAAATGCAAGAAAAACCATGCATCAAAACAATCAAAAGTGTCATATAACAAAATGAAAAGGTATGAAAAAAGATACCCTCAAACTACCCCTTCAGAGAAGTGAGAAGTCCACAAGCGTTACACATTGCACATGTTTTTGTACTTTTTTTGTAACGTAGCCATTGATTGTGTCAATTAATTTTTCCCCTTGAAATAATACTATTTATGTTTGTAGCAGTCCTTTTTGTAGTGGCAAGGAATTGGAAACTGAGTGGATGCCCATTATGGGGAATGGCTGAGTAAGTTATGTAATAGAATATTATTGTTCTATAAGAAATGATGAGCAGGCTGATTTCAAAAGAGCTTGAAAAGACTTACATGAACTGATGCTAAGTGAAGTGAGTAGAACCAAGACAACATTATTCACAGCAACAACAAGATTATGTGATCATCAACTGTGATGGTCGTGGCTCTTTTTAATAATGAGATGATTCAGGGCAATTCCAAGAGTTTTGTGATGGAGAGAGCCATGCAGAGATTCAGAGAGAGAGAGTACTATTGGGGACTGAATGCATTTCACAATCATGTTATTTTCACTTTTGTTGTTTGCTTGCTTGTTTTTTCTTTATTTTTTTTTAAAGATTTTTTTATTATAGCTTTTTATTTACAAGATATATGCATGGGTAATTTTTTAGCGCTGACAATTGCAAAACATTTTGTTACAATTTTTTCCCTCCTTCCCCCGCCCCTTCCCCCAGATGGCAGGTTGATCAATACATGTTAAATATGTTAAAGTATATGTTAAATACAATATATGTATACATTTCTATACAGTTAATTTGCGGTACAAAAATAATTGGACTTTGAAATAGTGTACAATTGACCTGTGAAGGAAGTAAAAAATGCAGGCAGACAAAAATAGAGGGATTGGGAATTCTATGTAGAGGTTCATTCTCATTTCCTAGAGTTTGCTTGGTTTTTTTTCTTTCTCATCTTTTCCCCTTTTGATCTGATTTTTCTTGTATAGCATAATAAATGTGAAAATATGTTTAGAAGAAGTACACGTTTAACCTAAAAAAAGGAAAGAAAGAAAAATACTATTTGTTTTATGGGATAAGTCTCTGGGAGGGAAAAAAGGAGGAATACTGGGGATCTCTATGAGGATGTTAGAAAAAGGCATCAATAAATACTTGTTAAAAAAAAAAAAAAGAAAGAAAAAAGTTATCACAAAAATTTTTTTTTTTAAATCACCACCTCTCAGTTAAGAATTCCTGCTTTGGGAGGAGCCCTTTAACTGTGACTCATTTAACACTGAGGTTTCTTCTATTATCACTGTGGCTCATGATGCTGAGAAGGTGGCATTTGTACTGTCCTTACTTCAGCTCCACCCCAATACCTCCTATTCTGAAAGGAGTTATCTTTTGAGTACTAAGTAAGAGTCAAAATGGGAGAATCTTCTTGGCTCAAATTGAGTCACCAACTGTCTTGTCTGAATCTATCTCTTTGAAAGTTTAGTTCTTAATGTAAAAATGAAGTAGTGTTTTTGTGCATAATTTTGTCCTTTTTTCTAATGCGTAATGAAATTCTTATAATTATGACATTGTTATTTTTCCTCTCAAGTGATAGCTGAGAAGCACTTATGTCTAAAGTACTATTTAATGTCCTTAGAAGAGTATACTAGATAGGAAATTCCCAAGGCCCAGTTTAGCTGCATCCACATAGCACTATTAATTATTTAAGGATTACCTCTCATTTCAAGAGGGGTGGCTCATGGAAAGATTTACAATCTGAGTACTGAGTTTGAACCCTGGTTCATTCACATAGCATGTGAGACTTTTAGGGAGGGAAAAATCACCGAATAGTAGAACTCTCTGAGTGGCAGCTTTCTTTTCTGCAAAATGGAGTTAATATCTCACAGGTATATTAGGAGGCTCAAATTAGATTTATGTATCTAAAGTTATTTGTAAACTATAAAGCACTATGGCTAGCAAGGTAGTTTAGTACAAACCTTCTTAAGGTTTGTGAGTCATAAACCCATATAGGGTCACATAGCTGAATGCAGGGGACATAAAATTGTGATTTATTATCAGTAAATGTTAGATTTATATATTTGTTTTATATACCTGTATACCTGGCCAAAAGGAGTTATGAGTAGAAAAAGTTTAAGAAGTCCTTGTGTGGTGGATAAAGTGGATAGACTCATATTCTTGAATTCAAATCTGGCTTCAGACTCTTCCTAGCTATGTGATCCTGTGCAAGTCACTTAACCTTGTTTGCCTCAGTTTCCTCATCTGTAAAAATGAACTGGAGAAGGAAATGAATGGTAAACCACTCCAATATTTTTGCTAAGAAAATCCAAATGGGATCATGAACAGTCCCATACAATTGAAAAACCACTTAATAATAGCAAAAAGCACTCTAAAAATGTTGGGGGCAGTTATCAGCATCTCTACTCTCCCACCCACCTTCTACTGACCCTTTGGGGTATCTGGGGTCTTAAATGGGTTGGATTTTTAATGAGGAATAGTTAGTTGTAACCAACTGTGTATATAAATTTGTGCTTTTCCTCTTCCTCCTTTAGGATACCGAGAAGGATTTCTTTGGAAGCGAGGTCGAGACAACGGACAGTTCTTAAGCAGGAAGTTTGTATTGACCGAACGAGAGGGGGCACTGAAATATTTCAACAAAAATGACGTAAGCCTAGATCTGGGGCTTGGGAATTGGACAAGAATATTTTGCAGATGTGGACCATTTATTATGGGAAATGATAAAGCATGTCCAGTGTCTGTGTGTTGCAAAACATTCTTCCTTTTTCAAAGTAAAGGATTAGCCTGGATCTCCTTGGGCTCCAGGGTCCTCTTAGACACGTTCACAGGAACAATTTAAAATAGAAGACTTCCCTTCTTTTCCCTAGTCTACATTGTTGTCCAGAAGAATTAGAGAGAATGAAGCTTTTCTACTTGAGGAGGTGGTGGTGGTGGTGGTTTAAAGTGGCTTTCATTCTGTCCAAAGTGCCTTCAAAAAAGAGAAGTCTAACCTAAACAAATCACATAAATTCTGGGCCTCAGTATCCGCATCTGTAAAATGCAGGGGTTGGATCTTTAAGTCTCCTTCCAACAATAAATCTGTGAGCCTATGAGTGTTCCATACCCAAGAATGCCACATGCTGGCACCCAGACTTATTCACTCACATACTATCTCACTATTTTCTACTTTCTCCTACTGGCCTCTGTGGTCACACCTTAGATATTTATTAATGGTCACTGTGGGCAAGGGGCAGCTTGGGATAGTGGAGGAAGCCCCAGAATTGGCTCAAATCCTGACTTTGCTTCCTTCCTCATGTATAAATTATGGGGGTGGAACTAGAAAGTTCAGAATCTCCCCACCAAAAAACAAAACAAAACACACACACACACACACACAAACAACAACAAAAAAAGGATTACTTGTGATTTCCCCAGTTATAAAAAATTTTTGGCTTGACTTCTCTTTTCCTAGATCTTTTTTTGGGCAAGACTTTCATGATGTCCTAAATGCAATCTGTAAATCACTTGTTCCTTCATAAGAAGTTAATTACAAATCATTCTCCTCTATTAAATAAAGCCAGTTCCAAAGTCTCCCTTCCCACCCCACCTTCCTCTACCTCTCCCCAGTCTGCTGTTTCCAGACCCACTTAGATTTCACTGTGCTCTGGGCACTTTATCCAAATAGACTGACTCCATTCTCCAACACATCTGACAAGCTGCTCTCCAGCTGGTTCTTGAATACCTCTAGTGTTGATGAGCTCACCACTTTAGAGGCAATTCACCTATCTCACTCTAGGGTAGTTTTAATTATTAAGGAAAATTTTCCTTAACATCAAGACTTAATTAGTTTCTTTCTAATTATATCCGTTACTCGTGCTTCATACTCTTTTGTAGTCTATATACATTTCTTTTTCAAATTCTCCTTTGTAGGGGGAAGAGTGAGTTCTACCTTATCTCCTGTGGTCAGCAGTTCACAGAAATTTGTCTGAGTGAATAGAACATTGGCCCTGGAGTTAGGAAGACCTGAATTCAAATCCTGTTTCAAAAACACTAGCTGTGTGGCTCTAGTTGAGTCACTTAGCATAAGTTGGGGGGGGGTAATAATAGCACCTACCTCCCACAGTTATTTTGAGGAGCAAAAGAGACAATATTTATAAAGCATTATATATGCATTTGCTAATTGGCTAAGATCATGGATTGAGAGCTGAACAGAACCTTAGAGGCCACTAAAGATTAGCTTAGAGTCAACCATTTATTTTATAAATAAGGAAATTGAGACATGGAGAAGTAAAATCACATAGCTAGTGAATACAAAAGGTGAGATTTGAACCCTATTTTTCCCAATCACATCCTGGAAATTCTCAGTTTATTTAGATAAGATTGGGGTCATATTAACAAAAATTTTAAATTTAAAAAGCAAACAAACAAAAAAATCGGTAGTGTAAAAAAGGAATGGAGAAAAAACATTGACAACCAGTTCCATCACCCAGCCAGCAAGAAGAGGAAAATACTAGAACTTTCAAGTTGAAAGGGGCTTCCATGGCTATCTAGCCCAACTTAAATTCTAGAGTTCTCACAAAATGCTGCTAACAAGAAATGCTCAGAGGACTCTGCCAAACCAAGCATTTCATTAGACTGCATCTCATGATCTGCCTCGACAGGTCTCCAGAAACCACATGGGAAGGGACTCTTACAGGAAAGGATGACTTGAGGGGTGGGGATTCAGAAGATCCTTTTGTTTAAATAGGTCTGAGAAGAGTCCCAGTCCAGTATGACTCCTTTAGGCAGCAGAAAACTCAGAAGAAACACTAGTTCCTACTCTTCTCCCCTTCTCACTACCATTTGCCTTCAGCCCTATCTCTAAAGATTATCAGATGGAAAATCCCCAGTAAACTTCCCATAAGCAATATGAAGTCACTTTGACCATAAAGAAGAAGCTAGGTGGTTCGGTGAACAGAGAGGGGCCTGGAGTCAGAAGTTGTTATTATCATTTGGTCATTTTTCAGCTGTGTCTGACTCTGTAACTCCATTTGGGGTTGTCTTGGCAAAGATACTGGAGTGGTTTGCCATTTCTTTCTCCAGCTCATTTTGCAGATGAGGAAACTGAGGCAAACAGGGTTAAGTAGCTTGCCCAGAGTCACACAGCTAGTAAAGTTTCTGAGACTGGATTTGAACTCATAAAGATGAATCTTCCTAACTCCAACCCGAGGACTCAATCCATGGAGCCACCTAGATTGCCCCTGGAGTAAGGACAAATTGAGTTCAAATTACTAGTTGTGTGATTCCAGATAAGTCATTTAACCTTATTTCCTCAGTTTCCTCATCTGTAAATTAAGCTGGAGAAGGAAATGGCAAACCACTTCAGTATCTTTGCCAAGAGAATTCTAAATAGAGTCACAGAGTCAGACACAACAATAGTCTATAAAAGACCTGGGAATAGTCATTAGTTTTATACAAGGTCCAAGCATTTATTGAGCATCTGCTGTTTGCTGGAGATAGGGAAAACAAAAATTAATCTATTTCTGCCTTCAAGGAGTCTATTCTGTTAGGGGAGATAACACATTCACATGTAAGTATGTACAAAATAAATATAACGTTATTTTGGAAGGGAGGCACTAACTAATGAGTGTTCTTTTTGTTGTTCTATTCTATAATGTTTGCAAAATGCTTGGGAAATATCCTTTTGATCTTCACAATCTAGATACTATTATTATATCCATTTTACAGAGGTGGAAATGAAGGCAGATGGGAGTTAAGTTACTAGCCTGAAATCTAGTAAGTTAACTGAGCTTGTATTTGAACTCTAGTCTTCTTGATTGCAGATCTATCTGCTGCTAATTTCAATTGTCTCTACTGGATGATTTCTTTAAAGTTAAAAAAAAAAATTTTCCCCAAATTAAGATCAACTTTTTTCTTGGTTGCATTCATCACTGAGCTCCACCCCTCCCCCATCTCAGAAGCTGTCATATTAATTAATAGCAGAAGTCTGGGGAAAAAGCAGATGCTGAAAACAGCAGAAGAAAGAGGGGCAATGGTAGGTCTGTATATTATGGCAGGTTCACATCATGCCTTAGAAGATGGAGTTTTCCAAAAAGTTATCAAACTGTGCATACCCTTTGATCCAGCAGTGTTACTACTGGGCTTATATCCCAAAGAGATTATAAAGAAGGGAAAGGGACCTGTATGTGCACGAATGTTTGTGGCAGCCCTCTTTGTAGTGGCTAAAAACTGGAAACTGAATGGATGTCCATCAGTTGGAGAATGGCTGAATAAATTGTGGTATATGAATATTATGGAATATTATTGTTCTGTAAGAAATGACCAACAGGATGATTTCAGAAAGGCCTGGAGAGACTTACACGAACTGATGCTGAGTGAAATGAGCAGGACCAGGAGATCATTATATACTTCAACAACAATACTATATGATGACCAGTTCTGATGGACCTGGCCATCCTCAGCAACGAGATCAACCAAATCATTTCTAATGGAGCAGTAATGAACTGAACTAGCTACACCCAGAAAAAGAACTCTGGGAGATGACTAAAAACCATTACATTGAATTCCCAATCCCTATATTTATGCACACCTGCATTTTTGATTTCCTTCACAAGCTAATTGTACAATATTTCAAAGTCTGATTCTTTTTGTACAGCAAAATAACGGTTTGGTCATGTATACTTATTGTGTATCTAATTTATATTTTAATATATTTAATATCTACTGGTCATCCTGCCATCTGGGGGAGGGGGTAGGAGGTAAGAGGTGAAAAATTGGAACAAGAGGTTTGGCAATTGTTAATGCTGTAAAGTTACCCATGCATATAACCTGTAAATAAAAGGCTATTAAATAAATTTTTAAAAATAATAAAAAAAAGAAGATGGAGCTTTCTCCTTAGCTGGATTTGAAATCAATGCCTGGAGTCAAGTAATGGCCCTTTTGCTTACTGGCGGTCTGACCATGGGCCACCCAACAGACCACTGTGAGCCTTGAGCCCCTCATCTTTAAAAGGAGAATAATATAATTTACACAGCCTATGTATATCACAGGATTTTAGCAAGGATAGAAATGCTTTTATCAACCTTTAAGTAATATATAAATGAGAGCTAATCACTTAATCACTGTCAGCCTCCATTTCCTCCTCTGTAAAATGGATATAATAATAGTATCTATGCCCCAGGATTATTGTGAAGATCAAATGAGATGATATTTGCAAAGCACTTTGCAAACATTATTTTCTTTTTCATGCAGTATCTTTTTAATTTTATTAAAATTTAAGTATAATTATATTCAATCATATATAAATATAACCAAAAGATTTTCTTTATTAAGTATATATATGTGTGTATGTGTGTGTCTTGGATAGCTAGATGATACAGTGGGATAGAGCATTAGCCTTGGAGGACCTAAGTTCAAATCTAGGCTCAAATGTGACATTGTGTGACATTGGCCAAGTCACTTATTTCTCCCCCCCAAAACACATACATATACATATGTATATATGTATGTACATATACATACATACTCATATATGTATAACTATCAATGTCATTTATATATTAATAAATTATGTAAATTTATATAATATATATTTGTATATATTTGACATTTCTTCTCCCAGCCATCCCATCATAAATAACATGTGAATTCCTTTCTTGCCCTCACTTTTAACATCCCAAATATTTACAAAATTGGAGAGTTGATCAGAACTTTAGCGGCCATCTAATCCAACTTATAGACAAAATTCTTATCTCTTCCACTTATGGGTTTCCTTATTTAAGAAAATTAAGAAATTTCCTACCTTGTATTCCTTAATATTCTCTTAATATATAAGATTATATATCATATAATCTTAAATATTGAAGATTCTTTCCCTCTACTTCCTTATAACCCAACATCCTTACTTGTAACAAAAAGATATTATTAAAAACCAATATGTTGCTCATGTCTGTCTATGAAAGCTTCATTCTGCATCCATAGTCCCACCCCTCTTGCCAAGAGAATGGCAAATGTGAGCTTTTCGTCTGTACCACATCCTGATCGAGAAAAATAAATCATGCTGGCGTTTGTATAACCTCCATATTTACTACTTGCATTAAAGTTGTCAGCTTTAACCCTGCAGTGCCCTCACCCTCAGAAAGTTGAGAAGATAAAACAGTGGGCATTCAGGGAATGGTGGTTCAGCAGGGGTAGGTTCAACCAGTAGAAGTCAGGTGTGAGGAAAAAGGAAAGAGTCAGGTAGTTTGTAGTCTTCCTTCTACCCACGCTGAGATTGTGTTTGTACAACAGATTGAGAGCCTGTCTGGCATTTTCAGCCATTGGTACTAGCAAATTAGTTTAACCTCATGGCCAGCCTGATGGATTATTCTGAAAACAGGCAGAAAAAAAAATAACACCCAAGTGGGAAATGTGCTTCAGGGACCATGGGCTGACAGGAGCTAAGTGACATGTTTAAGCGACATGTCCCTGGGTAGACATGGGAAGAGCTCACTACCCATGGACTGAGTTGAACTGGCTACCAGGATGCCAATGACAGCCAGACAGCCAGACAGCCAGACTTCTCGACAAACTGCCGCCTGGGGATATATCGAGCCCAGGGGCTTGGCAGCGTAGCTCGGCACTGGGCAGGAGCACAGACTCCAGGATGAGGCACCAGGGAGCGAAGCATGATAGCCCTTTGGCTCGGCAGGCAGCAGACAGCAGGTGTAGTCTATTGTCTAGTCATTTCTGTTATTTTTCTCCTGGGCCAAAGGAGGGTTTTGTTTTGCCCTAAGTGATTTGGACCCTTCTGAGATGATAGCTCACTTTTCTTGAGCCTGAAGGAAGTTTCCACATGAAGATGACAATTCAGTTGGAGATAGCATTGCTAAGGTTGGGTAGAGGTTAAAGTAAATACATTAAGGCATCAGAGAAGAAAGCCAGTGGTGGTGAGAGTAACATTCTGACCAAGGAACCCTTTTCAGAAAATTCTATACCCCTCAGGATAGTCCTGGAGTGTTTTCTCGGCTACCAACCAGATCTGATTTTGTTTTCTAGGCAAAAGAGCCCAAAGCGATTATGAAGATTGAACATTTAAATGCCACCTTCCAGCCAGCCAAAATTGGAAATCCTCATGGCCTCCAGATAACTTACCTGAAAGATAACAGCACCAGGAATATTTTTGTATATCATGAAGATGGCAAGGTAAGAGCAGTGAAGAAACTAACAATGGGGAAGGATCCTGTTTCAGCCTAGCAGACCCCGACGTGAATGAGGTCTGCCCTCCTGAATCTGAGTGACTTGATTTTCACTTGGGAGGAAGAAAGCCAAGTCACTCTTGTGATTTAAAATTCATGGAAGGGGAAGCGAGTTCAGTTGTAACTTCTCCATTGGTTTTTTTTTTTTTTTTTTTTAACAATCAAGAGTAAAATAAATTGCCTCATTCCATAGAGTTCCTCTATAGCTTGAACCTACATGAACAACATGGCCCAGGAAATGGGAAAAGTGAACTCTTAGGGCACTCCTGGGCCAGTTCGGAAGGGGATGGTCTCAGAGATGAGATGACATGGATGATGGAAAAGAGAACAATCATGGCAGAGGTATTTGTGATCGAGGGTAACTTACACCATGGAGCACAACTTTTAATCTACATTGCTTCTCTCAGGGATTGGCAGTTCCTAACAAGTAAAGTACATCAGAAAAAAAAAAAATAATGGAGCAAGCTCTTTTAAGGTAATAATATGGAAATTTACCAAAGACATTAATAATAGCTAGCAATTATATGCACTTTATGATTTGCAAAGCATTTAGCAAATGTCATCTTGTTTGATCCTCACAACAAACCTGGAAAATAGATACTATTATTCCATCTTCCCAGAAAGGGGAAACTGATTCTGAGAGAAATGTCTAGAATTACACAGCTAGTTGAGTTAGGATTTGAATTCTGATCTTAATTCCAAATCCAGTACTCTATTTACTGTGCCTACTGGCTGAAGGGACAGACATCATCCAAAGAGGGCTCCTTCTTTGGGATTTCTATGAGTCTAGAATGAAAGTGTTACCCTTGAGAGCCATCAAAAAGCAAATCCCCTCACTCCCCCCCTCTCTTTCTTTCTCTCTCTCTCTCTCTCTCCTTCTCTCTCTCTCTCTCTCTCTCTCTCTCTCTCTCTCTTTCTCTCTCTGTGTGTGTGTGTGTGTATCTTTGTCCCCTCTAGAAGAGTAACATTTCAGTGAGATTCTCAAAGCAAATCTGTACTCGCAGTTTGATTTTAACAGAACGCTTCCCATTAGTGGTTGGCAAGAGAATATAGCAAGCACTGGAGTTCCCTGTAGCTCTATGATATCTGAAATTATCCAAGCTTCTTCTATCTGGGGAGGAGTAGAATTATGTCAGCAGGAGAGGCTTCATCCTTGACTCATTCTGGGCTTCCTGGGTCCAATCTTTCTGAAAAATATGGCAGCTCAAGAAGAAAGGCTTCAGGCCAACAGGAATTTGTCCTTTTCTGCCCCCCAATTTCCTGTCCCCAATACACACACACCTTTTGCTATTTGATTCCTGCTCATACCACATAGGGCACAGGAATGCTCCCCAACCCAGCCTTTAGCTTGTAGGTCAAAGAGCTCAGGTCTAAGAAAGACATAGAATCTGATGCCAACCAATTGAAGCAGATTTTCTATTGATTTCTGCCTCCCTAGGATAACAGGAAAAGCTACAAATGTAGAGATTAGAGCTGGCTGCCTCTTGGAGTGGTAAGCTCTCCATTATTGGAATTATTCCATCTGAGACTAATTAACTTCCTTTTGAGGTAGAGCAAGGGAGAAGTGCTCTTTTTCTAAATAAAATTTTATTACTATTTTTTATTTTTTACCGTTTTTTAATTTCTCCCAGTCTCACAGAACCATCCCATATAACAAAAAACATTTTTAAAAAAGAAATGAAGAAGAGGGGAAAAAAACCAAGAAATAGCAAATTTGATCAACACATCAAAAAGGCCTGAAAATATTGTACACCTTTGGATTTCCCAACTCTTGCTAGTGTTAGTCACCATTTTTGTGGTATGGATCTCTTTGGCAATCTGGTGAAGCCTGTGGCTAGATGGACCCTTTCTCAAAAGAGAGATTTTAAACCCATAAAATAAAATACAATGGGAAATTAATCATATTGAAATACAATTATCAGTCTATTAAAATTAGTGGGATCCCCTTCAATCTATTTGAGGATTCCTTGGCCCCTGGAGTTAAGAACCCATACCTGCTAAAAAAGAGAATTCTTGAATGGAATGACAGGGAGGGGCTGTCAAGGGGCCTCCAAACTTTTACAAATGTGGAAACCAAGGACAAGAAGGCATGAGACATATGCAGAGCCAGACAGGATTAGAATATATATCTGATCTAATGAAATAATATATGTGAGGCACTTTGCAAACTTTAGATAAATGTTATCTAATTAATTATTAATTATCTCCTCATTTTGGTGCTGGGCTCCACTGCACATCATCCCGCTATCCTCCAACCCCCCACAATTCCTAATTCTGTGTGCCAGTTACAGCCTCTCCTGCATGGCTGAAAGTAACCCTGCAGCGTGGGTGGAAGCTCTCAGCTGCTACAAAATGGATTTTATAAATAAACTCTCTCCCCTCTCTTCCCCCTCCCCACCTAGGCAACCCAGAGATTGCACAAACAATTGAAATGAAGATCACCATAAAAACAGTCTAATTTAGGAAGGAAGGAAGAAGGAAGGAAGGAAGGAAGGAAGGAAGGAAGGAAGGAAGGAAGGAAGGAAGGAAGGAAGGAAGGAAGGAAGGAAGAAGGGAGGAAGAGGGGAAGGAAGGAAAGAGGGAGGGAGGGAAGGAGAAGGGAGAGGGAGGGAGAGAAGGAGGGAGGGAGAGATGGAGGGAGGAGGGAAGGAGGGAGGGAAGAGAGGAAGGGAGAGAGGGAGGGAGGGAGAGAGAGAGAGAAGGAGGAAAGAAGGAAGGGAGGGAGGAAGGAAGGAAGGAAAGGAGGGAGGGAGGGAGGAAGGGAGAGAAGGAAGAAGATAGGAAGGAGAAGCCTGAAAGAACTTTTAAAAGGAGGAGCCATTTATCTTAAATAATTAGTAGCACTGCAGAGCATCTAGGGCTCAGTTCATTGGCACAGATCCCACCAGAGCAGGTTATAAAGGATAGTTGTATTTTGGGGGTTCTTGACCTCAGGTAAGCCAGCAACTTCTTTTCACCTCCCTTTCTAAATGCCTCCTTATGTCCCTTGGCTCCTCTCAACCATGGGCCACCCACAGCCTTCACTGGCTCCTGATTAGTTTAGTTTCACCTCAGTGTCAATGACTATTTCTCACATGGGCATTACCAAACTTCTAAGGGTGGCTGTTTCTGATTAACCACACCCCAATATTTTCCAGCATATCCAGGTGTGCATATTTTGCCAGATGTGGACACCATTTGTGATTTCCAGTCTGCATGAATTAATATGAAAGCTTTCCAAATTTCCCATGGAAACCTTCATGAGACACTGTAGCCATCGTGCTTTATTGGGGATCTTTCTCCACATTTCCACTTAATGTGATATCCATAAGATTAATTAGATACATATTCTAACTCTTTACATAATAATAATAATCTTAAGAATCAATGATATATTTCAGATTTCAATATTTACAAATCACTTTGTTTTCATTATCTTACTTCTTTGTAACATCTCTCTGAGGTAGGGGAAGTCAATAAGCATTTATAAAGCATCTACTATTTGCTGAGCATTGTACTAAAGCAATGCTTTATACATATTATTGTATTTGACAATAAAGATTTCAGATAGCATTATACCTATTTTATAGCTAACAGTACTTTTACACAGATTGGCTAAGTGATTTGTCCAACCTCACACAGCTAGGGAGAAATAGAATTGGATTTAAAGCCAGATTTGCTGACTCCAACCCAGGACCATTTATTTCTTTTACCCTAAAGTTGCCTCTGATATGTCAAAAGCCCTCAGTTCCCTCTGAAATTTTTACACAGAAATTTCTCAGCATCATAAATACATCATCTCATTTGAACTTTGCAAGAAGTGAGAGAAAAGTATTATAGATCCTGTTATCCTCTTTTTAGAAATACAGAAATTGAGTCCAATTGACCTGCCCTAGGTCACAAGGTTAGTAAGTAACAAAGGTGTGGGCTCATTTGATATTTAATATTTATTTATTAAATAGTGTTATTTTTCCCAGCTACAGATACAACAGTTTTTACATTGTTTTTAAACCTTTGAGTTCTAGATTCTCTCCTTTCCTCCCATCCCACCCGCTCATAAAGAAGGCACATGTGAATTATGCAAAACATTTTGATGAAAGTCATATAGATTTCCCCTCAAAAAATAAATCCTCAAGAAAAATAAAGTTTAAAAAAAGGGTATGCTTCAATCTGTATTCAAACACAATCAGTTCTTTTCGCTGGATATGGATAGCATTTTTCATACGAGAATTTCAGAATAGTCTTGGGTCATTGTATTGCTGAGAATAGTAAAGTCATTTACAACTGATCATAGCTGGGTTCATTTGAAACTAGCCTACTTTCTACCACATTCCCCAGGAAGTAAGAAATGCTTTGAAGAAAGAAATACAATGAATCTTTATAAGATTCATTGTTCAGTCATTTCCAACTCTTCATGACCCCATTTGGGGTTTTCTTGGCAAAGATACTGGAGTGGTTTGCATTTCCTTCTCCAGCTCATTTTACAGGTGAGAAACTGAGGCAAACAGAATGAAATGATTTGCCCAGGCTCACACAGCTAGTACATGTCCTGAGACCAGATTTGAAATCAGACTTTATTGACTCTTATTGATGCACTCTAGCTTAGCTGCCCTAAATCTCTATATAAATGCTAGCAATAATTGTTACCTAAAGGAAACTTCCCTTCAATTCAGGTTGGCACCATTTCTACAACTTATGGTCTTAGATACTTGCCAAAAAACACTGAAAATTGAAATGACTTGCCTAGTCACATAGCTAGCAAGTCACATAGTTAAGACAGAGTTTGAATTCAGGTTTTTCTGCCTCCAAGTCCAACACAGCCACTTAGTCACCTAGGTTAAGTATAAACAACTAAAAAGTAATTGAGATCTTCATTAGTCAAATATGGCATTGAGGAACATGAGCCAGTAGGTGACCCATTCTGAGCTTGGAAATGGGAAGACTCATTTTCCTGAGTTCAAATCTGACCTCAGATACTTACTAACTGTGAGATCCTAGCAAGTCACTTTATCCTGTTTGCCTCAGTTTTCTCATCAGTAAAATGTGTTGGAGATGAAAAAGGAAAAACATTCCAGTATCCTTGCCAAGAAAATACCGAAATGAGGTCATGAAGAGTGGGACATGATTGAAAACAACTAGATAACAACAAATGATATATGAAACTTTGATGATCTGGAGTTAGTCCCAGAAGTATTCATGAAAGATGGGAGATCTGAAAAGATTACCTGGGTGGGGGAAGGAAGAAGTTATTAGAACTGTCTTTGATAGAAGTCACTTGGAAATATTCATGGAAGATGGGAGACCTGAAAAGAGTACCTGGGTAGGAGAGGGGAGATGTTATAGAAATGTCCTTGATAAAAGTCACTTGGAAATAGCATTTTGCCAATGTGACATACTCCACAAATGTTCAGGATAATATGGGATGATTTCAGAGACTTCAATTCATCAGACTCCTTTATAGGAAAATTACTCAAAGGATTGCAATCAGCTCCTCTTTAGAGACAAAGCTTTTCGGAAAATGTCTTTGAGAAAGGGAAGTAAAGCCAGCATTCAGCCCCTGAAAGTGGAATTACCTTCCCAATTTGGAGGATTTCGCTTATTACTTCCAAGTAAACATACTCTCATTTGACTAATGCCTTCCTCTCCTCTGTCCAGAGTTCTGACTGGTCCCTGGATGGAAGAAACAAATCTAGTTTCTCAAGACCAATCTCCTGACAATGTTTGTTTCATTACCGTGTTTTCTTTTCTTTTTCTCAGGAAATTGTGGACTGGTTCAATGCTATCCGGGCAGCTCGATTTCATTACTTACAAGTGGCATTCCCTGGGGCCAGCGATATTGATGTGAGTTGATTCCTATTTTCCTGAGGTAGCACCTTAGTGTCTCCACTGGATAATGTGGTCCTGCCATTCCCCAACTGAGGCAGGCAGGGGGAAGTGAGGAATTGGTTCTATTTTGTCAGTGCTTGTCAATGGGAATAATCTTTTTTTAAAGTTTCATCAAAAACTTATCAAACATCATTCCAAACAATTATAGTCTCTTAATGTCTATTTACTCTCAAATTAATTCCATTACAGAAAGTATCTTGATGCTTTTACTTCTTCCTTCCACATCTCTATCAAAATTCTCTCTTTTCATTCTCATTAACCCTTCTTTGTCCATGTAAATACTCCATTTTTCTAGTTCTGCTTTTTTCACATTGCATCATTTTTTTAAACCTCTTTCCAGATTTCTTTGTATTCCTTCATCTGAATTAATTGTTTTATAATATTTCATTTTATTAAAATACCGTAATTTATTTAACCTTTCCCCTGTTGTTGGACATGAGATTTTTCTAGTTTCTCTCCATTATATAAAGGCACCGTGAAAATCTTTGAACAGATAATTCCTTTTTCAAGGAAAAGAAACACACAGCTTTTCAGAGCATATACCCAAGAGTGAAATTATTTTGTAATGGGTTATTTTTGTAACTTTTACTATGTACTGCCAAATTATTTTTTTAAAAAAAGACATTTTCAATTTATTTATTTTTAACATTTTTTCTTTTTAAATTTTGCATTCCAAATTCTCTCCTTCCTTCTTACTCTCTTTCCCACCCACTGAGAAGACAAGTAATATGATATCAATTATATATGTGAAATCATACAAAATATATTTCCATATTAGCCACTCTTGTTTCTTATTCAGTGGTTTCAGTCATATCAGTCTCTCCATGAGCCGTTTTGAGAATTTCTTGGCAAAGATGCTGGAATGGTTTTCAATTTCCTTCTCTAGTTCATTTACAGCTTAGGAAACTGAGGCAAAAACAGGCACATAACTAGTAAGTATCTGAGGCCAGATTTGAATCAGAAGTTGAGAATCTTCCTGACTCCAGGTTTGGTGCTCTATCCTGTGTGCTACCTCATTGTCATATATAAAAAAAGTAAGAAAAATAAAGAAAGTGGGAAAAATTCTACTTTAATTTGCACTCAAGAGTTCATCAGTTCTCTCTCTAAAGATAAATAGCATTTTTTCATCATGAGTTCTTTTGAAAGTGTCATGGATCATTGTATTAATCCAGAGTATCAACTTCCATAGATGAACTTTCTTACAACATTGTTGTCACTGCGCACCATGGCTTCCCCATTCTTCTCACTTCACTTTGCATCAGTTCATATAGGCTTTGCTATATTTTTTTTTTTCTGAAACCATCCTGTTCATCATTTCTTATAACACAATAGTATTCAACAATCATTTGCCACAACTTGTTCAGCCATTCCCTAATTAATAGATATCCCCCCAATTTTCAATTATTTGCCACCCCAAACAAAGCTGCTATAAATATTTTTGTACATGCAGGTTCTTTTCCTTTTTCTGTGATCTCTTTGGGATACGGGCCTAGTAGTGGTATTTCTGTGTAAAATGATAAACATGATTTTCTAGCCATTTAGGCATAGTTTCAAATTGTTCTCCAGAGTGGTTCTGCTAAATTACCCTGTGAAGATTGCATATTTTAAAATCAGCAGGAGTCCGGAGTTCAGGTTAGGGAAAAATCGTCAGTCTTTATTCTCAGTGAAGAAGGATCGGAGGTGGAAGAGAATCGGCGATAGCAATGTGTGCAGCTGAGTCAAGAAGCTAGCTAGACCAGCAGCCACAGGACCAGCAGCCAGGAGAATGGAACCCAGGCCCCATCTCTCCCAGCTTCTCTTCCCGTTCCTGTCTCTGCCTCCACCCATCAAAATCGTCATTTCCTGTACAACACATCAGGACTTGCACAGAGAGTGGGCAGGGACCATTCTTTATCCAATCATGTATATTAATAGAGTATAGTCCAATTACTATTTAGCCTCATGTACTTGGGACCTCACTGCATCAACTCAAACCTCAGCCCATTACATTACCCTTCAAAAAGATTCTACAAGTTTACATTTCTATCAGCAGTGATAAATGTATCTGTTTCTCCACAGCCTCACCAGCATTGTCTTTCATAGTTTTTAAATATTTTTTCCTAATTTGAAGGATGTGAGGCAGTAACATAAAATTGTTTTCACTACTGTCTGTTGGATTATCAGAGATATCAAATATTTTCAAATACCATTGAGAATAGCTTAACTTAACACATTGATTTTTCTTTCCTCTTTAAGGATTTCTAATTCAATCAAATCTTAGTTATCATTTAGTTCTCCTTGATCTATCACCTCAGCCAAATGGAAAGTTGATAGTAAATTAGAGGGAGGTATTGAGGGATGTCAAGATGCATATTGCGGGATAACTCTCTTTTTTCATTCATTTTTAATACATATTGTTTTATGAATCATATTGTGAGAGAAAAATCAGAGCAAAAGGGAAAAACAATGGGCGAGATTTAAAATCAGAAAAAAGAAGTGAACATAGAATGTGATGATTTACATTGAGTCTTCTTAGATCTTTTTTTGGATGTAGATGGCATTTTCTGTCCAAAATTTATTGGAATTGCCTTGGATCACTGAACCACTGAGTTGATCATCAGACATTCTTGTTCTTATTGTGTACAATTTGGTATTCCTGATTCTGCTTATTTCTCTCAGCATCAGTTCATGTAAATCTTTCCAGGCCTTTCTATAATCAACTTGTTTATCATTTTTTATAGAACAATAATATTCCATTACTTTCATGTACCACAACTTGTTCAACCATTCCCCAATTGATGGGAACCACTTCTTTTTCAGTTCTTTGCTACCACAAAAAGAGCTGCTAAAAACATTTTTGCACATGTGGGTCCTTTTCCCTCCTTTAAGAGTTCCTTGGAATATAGACCCAGTAATGGCACTGCTGGGTTAAAGGGATGCAGAGTTTGATAGCCCTTTGCTCTAGTTCTAGATTGCTGTCCAGAATGGTTGGATCATTTTACAACCAGCATAACTTTCTCTAGTGCTATAAAGGAGAATTAAGGTGTGTACCTTTTGAGTGTTTCATGAGGAAAAGTTGGGTTATCAGTTCTCACTTTGATGTGCATCTTAGATAAAGATGTTTTCTTTCCTTCTCTCCATCTCTACTGGCAATTAGACAAGTCATTTGTCACAGAAACATAGTTTTTAAAAGCTCATTCACTCAGCAGCTGGTCTCAATCTCTATCTCACCCCTGGAAAAGACCTACTCTAGCTTCTTCTGGCCACAAGTTGATTTTACCAACAAACTTATTTTAGCCTTCTGAGGAAAACTTGTGCAAGTCTCCTACCATGCTCACCTGCCATCTCTGGCTGAAAATGAATTTTTAAAAAAATTTACTTAAGAAAGGGCAACTAGGTGATATAGTGGATAGAGCTCCAGTCCCAGAGTCAGAAAGCCCTGAATTCAAATATGGCTTCCTATTTGACTTGACATATACTAGCTGTGTGACCCTGGGCAGGTCACTTAACCCTGATTGCTAATCCCCACCTCCTCGAAGAAAACCTACTTAAAACCAATTCAAAGGTATGAGGCAGTTACATATACAACTGAGGGACTAGGTTCTTTAAGGTTAGCAGTAGCAGAGAAACACACTCCCCCTAGCTTGAGCCTGTGAGCTATGTCTGTAGTTATCCCCAGTGAACTAATTAAATTAAATATTTTTGAATACCTACTGGATGAATATACTATACCTGGACTAAGGAGAGATTGAAATTTTAGGTAAAATGTTGCCCTCAAGAACTTACAGAGCTAAGGCATAGTACTGAGATAAAAAGGGTCACATAGCTAGCATCTGAAGCTAGATTTGAATTCAGATTTTCCTGAATTCCCAGAGTAGTCCTCTACCCACTAAACCAACTAGCTACCCCAAGGCATAGATATTTAAATAACTACAATTTTTAAAAATGCCATGTGAAGGTTATGAGCCACTAAGGAGGTGTAAAACAAAATGACATCTGAGGTCTGAGAGGGAAGGTTATTCCTAAACAGAGAAATTAGAGAGGACTTCATGAAAGATAGGACTAGAAGAAATGAAACTTTTAAATTTTGTTATTTTCAATTAACAAGTATTTATTTTTTCTCCCTCCTACCTTCCTTCCCTCGCTGAATGAGAGGGAGGAGAGGAAAGAGAGATAGAGACAGAGAGAAAAATAGAGGAAGAGAGAGAAGGAGAGAAAGAAAGAGAAAAAAAGACAGAGAGAGAGGCAGAGACAGAGAAAGAAGGAGGGGGGAAAACAATGAAGCAAATTCCTTCATTGGCCAAGTCTAAAAATTGTGGCTTGAGTCCATCCCCTTTTCTGTAGATGAGTAACTGTCTTCATCTTTAGTTATCTGGAATCATGGCTTATCATCTCATTAGTTAGAATTCTCAAACATTCAAAGATGTTTTTTCTTTATAATAAGAAATTTTTAAAAATGAAGGTGAAGGAGGATGTTCCAGACATAGAACATAGTATGAGCAAAACAAGGAAATGGAAAAGGCGTATTTTTAATGTTAGCAGTCACTGGGCTGAGGCCTGGATTATTTAGAAGAGAGTAATAAGAAATTAGACTGGAAAGAACTGGAAAGGGGCCAGATTTTGGAGAAACCTGAATGTCAGACAAAGAAAACTGGATTTTAATAAACAGTAGGTAACCACTAAATATTTTTGAGAAGACGAATGACACACCCAGATCTATGTTTAAAAGCCAATTTTCAGGCAATAATATAAGAATTGGATTGAAGGGAAGAAAGAGAAGATAGGAAGACCCTTTAGAAGCCCATTACAATAGCCAAAGACAATGCCCTGGCAGGTAAAGGCAGTGGGCCAAATGAGAGAATATGCCCTTACCTGTAACAACTCCATGAAATTCTCCAAGTGTAGATTAGATTTAGCTTGGGACTACATTTCTCCAAATATAGGTAGCAAGGTTCTTTGCTCCCTTACCAGTACACAGAATAACAATATATTTCAACCCATAGAAAACGAAAAAGACAAAAGGCAAGAGAGCATAAACTTATACATACGTACTTATACATATATATATATGTCTGTATACAAAAATATACGCATGCATATACATATATACACATAAACTCATATTTAGGTATATACATACATGTGTATATATACAAATATGTTTGTGCATATATCTGTGCATTCATATGCTTATACCTTTATCTACATATATATGTGTATCTACATATGAACTCATACTTAGGAATCTGTATATCTATGTGTATATACACAAATGTTTTTTTACACAAATGTTTATAGCATAGATATATATGTCTATGCATACATAGACATATACACACACACACACACACACACACACACACATATATATATAAAATAACACCAATATGCCAGTGAATTCATTTCAAAGAGATCCTCTAAGGGCTTAGATTTCCTTAGAAAAAAGAAGCTAAGCAGTAACATCAGATCCTTGTCCAAATAACTCACTATAATAGCTAGGGGTGGCTATTGTAGTTGGGCTCTTAAGGATTAGAGGAAATTAAACTTTTTGTGTAATATAGTATCCTTTAGCTGCAGGGACCCTATGGTGATTTTATTTCTCCAAGGTAGGATTCTCTTCATGGACTATGTAGTCCCATTGAAATCTTTTCAAAGATTCTTTAGGAGGCCTTAGTCTCAAGGTGAAGAATTTTTCCCATAGAAAGAGTTCCTAAATTGAGAGGTAGAGCATGGGGGTGAGGATGAGTCAGAGAATTTAACTAGCTGACCTACAAGGTTCTTTTCAGCATATTATTCTGTGACTTCACAAATTCTTCATTTTATAAATGTGGAAATGGATGGATGTGACATGATTGAAATTACCTTATTTTTCTAGAACATCCAGCACCTGACTTTTGAACTTGGGATCACCCTATAAAGCAACTCCCAAGGCTGCTTTTTCCTAGACTCTTATTAGAAATTACACTGCTTAGACAATTTTAAATCCTTCTCCCTTTACACAAGGTTCATGAAGATTGCTTATAGACTACATTCATGAGCCATATAGATGACCACGCTAATTTTTGCCATGTGCTTCTTTAGGAAATATGCCCAAAATTTAATTAATTTTTAAAAGAATTATGTCAATTCCTTAGTTGCTAATTAATTGGGAAAGGTCCATCTTTCCTTTGGTTAAGTGAGCAAACTTGGGCATTTCCCATGTGTTTCTACTTTAAGACAGCCTTACCAAGTCTTTGGGGCAGTGAGGGATAGGAAAGTGAATAGCAGAAGACAAAACTATAGATGTAGTCTTCCCTACTCCCCCAAAAAGAACTTGACTGTACTCTTCACTATTGTAATCTGTCCACTCAATTTTATGGATCATGGAAAGAAACTTTGACAATAATCCATCTTCTTGAGTCTGTCAACTAATCCATCTTGGAAGTATCCCAGGCAGCTGCAAAATAATCAGAAGTTGTCTGTATCCTCAAACATGGCAGAAGTGCACAGATCTCTACCCTTCATGGCAGGGGTGGGGTTGCTTTCAAACAAAGGCTCATAAAATTAGTTTAAAAGTTCCTCAGATTGATTGGTGACTCCCCTAATGAACTCCATTACCCTAAGATAATGTCAGTGGGAAGAGAGAGGAGGGGTCCAATTCAAGGGACAAGATAGGAGAAAGTGATAGAAAAGACGGTAAAAGAGTCAAAGATAACAAGAGATTTTAAACCTAGGAGACCATTTGGGAAATAGAAATAGTGAAGTTATAAGGAGAAGTAGCTTTGGGAAGAAAGAGAATCTCAGTTCTCATGTTGAGTTCAAGGCATCAGAACATCCATGTAGAAATGCCTGTCAGCAACGAGAAAAAAAAGTCTGCAAAGAGGTGGTAGTTGAAGTCATTGAAGAAAATGGGATTCCCAAATGGGAGAAAAGGAGAAAGTAATGGATAGAAGAATAAGATGGGGGGTGGGGAAGAGAGGGAATGAGGAATTATCAAAGGAATCAAATAGTAAGTAATTAGAAGGAAAATTAGGAGAATGTGGTTGTCTCCAAAAGCAATAAAGGGGGAAAGGAGAGAGAGACAGAGAGGAAAAGAGATGTTTATGTACAGATTGTCTTCCATTCTTTCATGACAAGAATGCCCTCCCTCCTCACCTTTGAATGCAAAGGTGCAATGGCACCTTTGAAGGAGCCAGGAAATGCAAGGCTTTAAATGCCAAATAGAGGATTTTCTGATTCTAGACTCAATAGAGAGCCTGAATAGTGGGAGTTACTAACATGTTCAGACCAGACCTTCAGGAAAATCACTCTCAGCTGAGGGGAGAATGGATTAAAATAGGAAAGAGATTTGAAGCAGGGTGACTAACCAAAAGGCAATGTAGAGTCTCTAAGTCAAAAATACAGGTCAGATGTCACCTCTTCCTGACACACACCCCAATTATACACAACTCTACAAGTGTTTTATATTTACTTATACATGTTGCCCTCCCATACATAGGATATAGTTCCTTGACAATAGCTGTTTGTCTTTGTACCCTCCTCCCCACTTCTATCATAAGGAGTTTCCTATCTTGATGAAATCATAAATTCAATCCCAATGCCAGTCCACAATACCTAATGCAGTGCCTGACATGTATCAGCATTCAATAAATGCTCGTTGAATTGAATAACAGTGGAGTCCTGCAGGACTCCTACAGGACAGCTGTCCTGGAATGAGAAGAAAATTTTTGAAAGGAAGGAAGAAAGGAAGGAAGGAAGGAAGGAAGGAAGGAAGGAAGGAAGGAAGGAAGGAAGGAAAGGAGGAAAGAAGGAAGGAAGGAAAGGAGGGAGGGAGGGAGGGAGGGAGGAAGGAAGGAAGGAAGGAAGGAAAGGAGGGAGGGAGGGAGGAAGGAAGGAAGGAAGGAAGGAAAGGAGGGAGGGAGGGAGGGAGGGAGGAAGGAAGGAAGGAAGAGAGGAAGGAAGGAAGGAAGGAAGGAAGGAAGGAAGGAAGGAAGGAAGGAAGGAAGGAAGGAAGGAAGGAAGGAAAGGAGGAAGGAAGGAAGGAAAGAAGGAAGGAAGGAAGGAAAGGAGGGAGGGAGGAAGGAAGGGAGGGAGAGAAGGAGGGAGGAAGGGAGGAAGGAAATATTTTTGCCACTGGTTAACAAGCTCCACATTTGGTTACAGCTTTCATGCCATAGGCTTAAATTTCCCTTCTATGATTGAAATATCCAGAATGTCCACGATCTGGGTTACTGCTCTCCAATCCTATTGGTTGGTAATTTACTGTGTGTATTAGCCATCATGCTCAACACTAAGAATGCAAAGAAAGATGAAAACAAACTCTGCCCTTAAAAAGCTTCCATTCTAATGGGAGAACCAACGTATAAATAACTACATATGTACAAATTATATTTATGCACTATGTGGAAGGCAATCTGAAAAAGGGAATTCATTGACTTTAGAGGATGTTTTATCAACAGTCTCTTTTCTTGCCCCCTTAAGGGGCATTGCAGGCAGATAGTCGGGGAGGAAATCTAAGATGTTAGAAAATCATTTTGTTAGGATCAGAAAAATGTGAGAATAAGGAAATGCTGTCACAAAAGGCTGGCCTCCCCCAAGGTGAGTCTACTCACTTGAACAACTGCTAAGACACCTGGCAGCCACTTTTCTCTCTATGTTCTCTCTCACTAACCACAGCCTCCATATCAAAGATCTCAACTAATTTCAGAAGTTTTCAATTATATTTAGAAAGCTAAAATTTAGAGAAGTTGTTTATTTTTTTTTTATTTCATGGACAGGTTAGTGAAATCTACTGGCCCCTTCTCAGAATAACGTTTTGAAATGAATAAAATAAAATATAAAATACTATCAGTCATACAGGGGGAGACAGGAAGAAGCCAACCACATGCTGTACAGCTGCTGCCGGCATAACCAGAGTAATTTTAAAATAGTGATAACCAAAAACTATTTCAAGCTACCTACCACAACTGTAAGATGATATAAAAATATAATTTCCATTGGTGAGAAAGTTACAGCTTCTGCTAGTACTGCATCTTGTTGTCTACATTTGGAATTTAAGGAAATGCTGTATTTCACTTGGAAATTGATTAAAATAAAGATACATGTATTTCCCATCCAAGTTCTTGGATCCCTGGAGATCTTAACATGAACCTCTTGAGAATCTGTGGACCAGTTTAAGATCCCCTGATCCATGACTTTCCCCTGATCTGAAGACCATGTCCCCCTTCTTCCTCCAAGTCCTGTCACCGTGTGACTTCTGAAGGCTGACCTCATTCACGTACCACAACATATGGGAACCATTCTGGCTTTAGAATTCTGGTCCAACTAACCCTATGTTGGCAATAACTCAAACTGTGGCACTTGATCTACCTCTTGAGGCTCTGTGGCCAGGTAGAAACTCAAGTGGTTTCTTTAAGTTGTTCCCATCTTTAAGACAATCCTCCCCCTCATTTCTCACTCCTCCCCCACCAAAGCATCACTGGTACCCAAGACTCTAGTAACAACAGACACACAATCATAAATCCCCATAAATCAAGGGAAGTGAAGGGATTTGAGGAACCCAGCCTCCTGGCATTAGTAGGGGGAGGTCAACAGGAAGAAAAGCAAAGATCAGATGAATCTTGTCTCTTCCTGACATTTTGTACTCTGCTTTATTTTATCTACTATAGCTCGTGCCAAAGCTATCCAGAAACTATCTGAAGGAAGGCTACATGGAGAAAACGGGACCAAAGGTGGGATACACTATCACAAAGGACAATTATATGCTTTCATTGGTTTTTGCAGGGGTAAATGGATGGCAAACTAAGAGGCAGATGGGTGACACAATGGATAAAATGCTGGATCTGGAGACAAAGAAAACCTCAGTTCAAATCCAACCGTAAACACTCAGCTACTGTGTGACCCTGAGCATTAAACCTCTGTTTGCTTCAACTGTAAAATAGCAGCTATCTCCCAGGGTTGTTGTGAGCATCAGTTGAAAGAATATTTGTAAAGCACATAGCACAGTATCCAGCACACAGCAAGCATTCAATAAATGCTTATTTCCTTTCCTTCCTTCCCTATAGTATTTTATTTTTCTAAGCGCATGTAAAGATATACATAGATCATTTTCAACATTAACCTTTGCAAAACCTTGTGTCCTAAATTTTTTTCTCCCTTCTTTTCCCCCATTCCCTCCCCTAGATGGCAAGTAATCCAATATATGTCAAACGTGCAATTTTTCTATACGTATTTCCACAAATATCATGCTGCACAAGAAAAATCAGATCAAAAAGGAAAAAAGTGAGAAAGAAAATAAAATGCAAACAACAACAACAAAAGTGAAAATACTATATTATGATCCACACTCAGTCCCCACAGCCCTCTCTCTGGGTACAGATGGCCCTCTTCATCACAAGACCGTTGGAATTGGCCTGAATCATCTCACTCAGTATTCATTTTTGTAAGATTTGAATTCTAATTTTTTTCTCCTTCCCTCCATTAGTCCACCCCCTCCCCACAACAACAAGCAATCTAATATAGGTTTTCCATGCTTTTTCTCCCTTCTCAAGGATGGAGGATAAGTAGAATGATTTTTTCACTACCCAAAACAAATTTACCCCGGAGCCCTGTTTTCTTTGTCCCTTCCTTTTTGGAAACTTAAACTTGAGACTATTTATTTTTCATGACCATGCTTTGTCTGGACTCAAAGTTTGATACCAAGGCAGCCCTATATTGACCTTTTATGAATGTGAGAGAGGTCTGTCTTCCTCAGATATGGCAATGTTCCAAAGCTGAGGACCACAATCCCCTTTTAGAGATCTAATAGTTTGTGGTGGTTTTTGAGTGTTTTTTCAGTCATGTTCAACTCTTTGTGACCCCGTTTGGATTTTTCTTGGCAAAGATAACTGGAGTGCTTTGCTATTTCCTTCTCTGGCTCATTTTACAGAGGAGGAAACTGAGGCAAACAGGATTAAGTGACTTACTTGCCCAGGTTCGAATAGTTAGTGAGTATCTGAGGTCAAATTTGTCAGAAAGATGAATCTTCCTGACTCCAGATCTGTTTCTCTATCCATTTGTACTACCCAGCTGCCCATCTCTTAACAATTAGAGATATAGAAAAGTAAAATGGACTTTTTCAGTGAAGAGCTATCTCCCCTACCCAGAGACCTTCAAACAAATATTGATTAAGTACTTTTCAAGTATGTGGCAGAGGGTACTATTATCCAGGTAAATACTGCCCTAGGTGTCCCCTTAGTTCCTTTCCAACTGTGAGTTTCTGTGCTTCTCTTGCTAGCCAGGATTAGAAAACTTCTAGTGGAAAAAAAGATTGGCAGCAAAAGACTGAAATTTCCTGACAGCCTGATTAATTATGAACTGACTTGGGAACAGAGAACATAGATCTTAGAATCAGAGAATCCTAAAATCTTCAAGCTGGAGGGAGCCTTAGTAATCACCTAGTCTACCCCTATCTGCAGTCACAGAATAATTTTTTTTTTATTTAATAGCCTTTAATTTACAGGATATATACATGGGTAACTTTACAGCATTAACAATTGCCAAACCTCTTGTTCCAATTTTTCACCTCTTACCCCCCCACCCCCTCCCCTAAATGGCAGGATGACCAGTAGATGTTAAATATATTAAAATATAACTTAGATACATAATAAGTATACATGACCAAAACATTATTTTGCTGTACAAAAAGAATCAGACTCTGAATTATTGTACAAATTAGCTTGTGAAGGAAATCAAAGATGCAGGTGTGCATAAATATAGGGACTGGGAATTCAATGTAATGGTTTTTAGTCATCTCCCAGAGTTCTTTTTCTGGGTATAGCTAGTTCAGTTCATTACTGCTCCATTAGAAATGATTTGGTTGATCTCGTTGCTGAGGATGGCCTGATCCATCAGAACTGGTCATCATCTAGTATTGTTGTTGAAGTATATAATGATCTCCTGGACCTGCTCATTTCACTCAGCATCAGTTCGTGTAAGTCTCTCCAGGCCTTTCTGAAATCATCCTGTTGGTCATTTCTTACAGAACAGTAATATTCCATAATTTTCATATACCACAATTTATTCAGCCATTCTCCAACTGATGGACATCCATTCAGTTTCCAGTTTCTAGCCACTACAAAAAGGGCTGCCACAAACATTCGAGTCACAGAATAAATTAATAGAATGGCTGGAAGTAGGACCCAGTTCTCCTGACTCTAAGGCCAGGGCTTTAATCATTTATTTCTGTTTCTTTAGCAAACTGAAGGCTTCAAGAAACGCTGGTTCACCATGGATGACAGGCGGCTCATGTATTTCAAAGACCCTCTGGTAAGGGCACGAATTGTACAGTGCTTCCTTTGAAACTGAGGATTTCCAGAAGCCGGACTTGCTGACTTCCAACCTGTTACTGTGAGAGAACAAAATGAAGACCACCTCCCCTTCAAAAATGAGGGCAACATATGTCTTTCTCCCTTCCCTCCAAAACATGGGTGTTATCTTACTCCCTGCTTCTTTCCAAAAAATGGGGGCAATATATATATATATATATATATATATATATATATATATATATATATCTTAATCCCTCCTTTAATATCTCTACCCAAAATGGAAGTGATATGTCTTCCTCCCCCTCTCCTTCTCTCAAAATAAGTGCAATGAATATCTTATTACTTCTTTACTTCCCGCTCCCAAAATGTGAACAATATATGTCTTATTTCTTCACTTCTCTTCTGCAAAATTGGGGCAATATATATTGCTCCTCACCTTGCAAGACAGGGGCAATGTATACCTTGTTTCCGCCTTTCTTCACTTCCATATCCCTCCCACCCCCATGATTTTTCTGTGGCTTAGGTATTATGAAAAACCTTAAGACATTTCAGGACAGAACAGATATAACCTATGGTTCAATGCCAGTTTGTCTGTGAGTCTCCTAGTTGATGAAAATTGATTGTTCGGTGTTCTTAACACCTACATGAGGGGCAGAGTTAGCAAGAGCTTGAAAGAAGACAAATCTTGGTCTTCGGTAAGGTCTGTGAAAACAGAGAAAGACTCTGGGAAGAAACCAGCATGTAGAGAAGTGGGCATCTCCACCAGTTCTCTGTCCCCCACTTGTTCTTCTAGAGACTTCAGGGATTTTCCTCGTGGGTGACGACTGTCTCAAGTTCTGCCCAACTCCACCTCCCCCCACAGGTGGGGAGCTTTGAATAATGGGCTCCCACCACTGAGGAGTCTTATCGAAATGATCTTGAGCTGGTAATACTTAAGTGGACTGCTATCCTCGTGGGTCCAGACTATGCTGTATAGCTTTTCTACTTAGGAACTTTCTAATCCTCACCTTACCCCAAGATCATCAAAATAATAGCTGACATTTGTTCCCAAAGCAATTAATGTACCGTATTTCATTTGAATTTATCTTCCTGAGCACCCTGTATGGTAGATTATCCCCATTTTACAGATGAGGAAATCTCAGGTAAAGTTAAAAAAAAAAAGGAAAACAAAATGCCCCGAAATAATTTTCATCATCCACTGGACTCATCATGACCTATAGTCTTCCTATCAATGATTCTACCTCCAGATTTTTTCCTATTCTAGCTGTCCTCCATTTGAAGAGAAAGGCTAGATCTCATTAGAGGAACTATTTTCCTCAGTGATCTGCTGGCCACTGCTGTTCAACAGAATTCAATATGGACCCCATCAACTCCAGATTCCATAAATTTCCCTAGCTGGTCTCTGATTCCAGACTATTCCTGGGATGGGGAGGAATTATTAACCCAACCAATTCAATTCAACAAGCATTTGTTCTGTGCCTACAGTATGCCAGTCACTGTACCAAGTACTAAAGATACAAATACCAGAGTGAGTAATCTCTGCTTTCAAAGAGCTTATGTTCTCTTGAGGGGAATATATATGCTCACAGATAAGTAAATGCAGGATATAAACAATAATATTCAATAATAACAATATACACAATAATAATAATAACAGCATTTATGTGGTACCTGTTATGTACCAGACACCCTTTACAAATATCATCTCATTTGATCCTCACAACAATCCTGAGAGATAGATGCTAATTATAAAATAACCAAGCAAGCATTTATTAAGCACCTCATATGTGCCGGCATTGTTCTAGGCACCTGGAATACAAGTGCATAGAACAAAACAGTCCCTGTTCTCAAGGATTCTCCACCAACCTAGTTAGATAAGGAAGGTTATTTGTTCCTCCTTATTCCATCCTGTCCCAGGCCCTGTACAGAAACCCAGTTGTCTGCACTTTATAGAAAACTCTCAATAGACCCTGAATGTAAACATTGTAGGGAACAGGGGAGACCAGGTGATTTCAGAGAGCCCCTCCTATTCCCATAACTATAAAGCAAGATCTTCCTCCCTCTTCCAAAGTTGCCATATCTTGTACAAATGGTTTAAGTGACTTCTGCAATCCTGTTAGTGCTTCTCTGCTTCTCTCTCTCCCCTCCTTCCCACATTCTCCTGTGGCATTGCCCAATAGGCATTCCAATAGGGAAATGAACTCCAGGCTTCTCTGTTCTGGGCAGTAGCCTGAGAACCACAGTTAGCAAGTGACTTCCTCCCTCTCCCCAAAAAAGCAAGCAAATGATCAGCCCTGTAACTCCAGCCTTTAAAGTGGTGTATTAACCACTCCATCTTTGCTTCTGATATCCATTCTCAGAGGAGAAAAGTAGCCCTAAATCTCATCCCACTCTGGAATGTGTCAATTAGGTAAAATCAAGGTCCTTTCATAGGATCGATCAGAAGCAGGACATTGGCTGGGACCTTAAAAGGTCATTTAGTTCACTCCCCTTGTTTTTCATAAACCATAACCAGAGAGGTTAAGTCACACAAGTAGTAAATGAGTATCAAAGACAAGATTGGACTAGAGTCTTAGAATGTTAGATCTGGTGGGACAGAGACATACATTATAATTAATTTTAATAATGATAATAAAATTAAAATTTTAAAGAGAATGTTACAGCCGGGAGGAAGCTTACAGTTCATATTGTCCAATCCCTTTATTTTCCAATGCGTGACTCTGGACAAGTCATCTTACTTTGACTTTTCCTTTCCTCAACTGTAAATTAATACCTGCACTCTTGAGTAGTGACTATATAAAGAAAGTGCTTTGTAGATTCTTAAAAATGCTATCAAAATGGGAGGCTTGGTTGTTAATATTATTGAATGCTTATTTGGGGGAAGATGCAGTGTGGTATTTGTACAAAGATGTCATTTCAGACCTGAGACTTCATTGGTACAAAGAACTGTTGGTATGGAAACCCCTCTCCACGAAGGCATACTTAGCTTAAATGTAATTTGCAGTTTTCAAGAGCTGAGCAGTCACTGAGAGGATTGAGTCACCTGCCCAGTCTCACAAAGCTAGAATGAGTCAGAGGCGGATTTTAATCAGGTTCTGACTTGATATGGCTACGTACCATAAAAATTATACAGACATTATATTTCACTTTTGTAAAAACACTTAGTAATTACCTACTGTGTGCTAGACACTGTGCTAAGCCCCTGGATTACAAAGAAAGGCAAAAGACAATCCCTTTCTAATGGGAATGACAAGAATTATGTACAAACTCTCTCTCTCTCTCTCTCTCTCTCTCTCTCTCTCTCTCTCTGTGTGTGTGTGTGTGTGTGTGTGTGTGTGAGTGTGTGTGTGTGTGTGTGTGTGTGTTTTGTAAGGATAACTTGGAGATCATCTTAGAAGGAAAGTGCTGGAATTAAGGGAGCTTTGGAAAGTTTCCAAGAAAATGGAATTTTAGCTGAGATTTGAAGGAAGCCAGGAGGCAGAGATGAGGAGAGAGATCAGGATCTGCTTCTCAAAGTTGTTCCATTTATATTGCCTCATTTGATTGTCAGCACAATTTTAGGGGGTGGATGGGAAGGGAAAGTATTATTTGTCAGAGGAGGACATTGAGCTCCAGAGAGCTAAAGTAAGTTTAGATTTACAATGACACACAGCCAGTTAGTGACCCCCTCAGGAGCCCAGGTCTCCTGGCTGACAGGCCAACATTGTTCCTGCTCCTCAGCACTGCATGTGAACAGGTTTAGGCTCATGTTGTTCAGTCTGTTCAGGTACGTCCAACACTTCATTACCCAATTTGGTGTTTTCTTGGTAATGATACTAGAATAGTTTGCCATTTCCTTTTCCAGCTCATTTTACAGATGAGAAAACTGAGACAAACAGTTACGTGACTTGCCATACAGCTAATAGGTATCCTGAGGCCAGATTTGAAATCGTCTTCCTGACTACAGCCTTGCACTCTCGCCATTGTCCCATTTAACTGCTCATAGGATCATATATCTAGAGATGGAAGAGACCCCCTGGGGTCAGTATAATCCAGCCTCTTTCATTTTATAGATTTTAAAAAAAGATCCTCAAAGAGATTAAATAATTTACCCATAGTTACCCAGGTAATAATTATAGATCTGGAATTTGACCCCAAATCCTCTTATTCCCAATAGGATGTTCTGTGGTGAATAGCATTGCCTGGCTAAGGAGTGTCCACCTTAAGACCCATGTCAGATACCATCTTCTGCACAAAGGGAAGAGAATAAGCATTTTTATAGAGTCTGCAATATTTAATTATTTTATAGTTGTGTTGTGTATGTACTTACTCATTCCTTAGATACTTAGTAATATACTTAGAATGCATTATGTTCTCCTTATTGCTTGGCACATGGTATGGACTTTAATAAATATTGGTTGATGGGTTAATTTTCTCCTCCTCAGGATGCCTTTGCCAGAGGGGAGGTTTTCATTGGCAGTAAGGAAAACAGCTACACGGTTCTTGAGGGCCTTCCTCCTTCCACCCAGGGCCATCACTGGCAGCACGGTATCACCATTGTCACCCCAGACCGAAAGTTCCTCTTTGCCTGTGAGACAGAAAGTGACCAGCGGGAATGGATCGCAGCCTTTCAGAAAGTGATTAATAGGCCAATGCTGCCTCAAGAGTATGCAGGTGAGGGGGACTGTCCCTGTTCTTGTTCACCTGTGAGGTAACTGGAGACTTGGATAGTAGTGGGGAGTGAATATTTGGCCATAACACAAACAAGGATGACCTCAGAACAAACTAGGAAACACATATACACCCACTTTGGACCACACAGCCAAGGAAATTCTTCTCAAGGAAAAATGTCCCTTTTCTCCCATTCTCTATCCCAAGACGCCCAGGGCTGTACCTCATTTCTTATCCCACCTTCACATGAGGGTGGGATCCAGCCCCTCTCCGATTATTTCTCACTATCCATTTAAGTAACTAAAGGAGAAGGGATGAGTCAACAAGCATGCTTTTTCCTACTTTTTTTTCTCCTGGCCCTCTTAAAATGTTTCTATTTTATCATCTCATTAAGTACCCGTGTTCTCCCCCTTTACATTGTTGAAAGGGAGGAAGGAGGGAAGGAAGGGATGCTGCAGTTCTATAACCCTGAGCCTGGTTCTGTGAGACAAGACCCTCCCCTGGGAGTATGGTAGTCATGGAGACTGAGATCTTGGGTTGAGTGGCTGAAGGGAACTGAGGTCACCACATCTTGCTTAGGGTGGGTCTTGGCAAGAAGCTTTAAAATCACATCTTCCCCATTTTCTTTCTGTTTGGGATGGCCAGTTAGTGACCAGGTCCCAGGAGTAGAAAGGAGACAGAAGCCTGGGGAAATTTAATGTCCTTCAAAAACTATTCTCAGTTTCTAAAATCAAATGGGAACATTTCTGGGAAGTCAGGGGCAGTTGGCAAAGCCATCTGTATAGGAGGAGTCAGAGTGTGGTCCTGCTGTCATTGGGATGATTATGTCACCGTCAAACAGGGAAAGCATTGTGTTCCAGTTGTATCTCACTGTAACGGGCTCTGAGTATATGTGTGTTTGTTTTTCCTATTTCAGTGGAAGCCCATTTCAAACATAAACCTTAAAGAGAGATTGACTGTGAGGGATCCAAGGACACAAGATTCTGTTTACAGAACGACCTGGTTTTATTTGACATGTAAAAAGCAAAGAGGAAAAACAAAAAGACAAGCATCCACCTAATCATGTTGGACACCAACATGGGAATGGGTTGGTGGCGAAGGCAGAGGCCAGAAGACTGAGAAAAGAAAATGGAGCAACCTTTTCTCCCTGGAATTACCTCCCCTGTTGCCATGGGGCCTGATTTTTGCAAGCATCTGCTGTTTCCAGTGGCTACGTTTTCATTCACAACCATTGTGTATGCCTCACTACATTAGAAAGGGGATCCTGACTGGCAGCCTCACTGCTCTGAATCCACTTTGAGGAGGGGGGGGGAGGGAGGAATCTGAACCCAAGGCTTGGGGCTGCCCCTGGGCCTTGGAACCCAGTTTTGGTCCCATGTTCTATCCCTGCCATTAGACTCAAGTTTCACTTCATGGCAGTGACTGTGAGGGGCTTCTGGATGAAAGGTCTGTTTATCAGAAACCTAGCTAAGTGGGAGTTCAACCTAATGCTGGGTGGGGAGCCTGGGGAATTGAGCCTTAGGGGTTGACCACAATTCTTGGGAAGTCCCTCCCCTCCATTGGCAAAAGGCAGCTTGCTTGCTTCCTATTTGGGGCTGTGTGAATGCCCTCAAAGATCAGATTTATTTTAGCACAGCCCCAGAGAGAATTTTAGAAATGAATTTTGCATATGTTCTAGTCATGGTGAATGATGGGGATGTTTATGTGCCAAGAAGTGGAGATAAACATGGCAGTTGTCCTACCACAGGAAAAAGGTCTAGGGGACACCTAGGAAGTCCAGGCTGGTTTTCATAAAGGTAGATTCCAAGATGGTGTAAAAATAGAGAAATTATGGGAAATACAGGAATCTGGTGTACAATGGGCGTCTAAGGCACCACCTCTCTTGTCAGTCTGCAGCCAAGAATTAGAAGACTAAAGGAAAAAAACAATTTTTGAGGTATTTGTGTGCTTTTTAAATCATGCACACCTACATCTGTGCTGGTGGCTCTACCTGTGCGGTTATCTTTGTTTTCACTTGTTCTTCATCTCTTCAAGGAAGAAAGAAAGAAAGAAAGAAAGAAAGAAAGAAAGAAAGAAAGAAAGAAAGAAAGAAAGAAAGAAAGAAAGAAAGGAAGGAAGGAAGGAAGAAAGGAAGGAAGAAAAAGAAGGAAGAAAGGAAGGAAAGAAAGAAGGAAGGAAGGAAAGAAGGAAGGAAGAAGGAAAGGGAAAGGGAAAGGAAAAGGAAAAGAAAAGAATCTAATAGGATAGGTGATGCTGGAATTCCCAGGCTACACCTCCTGCTGTATTTGCATGTCTGTGATCGAGCCAGTACCTCATGCACCAAGACAGAGAATTGGTAGGAAAACAGACGTTTAGGAGACCATTGAACAATTATCTCACTCCCTACAGCCAGCCTTAAGTCCCTGTGTTTGTGGATTTTCAGAACCCTCCATAGGTATGGTGTGGACATCGATGAAGATGAAAGCTTCCAAGATGAGAAGTCCTCAAAGCTCAGAACAGATTGGACTAATCTTCCCTGGCTGCCCACCCCCTTTTTTTCCACTTGCTCCAATCTCTTCACCCATCCTCACTTGACCAATAATTAGTAGATGTTCTATACCTCGGGAGGGACTACTTGGTGCTTTGGGGAAGTCACCATTCTGCTGATCAATTTGGGAAAAGATGGTTGAAAGTTGGCCAGGATTTAGAACCTCAATAAGGACTATATAGACAGTGGACCCAGAATAAGTGAATCTTCGTTTTTGCTCAGTTAGTGTCAATGTGTCAATAGACACAGAGAGATGACAGGATTCACCCAGAAGCTTCATTGGATTTTACAAAAGTAGTTTTTGACTTTCATACATGTATTCATTCCTATAATTTAATCTTGCTGTTCTCCAAGGGAGAATTTCCTTCTTCCCCATGCACTCCATTTTCTACTATCTTAATTCATAAATTTCCAGTTTCTCAGCAAAACCTCATTCCCTAGGCCCCAGTTAAGCTAGGGATCTATTGACAACAGCAAAGCTCTATTTTCTTCCCCAACTCAGCATAGACCCTGTTAACTCGGCGTTCCACGGACCTCCCTGACTTGCCTCCACCTCTTTGATTTGTCTCCTGACCACAGAGCCCATCCCAGGGAAGGGGAGAAATCATTTATCTAAATCAGTCAAAAATGACTCGCAGTGAGTGGGATACCCTTTCTCTTAGTAACCCTAACCCTGGACTCTAATATCTGTGGTGCCCCAGTGACAGGCATATGTTCCGATCTGAATTGCAGAGCTGAATTCAAGGAAAAAGATGTTGTGCTTTCCAAACTATGGAAATACCCACAGTTGTCTTTGCTATCCTTGACTTGCTCCAGCATTTAGCACAGTGCCTGGCACATAGTAGGCGCTTAATAAATGTTTATTGATTGATTCATTGATTTAACTAGACCCAGCTGTTAGTTTTATCAGTTGTGGCAAATCCATCTGCCCTCTACCATGTTTTTCATAGACTGCGCCATCCAAACAGACTACAGTTCCCAGCATGTCCTGCCCCCATTTTTTTGGCTACAGACCCTTGTGTCTTTTACTATAACTGGCTGTGACTCCTTTTGGCAAAGGGAGGGGCTTCTTCATAAGTTGCCTCTGTATTCCTGTTGAATAGAGAAGAATTTTTCCTTTTTTCTGCTAATAGAACTTATTTATCCAGCTGATCGACAGTTGGCTTTGAGTTGATCTTTGCTTTTGGAGAATGGATTTTGAGTGGAACTGAGTGGAAAGAGGTATGAAACCAGATCCATGGAGACAGCTTATAGCTTCTTCCCTTCATGAACTCTACAATGAAAAGCCAGCTGGTCCTTAATAGATAGCTTACCTTCATTCAAGAAATATTTATCGAGGACCTATTAGGAACATGGGCTCAGTGCTAAAGAAAGGATCCAGAGTAGCTGTGGGTGCTATTTACTGGTAGACTTTTGACTATTTAAAAAAAAAAAACACTTTGGTCATGGCAGACCCAAGGCCTGTTCAGAAAAAGTGAGTGAGTATGGGGATAATTTGGGGGGATAGTCAGCTGGCCAAGGCTCATCTCTCTGCCCTTTTGGGAAAGAGGCACACATAACTTTTCCACTCAGTTTAATCTAGAGCCCAAGGTCGGTATTTTTTTTCCTGGCAGGCCAGTAATGCTGATTTTTTTTAATTTATTTTATTCTGTATATATTTTAGAGAGTGTAGCATGAGGAGAGGATGAACTGGTAAAAATACATCATGTATATGTGTACAAACACAAGCAACTTGCTATGATCTTGTCCTCAAATTCCATATCTTCTTGTTGTAAATGCCTTATAACAAGGTCTTTTTGGTACTTTTGTAACTAAAGCTCCATGGATGGGGTTTCAAATGGATTAATGAAGAGTGCATTGGACTCAGGAGTCAGGAAACCTGGGTCTAGCCCCAGCTCAGCTGCTGTGAGGACCTCAGGCAAGTCAGTTCATGTCTCTGGGCCTCGGTTTCCCTTTTTATAAATTGAAGAGGTGGGACTGATCTATAAGGTCCCATCCCACCTCTACCAAGCTAGAATACTATATTGGGGCCCCAGTATGGGGGTACGTATATACATAGGTGCATTAGGTGCTGGTCACTGGCACTGATCAGCAAGGCTGGTTTAACCCTTGCTGCTTCTAAGTTTGGCAGAGAACCAAACTGACTCAGTATTATGGGGAAACTTTGCTCCCAATTCCACCCTGCAGTGTGACTTGGTCAGAACAACAAGCCTTGGACTGACTTTCCCAGCCTCACTGCCCCCTTGTTTGCCAATCTGAGGTCTGTGAGACTGGTCCTGTCTTTTGCTTGTCCTCCACCACTGGCCTCTTTGTGCCCAAACTGTGATACCAGCTGTTTGAAGGGGCACCGCCAGTCTCTGATGGACACAATCAAATAATTTTTGGTGGGAACCATCTTGGAGTTGCCCATTGTGGGCACGTCTCCCGAGATGCTGAGGGTTAGGAGCAAATGGGCCTTGTACAGAGCATGTTGGAATTTTTATCACTTAAAAAAAAAGCAAATAAATGAGACCCGTCCGTTTGACTTTGGCAGTAGGGAGGGAAACAAGACATCTTCCATATGAAATGCATTTCTTGGGTTAATGTTTGTAATCAAGAAAGCATTTATTAAGCACTTATATTCCAGGTACTATGCTAAGTGCTGAGGATTCAGATACAAAACAAAAAACAGGATAGTCCCTGAGTCCCCAAAGTTTATGCTCTACTTGGGGGGGAAGGGGAATGGGAAGGCAGAATTGGTTGGCAGATAACATTACTACAAGAGCAGTCAGCAAAGAAGGAAGTTTAAATGGAGTCTTAGAGCAATAAGGAGAAATGTGGGTAGGCTAGGCAAATGGCAAGATGCCTACTCTAACCAAGCCCCGGTGTATGACTGAATGGGACAAAGCCTGATTCTGGGGCTGGGCAGGTGGTGAGGAAGTTCTCAGTCATCCATCAGTGTGTTTCTCCCCCAAGTCAGTGCCCAAACTAAGTGGATTGACTGGGTGGTGGAGGAGACCTGGGGAAGCCAAGGCAATCTGGCTGTTTCTGCCGGCCATGTCCCTGTGGATGGCAAGTTTGTGAACAAGATGAACCTGGAGAGGTTCTTGCCACGGGTCCCCATGGCTGGCTAAGGCCATTTTGAAGTCTAGAAGGCTGCCCCAGGGGCTTTAGGAAATGGAGTGGTTCTCTAAGAGTGGCAGAATCCTCCATGATCATCTGCCCTCAGGACACACACCCCTTCAACTCACCAAGACCATTACCCTTCCCTTTGCCACCCTGCTTAGGGCTAGCCCCTGCAGCATGTCTTCTACCGATGCAGGCCTCAGACACCTGGTTCCAAACCTGCTTGAGGCTAAGCAGATGGGCAGTGTCCGACAGACAGGCTTGTGGAAAAGCCAGGTTGAACCATTCTTCCCCAGGCCAGGCCGGGATAGGCTTGTCTGGCTGTTGAGGGGCTGAGCTGCACCTCCTTTCTGTGGCCTCTGGGGTGCTGTGGGACCTCTCATGCTGCTGCCTATTGCTGTTGCTGCTGCTGCTGACTGCGGCCAGGACCCTCCCTCCAATGGCAGCACCATCTTGTATAAATTTGTTATGTCACTGATAATAAAATCATGGTACTAAATGTTGTTAAAATCAATAAATTATGTCCGATCAATGAAGCAAGCAACACTGCATTCAGTCTGGCAGAGGTGGGGAAAGTGATCCCCAAATATCGGAGCCGGGAACAGCTACAGGAGGCTGGCTTTTTTGTATCACTCACACAAAGGAACCATAAAAATGTCAATCTGGATGTGACAACCTTAGGAATCATGTAGATGAGGGGTGTCAAACACTAAGTCAGCCTCCTTTTGAGTTGGCCCAAACTAAAATAAAATATAATTGAGATATTTAACAAAATAAAAAATAATCATTATAGCACTTACTATATGCCAAGCACTAAGCTAATACTCATTTTATTTGATCCTCACAAAAACCCAGGAAGGTTAGTGTTATTATATTTTACAGGTTATTCCTATTTTACAGATGAGGAAACCGACTTGCCCAGGATCACACAGTAAGTATCTGAGGCTAGAGGACCCTTACTCTAGAATCAGTGCTCTGTCTATTCTGCCATAAGGTTAATATGTTCTTGGTTGATATATGATCCTCAGGGATCATATGTACAATTTAGCAGCTCCTGTTTCTATCTGAGTTTGACATCAATGAGTTAGAGCATTGTTTGGGGATCTGGGGGAAAAAAAACAATAGTTTGTTAGAGTTTGGACTAGACCCCCAGTCTTCAACCAAATCATCATGGACCTCTCCTTTTTAATGGTTCTTTTTCCTCTTTCCTGCCCCACCGGCCTATGTGCAGCTTTTCCTCCGTAGATTTATGTAATTGGCTGAGTGCAATGACATGCTGTTTGCAGGCCTGAGTTTTTTCCTATTCTGTGAGCTATTTTGAGCACCGGTGCTAGGAAACTTAATTCACTTCACTCCGATGGGGCGAGGGGTGGGGGAGGAGGAGGAAGGTGGGGAGTTTAGATGCTTGCTTTGAAAGCTCTCCAGCTCTCCTCTCTGCTTCCTAACAGATGGCTGCAAACTGTGGTGTGTTAAATTTATCGAGATAACTGCAGTATTCGTGTGGAGGAGGAAAATCACTTGAGATTTTTTTTTTTTAGAAAAGACAAAGATCCTTTTCAAAGGTCAAGGTAATGTCAGTCAATCAGAGAATTAGAGATTTAGAACAGAAAGGGACCTTAGGGGCCTTCTAGTCTAACCTCCTTCATTTTTCAGATGAAGAAACTGAGGCAGAATGATTTAAGTGACTTGCACAGGGTCACACGGCTAGTGAGTATCTAAGGCTAGATTTGAACATAACAATAGACTAATTCCAGTACCTCATCCTCTACATCAAACTGCATCTTCATCCACAAATATTTATTAACACTTACTGGGAGCTGGTACACAGAGTTAAACAATCCACCCTCAAGGAGTTTAAATTTTAATAAAATTGCATATACAGATAAGTATATAAAATAGATTTTTAAATGATTATAGATTCATTTGGAAAAGCCAAATTCATCCTCTGCTTCCAAGCTGTTTTTTTTCTCCCCCTCCCCATCCTCCTGCAATTATTATTAGCACTGAGTCCACAGACTAGTGCCTGAGGAGCAGATATTGTGGGTGGGGAGAAGCCTGGAGGTATGATAGCTAGCAGTTCTCCTGACCCATTTCCAACTGGATTCTTTGGAGATTTCCAGATCCAATGTACTCAATGTTGTTTGCATTAAGGCTGCTCATAATAATTAGTACCCTTGTATTTTGCTTTTACGGCAGCTATATGACACAATAGATAGAGCATTGGACCTGGAGTTCAAATCCAGTCTCAGACACTTCCTAGCTGTGTGACTCAATTTGCCTCAGTTTTCTCATCTGTAAAATGAGTTAGAGAAGGAAATGACAAACTACTGCAATATCTTTGCCAAGAAAATCCTAAATGGGATCAAGAAGAGTTAAATGTGAATGAACAACATTTTGCTTTTAACTTGAACACTTTCAAACCTTGGTAATAACAATGGACGTTTATATTAGCAGTCTATAGACTGAGCATCACTATATACAGTATCTTATTTAAGCAACAATTTTGTGGCACTATGGATATTATTGTAACCATTTTTAGAGATGAGGGGATGGAGGCTCCCTAGAATGGAAGTGATTTGTCCAAAGTCACACAGCTGTTAAATGTCAGAGGAAGGAGGTAAGAAGAAGGACTCCAAGGCTATTGTCTTATCCAGGAGTGTCAAACTTGAAGTCCAAGAGTCCACAAAACTCCAGAGTATGTCCGGAACCAGATTAAGCTGTAATTGTGAAATGTTTAACAAAAATTAATAAAAATACAATACAGTAATGTTAATTTGTAGTTTCTTTTCTAAATCACTATACTGACCTCAGGATCAGTTTCTATTTGAATTTGACACCATTGGATTAAAGTACTTTTCCTCATTCTGGTCTCACACAATAGATCAAAAAATCGAGGCACAGAAAGTTTAAATAATTAAGTTGGGATATTGGAGCTACTTGACAACAGAGCCGGGGTGATCATTTCCATTCTGTGATGTCAGTTCCATGGTTCCCTGTTCCCACAGAGCCTGGCCTTTCCCAAGCTACTTCTAGTCTTAATGAGGATGGAAAAGGTTACTGAAAAATCAAATTTGCATATCCGATCATATTGGGGGAGAGTGGCAATGATAATATGACAAAAGGATTCTCAAATTTAGAAAATGGTTGGAGTGGTAGGGTCATTTCTTTAGCAAACCTCCCCACTGCATTTAAAAATTACATGACTTGCAAACAAATATTTTTAGGAATTAGCTTGATGTGTGTAGGGAACCATCAATAATAATATTTACAATCCCTAATAGCTTTGCAGAGGTTTATACCATTCTAAATTCTGTCACACTAGGTATCCCATTGGGTTCTATTCATTCTGTGAAATGATTGTCTTGGTCAAGTCATTATCTCACTTGACCTCAGTTGCTTCATCTATTAAATGAGAGACATTCAGGGTTTCTTTACTTGGAGTCTTTTTTAAAATATGCATATTTTGATAACTGGCTTTCAATAAAATTAGTGTCATTTATAATCCTATTTTATTTTATGTATTTAAAAGCCTTATTTAAAGCTTTATCCTGAAAAGGGGATGGTTAAGTGGTACAGTGGATAGACTCATCTTCCTGAGTTAAAATTTGGACTCAGACATTTACCAGCTCTGTGACCTCGGGCAAGTCACTTCAACCTGTTTGCCTCAGTCTCCTTATCTATAAAATGAGCTGAAGAAGGAAATCCAAATACTCTGCCAAGAATATGAGGTCATTCAAGAATTGGACATGACTAAAAAAATGACTGAATAACATTCTGTCATGGTATCCATAGGTGTCACCAAACTACCCAAAGGGGGTCCCTAACACACAAAAAAGATTAAGAACTTTTGTTTTAGATGATTTCGGAGGTCTCCTCCTGTCCTAAAAATAATTCTATATAGGTCAGAATCCAAAAATACTTGAGTATGTTTTAAAAATATTATGGCATAAGAGATAGAGCACCGTATCCTGAAGTCAGGAAAACTTGAGTTCAAATCCAGACTCAGACACTTCACACTTCCTAGTTGTGTGACTCTGGACAAGTCACTTAACCTCAATTGCCTTGCCAAAAAAAAAAAAAAAAAAAAAAAGAAAAAAAGAATGAAGTAGTATTCCCATTTTACAGATGAGTAAGTTGAGACAGAGTTCAAGTGACTTGCCCAGGGCTACTCACACAGAGAGACAAAACCCTAGTTCTTAGTTCAGTTCTCTATGGGCTTCCCAGGGCTGTTGTGAGGCTCAAATGAGATCAAATTTATAAAAGTGCTTGGCATGGTTCCTGACATAGAAGAACAGCCATAGAAATATTTCTTTCCTTTTTCCCTTCCCCCATCTCCCACTTTTTCCAAGAATGATGACGACCAGAGAGTTAGGGCATGCTTTGGAAACAAATGATCTAGCCCTCTGTAAGCCACAAGCTGGAGGGTTGTGCTGGACATGTGGAATACTTCTCTTTCTGCTCCTCAACCACATGTGATTAAACATGAAGGAAGAAAAGGAGAAATGACAGCATCTCCAAGGAGAGAAGCAGCTCTGAAAAACAGAATTGCCATTCCGTTCTTATACCAAATTTTCCTTTATCAGCCATCAATTTTTATTCCTTGTTTATTGACATTCCTCAAACTCCCTTTCTTCCAAGCTCTCCTCTTGATAAACAAAGAAAGTTTGTCCCTTGGAGGACAGTGAGTCCTCGAGAAGGAGAACTTGCCTTCCTATCTCTATAGTTTTGCCCCCAAGAAGGAGGCAAAATAAAACAAGTAACTTGAATCCTTTTCTCAATCATTCTTACCAATGTCTGGAGAAAGATCACATCAGGGAAGAATGAATAGAGCCCAGACTTGAAGCCAGGAAGACCTACAGTCTAAATCCTTCTTCAACCACTATTAGCTGTGTGATCATAGGCCAGTCACTTAACCTGTCTCCAGATCGTCATCTGTAAAATGAGGAGTTTGAACTCAGAGGCTTCTCCAAATTTCCTTTTGGTTCTAAATCTATAATCCTACAAGCCTCTAAGTTGGGGCCTTCTTTATTTTTTTTAAATTTAATATTCTTGTTACATATAAAACAATTTTTTACATTTGTTTTTAGAACTTTGAGTTCCAGATTCTCTCTCTCCCTACCTCCAGTCTCCTTTAAGAAGACACATGTGCGGGCAGCTAGGTGACGCAGTGGATAGAGCACCAGCCCTAAAGTCAGGAGGGCCTGAGTTCAAATCTGGTCTCAGACACTTAACACTTCCTAGATGTGTGACCCTGGACAAGTCACTTAAGATCAATTGCCTCAGCAGAAGAAGAAGGTACATGTGGAGTTATGCAAAACATTTTCATAAATGTCATGTAATGAAAGAAATTATAATCTCCCCCCCCAAAAAAAAAAACTCTCAAGAAAAATAAAGTTAAAGAAGGGAGAAGTATACTATAATCTGTATTCAGATACAATCAGTTCTTTCTCTGGGTATGACTAGCATTTTTTCATCATAAGTCCTTCAGAGTAATCATGGAACTTTGTATTACTGAGAATAGCAAAGTTTTTCACAATTGTAAGTCAGGAGTTCTTTCCCCCAAAAAAAAAAATTTTAGTAGTATTTTATTTTTCCAAATGCATACAAAGATAGTTTTCAACATTCACCTTTGCAAAACTTTTTGTTCCAGATTTTTTTCTCTCTCTCTTCTCCTCCCCCCCTTACCCCACCAAGCAATCCAATATAGATTAAACAGGTGCAATTCTTCTAAACATGTTTCCATATTCGTCATGCTGCATCAGAAAAATCGGACCCAAAAGGGAAAAAAAACATGATAAAGGAAAAAAAAACAAATGAGCAAACAAACAACAAGAAAAGTACGAAAAAAAAGTATGGAAAAAAGACTATGCTTTGATTTACATTAAGTTTTCTCTCTGGATGCAGCTGGCACTTTCCATGTGAAGTCTATTGGAATTGCCTTGAATCATCTCATTGTTGAAAAGAGCCAAGTCCATCATACTTGATCATCACATAATACTGTTGTTATTGTGCACAATGTCCTCTTGATTTTGCTCTCTTTACTCAGCATCAGTTCATGTATATCTTTCTAAGGTTTTCTGAAATCGGCCAAATCAGGGGTTCTCAAGCTGGAGTCAATGGAAAATGTCTATTTAGGATTTGGGGAATCTGTGAACTTGAACTTTTCTTTAAAGATCACATCTTAATTTTCAATAATCTTTGGTTTGCTTTGCAATCCTATGAATTTTGTTTTATCTTTTGAAAAATATTTTTCTCAAGAGGGTTCCATAGGCTTTACCAGATTATCAAAGAGATCCAAGGATGCAAAAAAAATGTTTTTGATATATTTATTTAATAGTTTTTCCATTACATTTAAAACTTTTTAAAGTTTTTAAATTTTTTGAGTTCTAGGTTGTCTCCCTTATCCCCATCCACAATTAAGAAACCACATGTGAAGTTATGCAAAATATTTCCATAAAAGTCATGTTGTGAAAGAAAACATAGATCTCCCACCCTGATGAAAATAAAAACCCTCAAGAGAAGTAAAATTTTAAAGGAGTGAGAGAGAGAAAGAGAGAATGCTTCAATCTATATTCAGATACAATCAGTTCTTTCTCTGAGTATGGATAGGATTTTTCATCCTAAGTCCTTCAGAGTAATTGTGGATCATTGTACTGCTGAGAATAGCAAAGTCATTTACAGCTGGTTGTCCCATAACATGAATGTATAAAATGTTAAGAATTTTTGCTCTAAAGAACTTTGGGAAAGCACCAGCCCTGAAGTCAGGAGGACCTGAGTTCAAATCTGACCTCAGATACTTAACACTTCCTGTGTGACCCTGGGCAAGTCACTTCACCCCAATTGCCTAAGAAAGAAAGAAAGGAAGGAAGGAAGGAAGGAAGGAAGGAAGGAAGGAAGGAAGGAAGGAAAGAAGGAAGGAAGGAAGGAAGGAAGGAAGGAAGGAAGGAAGGAAGGAAGGAAGGAAGGAAGGAAGGAAGGAAGGAAGAAAGAAAGAAAAAAGAACTTTGGTAAGCAAAAAAATTGTTTAACAACAATAATCTGGGGTTAGGGAATGGGGAAGATGAAATCATTCCTCTTTTGAAGGACTGAAGCAAGACTGATTAGGAAGCTACCTTTCCTTGGTGAGAAAGAAGGCAGAATGGTGCATCATTCTATTGGGCTATTGATTTTCCCTTCTGAAACCATTTAGAGCTCAGTTAGTCTAAGCCTTGATCTGACTCAAGCTGATTCCAGAGCGATAATTGATAACTTTATATTAGGATTATGTAGGATTCCAGAGCTTCTTTTTAAGAAGGAGCACAGAGCTTTGTGTAATTTACCATTCCTGTGCCTCAGTTTCTTCATATGCCAAATGGAGATAATTCAATTCAATCCAGCATTCATTTACTAAGTACCTATTATAAACCTCAAGGAGGATGTCCTACCAGAGAAACTTACATAAAATGATGTAGTATTTTAATATGTAACATGACATTGTATAACAATAATCCATTTCTATAACACTTTAAGTTTTCCAAAGCATTTTCCTCACAATAATCCCCAGGTAAGGGACAACTAGGTGGAAGGGCGGATAGAGTACCAGCCCTGAAGTCAGGAGGACCCTGAGTTCAAATGTGACCTCAGACAGTTAACACTTCCTAGCTGTGTGACCCTGGGCAAGTCACTTAACCCCAATTGCCTCAGTGGGAAAAAAAAGCAAGGAAACAACAGTCGTGAGGTAGATGGAACAAATTTTTTAGAATTTAAAAGGCCCATAAAAATCATTTAGTCTGATTGCTTCAATTTAAATGTAAGAAAATTGAGGTTGATGATCATAAAATTAGAACTAGATGAGATCTCCAAAGCCATTTAGTCCAATTTATTCATTTTACAGATGGGGAAACTGAGGCCCAGAGCAAAAGATCAATTATTTTGGCAACTGAGCAAATCTAAGCAAATGTACACAGCCAAGAGAGGTTGTATAGTACAATAGAAAGATCATTGGCTTTAAAATCATAAAAAAAAAACTGATTTCAAATCCTACCCCTGTTACTATCTATATTTGGCCTCGCTGGATCTCAGTTGCCCATCTGTTAAAAAAGAAAAGAGGGGATGGACTAGACAGCCTCAGAGATCCCTTTCTTATCTATTTCCATTCCTATCTTGTCTGATCCATTAAACAACCTACACTCATTGACCCTTTCAAGGTTATTCTGATCCCCCACTAGGTTTACTAGTAACCAAGTTCCTGCATCAAAGCTTATCCTAGCCTTGGACAAGCCTCCCTCTCTCCTGGGGTGAGGTGCCCTTCCAGGTAATTTTCCCTACTTGTTTTTCTATTGGGATAACTAGGTGTAGTGAATAGAGCATCAGTCCTGAAGTCAGGAAAACTTGAGTTCAAATCTACTTGACACTAGCTGTGTAGCCCTGAGCAAGTTACTTAATCAAAACTGCCAATTTTTAAAATCATGAAATCAGAGTTGTAGAGCTGGTGGGGATCTTAGAGTTTATCTAATCCAGTGGTACTCCAAGTGTGTTCACAGGACCCTTGAGGGTCCCCAAGAACCTTTCAGTGGGCCTTCAAGGTCAAAATTATTTTCATAATTAAGACTAAGGTATGATTTGCCTATTTCTTTCTTGTGTTAGTATGCAGTGAACATAATCTATATCCTCAAAAGCTCTTTGGGATTCTCAGCAAGTTTTGAGAGTGTGAAAGGGTCTTGAGATTAGAAAGTTTGAGAGCTGCTGATCTAACATAAGCCCTTCATTTTCAGATGAGGATACACTCAGAGTAACCAACTACTGACTAACACTACATATTAAGGATTATAGCTGGGTTTAGAACTTGGGATTCTAGATAGCTTGGTTTGTGCCATGGATAGAGTGCTAAACTCAGAGGCAAGAAGATGAGCTCAAATCTTATCTCTGCCACCTACTAGCTTTGTGAACTTGAGCAAAGCACTTGAACCTCTCTCAGTTTCATTTGTGAATAGATGGCCAAGTTTGGAGTGGAAAGTCTCATTTTTAATGATGGTTATCATCTTCTCGGGCAGTTAGGTGGCACCATAGTGCACAGACTGTTGAGCCTGTAGTCAGAAATACTAATCTTTCTGAGTTCAAATTTGACCTCAGACACTTACTAACTGTGTGATCCTGGACAAGTCATTTCACTCTGCTTGTCTCAGTTTCCTCATCTGTAAAATGAGCTAGGGTCTATCATGACCAAAATGACTGAACAGCAACAACAAAAAACACCTGATAAGATTGATGTGAGGATCAAATGAAATATGTATGTATAACACATAATATATTTGTTTTTGAAAATCTTAAAATGCTATACAAATGCCATTTCTTCTTATGACTCTAAATTCAACGTTCTTTCTATTATACAATATTTTCAACCTCAACCTTTTTTGATCTTCAGATTTTATTTGTTTCTTTTTCTGCTTATTTCAGTCAGCATCAGTTCATGTAAGTCTTTCCAGGCTTTTCTGAAATCAGCCTGTTCATCAATTCTTATAGAACAGTAATGTTCCATTATATCCATAACTTATTCAGCCATTCCCCAACTGATGGCATCCACTCAGCTTCTAGTTCCTCGCTGCTACACAAAGGGCTGCTACAAACATTTTTTCACATGTGGGTCCTTTCCCTTCTTTTGTGATCTCTTTGGGATGCAGATCCAGGATCAAAGGATATATACATTTTTTTTTAAGTCTAAAAGCACCACATAAAGATCACTTATTCTGTGCCTGGATCTTAGTTTATTCATCTGTATCAATGTGACATAATTGTAGTTCTCCTGTCATCTAGCCCTTTCGCTAAGTAAATTGGAGACAGCAGACAACATGGTAGGTGGAAAGAGCATAGGTTCTAGAGTCAGACACGGATTCAAATACCTCCTGGAATGTTTGCTGTCCGACATTGAGCAAGTCATTTAGTTTCTCTGGGCCTCAGTTTCCTTATCTGAATAAAGGGAATTGAACTAAGTGGTCTCTGAGGTCTCTTCCAGTTCCATATCTTTATACATAAACTTCGACATAGCCTTATTATACTTCTAGGGACTTTTACTGGCTTTACCTCCAGGACTGGAGGTCCAATCTTTCAGCTTTAGCGACATCTACTGGCATAGAGAAGAATAGCGAAGGAGAGAGGGCTAAGACTTTGAAAGAAGCTGATGGAGCTGGGGGCATTGTCATCAGACAAAAGTCCTAAGTATCAGGCAGACGTAGTCAGGAAATTATTAATGTGAATGGAGATCAGTCACTATGGATGTCTAAGTAAAATAGAGCTTGTAAATCCCAAAAATTCATACAGATTCCTACTTGGATGAACCACTTCTAACTTGAAAACCCCTTCCCATTATCCATATTCTTGTTTGATGAACAGAGGTTTCTTGTTCTATAATCACATTTTCTACATTATAGAAGCAAATGAAATGATGGAGGTGAATATACTGTATATAATAAATCGGGGGAAAGCACCTATTATATGGCAGGCGCTGTACTATATTACATATGGTGAACACACTATGTGTGATAAGTTGGGGGAAAGTGCCTACTACGTGCCAGACACTGTGCTATATTTCATATGGTGAACACACTATATATGATAAATCGGGTGAAAGCACCTACTATGTCTCAGGCACTGTGCAAGGGAGGCCCTGGAGATATAAGCACAAAAATCAGAGCCTTCAAAGAGCTTATATTCTAGTTGGAAGCTAGTATATAGTATAGCCTTAGGGCAGCTGATTGTCACCCCTGTTAAATGAGCCCTGAGGTGACAGACTGCCAGGTCCCTCATGAGAAAATGAGAAAATGGGGAAGGTCTCAAAAAGTGACAAAAATGAAGTAGTCACTGACCTCTTGATATAGGGTCACTGTCTCAGGTCCTGTAGCATATGCCATGCCCTAAGATCTCTGTTATTTACTCCTTTTTTAGTCACATACGACTCTCATGACCCTATTTGGGGTTTTCTTGGAGGAGATAATGGAGTGGTTTGCCATTTCCTCCTCTATCTCATTTTACAGATGAGGAAATTGAGGCAAACAGGGAGAAGTGACTTCTCCAGGGTCATACAACTAGTAAGTGTCTGAGGCTACATCTCACTTTTGTCAGCTCAAACCCAGTCTCAGTCACTCATGATCCCAGGTAAATCACTTAGACCTGTTCACCTCGGTTTCCCCATTTGTAAAATGAGTTGGAAAAGGAAATCACGAACCACACCAGCATCTCTTCGGAGAAAACCCCAAATGGGATCACAAAGAATTGGACACAATTAGAGTTGAAAACAACCAAACCACAGGGGAACATACCCAGAAAGATACACATGTGACCAGGCTCCCCAAAGCTATGTTGCTTGGCCACTAAGAGGTCTCACAGGGTTCTCTAATTGTCCTTCCCCATTGTTCTGTCCCTTCTTCAGTATTAAAGCTAGTTTTCCCAGACTTCCCCATTTTTAAGTTGGCTCTACTTTTCATTCTTTTTTCTTTTTTTAAATTAAAGCCTTTTATTTTCAAAACATATGCATGGATAATATTTCAACATTGACTCTTGCAAAACCTTGTATTCCAATTTTCTCCTCCTTTCCCCCATCCCCTCCCCAAAATGGCAAGTAATCCAATATATGTTAAACATGATAAAAAATGTGTTAAATCCAATATGTGCATACATATTTATACTTATCTTGCTGCACGGGAATAATTAGATCAAAAAGGAAAAAATGGGAAAAAATAAAATGCAAGCAAACAACAACAAAAAGAGTAAAAATGCTAGGTTGTGATCCACCCTCAGTTCCTACAGTTCTCTCTCTGGGTGAAGAGGGCTCTCTCCATCACAAGATCATTGGAACTTGCCTGAATCATCACATTGTTGAAAAGAGAATTGATTGTCATATAATATTGCTATTGCTATGTATAATAATTTCCTGGTCCTGCTCATTTCACTCAGCATCAGTTCACATAAGTCTCTCCAGGCCTCTCTGAAATTATCCTGCTGGTCATTTCTTATAGAACAATAATATTTCATTACATTCACATACCATAATTTATTCAGCCATTCCTAAACTAATGGGCATCCACTCAGTTTCCAGTTTCTGGCCACTACAAAGAGGGTTGATACCTTTTTGCACACATGGGTCCCTTTCTTTCCCTTCTTTAATATCTCTTTGGGATATAAGCCCAGAAGAAACACTGCTGGGTCAAAGGGTATGCACAGTTTGATTGACGCTACCTTTCTAAGTTAGCTATAAACAGCTTAGGAGAAAGAACCCAGTTTTCTCCTTGGTGCTATTGATAACAGCTCTTGGCTTCCTGCTCTAAGAACAATATTTTTTTCTGCCTTCCTCATGATGGTAGCACAGAATGCCTTTCAATTCCCTACTAAAGTCTTTCCAAAATGGTAACCTTCCCCAAATCAGTGCTCCTAGGCATAGGCTTTAAAAGACCCAGATTCCCCTCTATCTCATAATGAGGAAACCCAGTGGAAGCTATCCTTTGTCTCAATAGTGTTTTATTTTTTCAAATACATGTAAAGATAGTTTTCAATATGCATTTTTGGAAGATTTTGTGTTCCAAAATTTTTCTTTCCCTCCCTTACCTCCTTCCTCTCCAAGACAGCAAACATGCTGATATAGGTTAAATATATGTGATCCTTTTAAACATATTTCCATATTTGTCATATTGTGCAAGAAAAATCAGATCAAAAGGGAAAAAAATGAAAACACTATGCTTCCACCCACAATCAGTCTCCATGCTGTCTCTGGATGTTAAAGGCATTTGCTATTTCAGGCTTATTGGAAATCACTGTATGGCTGAGAAGAACCAAGTCCATCACAATTGATCATCACTTAATTTTGTTGTTACTATGTACGATGTTCTCCTGATTCTGCTCATTTTGCTCAGAATCAGTTTATGTAAGTGCATTAAACAAATTTTAAAAGACTATCCCTGGTGTGGCTAGGCTCTGGAACCAAGAGGACCTCAGTTCAAATCCAGCTTCAGATATTTACTGGCTGTGTGACCCTGGACAAATCATTTAATCTCAAGAAAAAAAAAAAAAAGACCAGCCCAATACAGTTATGATTCCTGTAAATACAATGGACTCATATTCTCATACCTTTCCTTGTATTTATATTTTTAGCTTTTACACCTCAAAGCTGGTTTGGTCTTTCCCCTGCATACTATGTATGTAATTCCTATGGGGCTTATAACATTCTTAAGGGTGAAGTGAGGTTTGAATCAAGTTAACAAGAAAACCTCTGAAGTCCCTTTCTTCTTTGATTTCTTTCTTTCTATTATTTCTGCTTACTTTAAATTCTGCTCTTCTTCATATACATCCAGATCTTTTTATTTCTACTTATTGTAAATGGAAGATTGGGAAGATTTCCTTCTTTTTACTTTTTCTTGCTCTTAATTTCCCTTGTTCACAGATTGATCAGTCCTGTCATCAAGCTTAAACTGAGCCAGCCAAATGGACAGTCCCTCCTCCACATGAGGGTCTTTCAAATGTTTTAAGGCGGCCATCATATACCCACCACCCCAAATTGTTTTTTCTTCAGATTTAGATCTAGACTAGACCTCAGAGGCTAACTAGTCCAATCCCTTTTTCTAGATGAAGACACCAATGATCCAGAGAACTTAAGGGAACTGCCTAAATGGCAGAAATGAGATTTGAATGCAGGTCCTTTGACTCAAATCGTTCACTATATTGATTCATCCCTTTCAATGTTCTGCCTCTAACCTTTTTTCTTCTCTCGACTACAGACAATCTCCCTACTCCCAAACTCTTTTGTCCCTTGGCTAAAGTGACTTTTTTCCTTGCTATTTTCTTGCCCCAGACCTCCTTGCTATGTCTCCCACTTCTCTCATTCCTCACTCCTCCACTGGGAAAGGAGGGGAAACAAAACACAAACACACTGATCCATCTTCATTTCTCTCTTTACCTGAAGCTATAAGACAAGCCAAGGCATTGCTCACTCCTCTCCCTATTTCAACCCCTTTGGACTTCAGTTTCCTCATTTGTACATGATGAGTTGAGCTAGATTTTCTCCAAGATCTTTCCAAGCTGTGTCAGTAATTCTGGGATTCTACTTGACAAGGTGGCTTCCCTGAATTCCATAGGGGCAAGTGCTTACAAGCTCAGGTGTTTTCTGCTTTGTTCCCCAATTGTGTCTGCCTCCCTCTGACTGTGGTTTGGTTCTAAATAATTGTCAGTACAGGTGGCTGGGTGGTGAGTGGATAGAGCACCAAGCCTGGTGTGAGGAGACCTGAATTTAAATCTGGCCTCACATATTTACTAATTGTGTGGTCCTGGACAAGTTACTTCACCCTGTTTGCCTCAGTTTCCTCATCTGTAAAATGACCTGGAAAAAGAAAAGGCAAACTACTCCAGTATCTTTGCCAAGAAAACCCCAGTGGGGTCACAGAGTAAGCCATGGCCAAAATAACTGAACAGCAACATCAAAGCATATGAGTCTTCACATATGAGTTCCAGCATCCCAGAGTTTGGATGATAACATATCCAAGAAATTGCCCAGCCTTTACTGAAAGGCCCCCCCTTCCCCTGGAGGCGGCTCGTTTTCTATTTTTGTGCAATTTGAATTATTGGGAAATTTGTCCTGACATCAGTTTGCTGCAATACCCATCCATCACCCTCAGGTTCCAAAGAGACCAAGGCTAATCCCCCTTCACATGATAACCCTTCAAATATTTAAAAGCAGGATCATATCCCTCTGAATCATCTTTTCTTCAAGCTAAATATGCTCTAAAATATGCCACTATTTTTAGCCTGAGGCCATACAAAAAGAGGCAGAAGGCTGCATCTGGCTTCTTATCATAGTTTGCCAGTCTCTACAATCTAGTCTATCAAGTTACCTCTTGATCTAGCTCAGTATTCTGTATTCTACTTTGTGTCATCTGGGAAATTGATGATGGGAAATTGCCTTTATCTAAGTCATTGATAGAAACACTCAATGACGCTGAGCAAAACGTAAATCTGCGGAGTACTCCACTGGAGCATGCTACCAGGACGCTGACGTTGTATTACTAACAGTGGTTCTGATGAGGTACAAGTCACGAAGGTGAGGAGTCATGCTGAATGCATTCTCATACTCAAACCATCTTCAAGTCAAGGGACAAAACTTTACTGAGTCGCAAGCAAAGTTCCTTATGAACTCACAATTAATAAAAGAGGAGGGACCTTTTATGGAAAAGGACCCAGAAAAAGGTGTACTAACTATGCTAATTGTGTTGATTTACTGATGGTTTATACAAAATAGCCTTGGGAGTTGGTATCTATAGCTTAACCTCCAGATTGTATAAAGTAACCGTGGGCATCAATACAAGATAGCTCTGCCCATACAAGAGAATTCTATCAGTACAGCTTAATTCTATAGGGTCTGTTTGTTTCTTACTGGGACCCACTCAGATACTGAGTTGATCTCTGGGATATAGTCTTTTGCTGGATTTTATTCACCCCATTGCTTCCGCTGGCTCCTGCTTGGACACAACTATTGAGCTGATTAATGCTAACAGGTCTGGCTCATGTTAGGTTGCTACAACATTTCAGAGTGTTTATGTCATGCTAAGTGGTGCAGGGTGGGTCCAAAATCAGGAAGACTCCTTTTCCTACTTACTAGCTGTGTGACCCTGGGCAAGTAACTCAATCTTATTTGTCTCAGTTTCTTCATCTGTAAAATGAGCTAGAGAAAAAAATGACATCCCTTTGGTATCACTGCCAAGAAAAAATGAGTCACAAAGAATCGTGTCTGAACAAAAACCTATACTGCTGGCATCACAGATCTGTTGAAGTATTGGAGAATGTGTCAGTACTAAGTAATAGGGAATTCTGGTTGACAAGCTATTGGTTAAGAAGGTTTACTTTATCTTACATTACTTTCATTGAATCCCCAGAGCTTAGCATAAATAGTAAATAAGCCCTTAATAAATGCTGATTGATGAAATGAATATGAGATAATAAATGCAAAGTATTTTGCAAGCTTTGAAGTACTACATAAATGAGTTTTTATCTTATCATCACCATTTAAAAAAATTATTATTGTAGAAAATTGTTCAGCTTGATGCTGGTGTGGGCAAAGGTAGGCTTATAGAATGAAGTTTTGTTCTGATTTTATAGTATTTTATTTTTCCAAATACATGCAAAGAGTTTTCAACATTCACTTTTGTAAAACCTTGTGTTTCAAATCTTTCTCTCTCTCTCCTCTCCCCTCTCCCCAAGACAACACACAATTCAATATGGGTTAAATATGTGCAATTCTTCTAAACATTTCCATATTCATCATGCTATGCAAAAAAAAATCCAATCAAAAGGGGAAAAAAGACGAGAAAAAAACAAGCAAACATACAACAACAAAAGGTGAAAATACTATCCTTCAATCCACCTTCAGTCTCCATAGTTCTCTCTCTGGATGTGCTTGGCATTTTCCATTCCGTTTATTGGAAATGCTTTGAATCATCTCATCGTTGAAAACAGTCAAGTCCATTACAAATCCATAAGTCTTTCCAGGCTTTTCTGAAATCAACCTTCTTGTCATTTCTTACAAAACAATAACATTCCATTGTTTTTAATAAACCTAACTTATTCAGCCATTCCCCAACTGATGGGCATCCACTCAATTTCCAATTTCTTGCCACTACAAAAAGAGCTGCTATAAACATTTTTAAACAGTCCTGAGTCCTTTTCACTCTTCTATAATCTTTTTGGCATACAGATCCAGTAGTAGTCTGAAGTTCTTGACAGAGGGTCATAAGTTCTCCAAAGCCACCGCAGTCCTAAGGAATCATGAGTAGTGCTCACTGCCAAATGCAGACTAAGAAAGCCAAACCTGAGAGAATCCTTAAAAGCTGGACCTAGTTAAGTTTCCTTAGTTTACAGATACCAGAGCAGAAGCTCTTTCCTAAGGTCACACAGGAAGAAGGCATCAAGAATTTGAAGTCAGATCCTCTAGTGTTACCATTCTTTCCCCTGTACCATATGATATAAAAACAAGTTAGAAATAAAAATGAGACTTTAAAAAATGCATATAGAAGAGTTTGGGGCAGATGGCAGTTTTCTGAAATAACACTTGGCTTGGGATAACTCTAGGATATGTGTGCTAAAAACTTTAAATGCTCCAAATTTTTTTTTTTAGAAAAACCACCTTTTTTTGAGAAGGAAAAAAACCCCAAGCTATTTCTTACACCTGAACATACTCAGAAGGTTTTTAAAAAGCTAAAGAAGTATCTCTGAATTGTTGAAGATTGAAATTTTTGTAGAGAAGAGATTCTCAGAGTATGGTACAGAGACTGGTGGGGTCTCTAAAATTCTTTTTAGGAGGAAGGGAAAGAGAAAGGAAGGGGAAAAAGAGAGGGAGAAAGGGAGGAAAAAAGGAAGAGAGGAAGGAGGGAGATGGAAAGAAGGAGAGAGAGACAGAGAGACAGAGAGACAGAGACAGAGAGACAGAGACAGAAAGAAAAAGACAGAGAAACCAAGACAGATAGAGATAGAGATAGAGCACCTGAACATCATATTTCAAGAAATCATGTAAGAAAACTGCCTAGATTTCTTAGAATCAGAGGACAAAGTGAAAACAAAATAATCCATCAGTCATCTTCTTAAAGAAATCCCAAAACGAAAACTTCCAGGAACATTATAGCCCAAACCTAGAACTTCCAAGTCAAATATATATATATATATATATATATATATATGTGTGTGTGTGTGTGTGTGTGTGTGTATACATATACATATACATATATATATACATATATATATATATATATATAACAAATAACCAACAAGAAAGAATTTAATCATTGAGGAACCACTCAGGCAAAATAGGTTTAAGTGACTTTCCCATAATTACACAGTTAGTGTCTGGGGTTGGATTTCATCTCAACTCTTCCTAACTCAGCCCAGAACTCTCTCAGCACTATCTGACTGCCCAAATTATAAGATTTAACAGTTACCATGATAAACCCATAGACAGAATGGAATATGATATTTCAAAAGCAAATGATATAGGTTCACAACCAAAAACAACCTTTCCAGAAAAACCAGTATAATCCTACAGAGAGGAAATGGATTTTTAATGAAGCAGGAGACTTCCAAGCATTTGTGATGAAAAAACTAGAGCTAAGGAAAGACTCTGAAATCAAAGGATTCAAGAGAAACTTAGAAAAGTAAATACATTGGTACAAGAAGAAACTACACACAAATATGAAATGTTTACATTCTAAAAAGAGAGATGATACAAGTGTCTCCTCAAAACACCAATGTCATGACAGGTCACACAGAGTAAAATAAGTCAAAAGGCAGCTCTAGGAATGGTTTTATTATGTTTTGATGATATCAGAAGTAAAGGGGATAAAGATAGGGGAAAGGAATTATATTGGGAGGAAAGGAAGAATAATGGGGGAAATGATCTTACAAAATCTGAGTGCACAACTAGAAAACAAATGAACAAGAGTCAAAAAGAGGCAGGTGATACTTGAACTTTGCTTTTACTGGGGCATCTCTATGGCACAGTGGTTAAAGAATGTGTGCCTGGAGTCATAAAGAACTAAGTTCCAATTCAGCCTTAGATACTTACTAACTGGGTGACCCTGGGCAAGTCACTTAACCCTGTTTGCCTCAGTTTCCATATCTGTAAAATAGGGATAATAATAAAGTTGTGAGGATCAAATAAGATAATATTTGTAAAGTGCTTAACATGGTGTCTGGAAAATATAGTAGACACTTTATAAATGTTAGTTGGTCAAAGGAGGTGAGATTACACACATAAATTTGAAGAGGGATATACATCTCACACAACAGAGAAAAAAGAGGAAATAGGGAAATCTGAGAAATAAGAGAAAGGGTAGATTCAAGAAGGGATTAATCATAAACAAAACAAACTCTAACCTTGGAGAATGGATTGCAAATAGGAGTTTAAAAGAAAAGATGTGACACAGACCCTGGGCAAAGGAAAGAGGAGAGGAGAAGAGAGGAGAAAGGGAGAAGAACTAGCCTTTAACAAGTATAGAGTATTTATTCCAGGCACACTCCTTGCTCACATCTTTATTTACTTATTCTCCATTAAGAGGAATAGGAATGGAAGGAATAGAAAAACATGAAAATAGGGAAAAAAGGAAATAAATAATTGAAAATCAAAACTGAAAATTGATTGAATGAACTTTCCCATACAATGGAGAAGAATAGCAAAATGGTTTGAAAAGAATCTAGCAATGTGATATTTATGAGAAACATAAGCAAAGATTTACAGAGTTAAAATAATGGGCCAGATCAAGATCTATTATGCTTCAGCTGAAAGAATGAAAAAGGTAAGGGTAGGAGTTTAGATCTCAGACAAGATAATAGCAAAAATTGACCAGATTAAAAGAGAAAAACAGAAGCTACGTTATGCTGAAAAGTATTATATATAATGAAATTATATAAATATTTTATAATAAATATTAACACATACACATCAAATTATGTAGCATATATGTATGTAAAGGAAAGCTAAATAAGTTTCAGGGAGAAATAGAAAAACTCTAATGAGATGGAGAATCCTAACATACTCTTTTCAGACTTAGATAATTACAATAAAAAATAATCAAGGAAGAAATTAAGTATCTAAGTAGAATTTTAGAAAAATCAGATATGATAATACAGATAATTCCTAAATGGAATAAAAAAAAAGCACAGTAATTTATTAATTGCAGATGATAGCAATTTTCCCCCCAAAGCAATAAGGGTAAGTGACTTGCCCAGAAATATACAATTAGTAACTGTCAAGTGTCTAAGACTAGATTTCAACTCAGGTCTTCCTGACTCCAGGACTGGTGCTCTATCCATTGCACTTTTATGTGCTGAATTGTCATGTCCTCAATTGCTTTGCTCTGAATAAAATTATTATAGGCCCCCTTCCTCTTCTTCTTTGCCATTAGGACTGGGAGAATTGAGTCAGGAAAAACCTTAAAGTTCTGACAACTATACATTCCATTGTGTCATAAAATCCAAGGTGCATTATCTCAATCCTTGCTAGGATAATTCCCCCTCCATTTGAGTTATTGCCCCTTACTTCACTGTCTCCTGCCCTCGACCTTCTTATCTTGACCCTTATCCTGTCAGGATTGAGTTATGATCCTTTCCTAGAATTATAGCTTGTCTGCTCATCCAATGTCCTCATCCTCCCCTTATCTGCCTTTGTTTCCTCTATAAGATTGTATACTTAGGTTATTCTGTTTGCAAACCCTAATTAGCTATATATATGTTCTCTGCCTCAGTTCCTCAGTGCTGAATGATTTTTGAACATGAGTTCAATTTGGCTGGCTAGCCTAAATTCTCCACATTAAAAAGATTAAAAACTAATCTCTGTCTTGATTCAGTTTCTCTGGCATTACAGTACAACCTAGCTGCCCTTGCAAATAACATTGTTACAAAAACTGACTGTATTTGGATATTAAAGACTACACAAACAAATACAAAAAAAGGGAGAAATATTAAACATTTTTTAGAATATTAAACATTTTGAGAATAAACATTTTGAGAATTTGAGAACAATTACAGCAACAATAATAATGCAAGAATATTAAATTCAATAAAATAAAAGTACATATTAATTGGAGGCTAAATAACAATCCTAAAAAAAATTAATGGTCAAAGAATAAATCATAGAAACAAGAAATAATTTCATTGAGATAATGAGAACAATAAAATAGCATACTAAAAATTTGGAGATGAAGCCAAAGTTGTTCTTAGGGAAATTTGATATCTCTAAACATTTTTGTCAACAGATGAGCAAAAGAACAGATTAACAAAGAGGTTATTCAACATATAAAACACAACTAGAAAATTAAAAGAATTTATAAATCCAATTAAACAAAAATAGAAACTCTGAAAATCAAAAATGAGATTAACATCAATTAAAGCAAAATAACCCAAACAAAATGTATTCAGCAAAACAATGAGATAATGATTAAAAACCAAGAGATCAGTGGAATAGATTGATTGATAAAACTAAAGACTATGTTGTGGTTTTTTTTCTTTAAAATAATAATAGTTCTCTCGGGGAGAGCAGGTTTCTTGGGGAGGCTTTCTGGAGACAGCTTTAGTTTCAGTTACAAGTAAATAATCACCCAAAATCGCAGCCAGCTGATAAAAGTTCAGATCTTTTATTGTGTCCTTCAATATAGCCCGGTTAGTTTTCTTAGAGGCCTATCTTTTTGCTTGGTTCTAAGAGCTCTTGCAGCTTTGTCCTTTGCCTCTGCTTTCTTCAGCCTCCAGCCAACACCAAGATGGAAGATACAATGAATCTCTCTTGTCTCGGAGAGAGGGCTTGTGGGCTTCCTCCCAGAGTGCTCCTCTCCAACCCCAGTCAATGTTCTGAACTAAGTCTGTGGAGTGGCTCAATGAAGCTCTATTTATGCTGAGTGTAAAAGGCTGACTCTGCCTTCTGGAAGCAGGGATTAAGGGAGGTATGAATTCGGATATCTCATACTAAACCTAAAATCTCCCAAACCTGTGAACTCCATTGAGTACTTAAATACTTATGAGCTCTCTAAAAGTGTGAACACAAGCATTATTGTCTATCAGTATTAGCAATTTATCACCTTATAAGGATTAGCTCTAAGGTGTGAACCAATAAGCAATGTATCAATTCTATTGAGTTAACACCAGGATTCTGACATCTCCCTTGAGTTTTCATCTTGTTTCAAGTTGAGTTGACACTAGGATTCCAACAACTCTAGCTAATGGGATAGTTTTGACAGACATTTGACAGAAACTAGGTATAAACCAATGTCTCAAACATAGATCAAGATAAACTCCAAACACACACATAAACACACACACACACACACACACACATATAAATTTAAGACTTAAATGGTAACAAATTAGAGAAGAAAAAATACTATTTTTTATACCTATAAATAGGGGAAGAATTCATGACTATATAAGGGATAGAGAGGATGACAGAAGAAAGGGATTAACTTAAGTTTTTGCTTAAAAGTTACTGCAATTAAATTAAAAGTCAAACAAAAAATAGAAAATAGAATTGCAAATAAAAAAAAATAAAAAAGAATTATCTTACAACTAAAAAGGCTACTTGGCATAGTGCAAAAATTCACAGAAAGGAAACAAAGAGGTGCTTAGATTGGGCAAGTCAACTTTAACATACTCAATGAGGAATTTGAAGAATAGGACCAATAGGTCAGAGAAATGTATGATTTTAAGAATAATGGTCATTTGGTGAAGATGAGAGATAGCCAATGGACAGCATCCCAAGAGACCCACTGGTGTCTTCTGAATGTCAGAAAAAAGTAAGGAAGCACTCCAGAGTACGTACCCTATAATGAACTTATATAATACATGGAAGAGTTAAATGAGACAGTATGGATGCATTGCAACATACAATGTTAAAAGGACTACCCAATTTGATAAGAATATCTGTGTTCTAGCTATATCTAGATGAAATAAAGAATAACTACATTTCTGGGAAATTCCCTTAGTTCTAAGTTCCTTTAGTGCTAAGGGATGAAAAAAAATTAAACTCAGATTCTAAAAAAGATTAAGTAGGAGACCATTTCTAGGATTATAATTATTAATCAAAAGAGAGAGGTAACCATTAAAAAGAAAATACACAATCGGAATGATATTAAATTAGAAGCTTTTGCACAAAAATCAGTGCAACCAAGTAAGAAAAGTATAGTTTGGGAAAAGTAAGTAACAAATATTTCTGATAAAATTATGAGACACTTAATTGAAAACATAGAAGAAATAGAACTACTCTCCAAAATATAATATAATATAATATAGTCAATGACTAAGAAGTTTTTTAAAAAACCCAAAACCCAGTCTATCATCAATAATTTCTAAAAATGCTATCACTATTAGAAAATGCAAATCAAAATAACTTTTTTACCTCACCAGCAAATTTACAAAGATAATGAAAGATGAAAAAAGTCAATGTTGGAATGGCTACAGGAAAACAACAATGAGCACCAAGCATATTTTGTGAACTAGTTAAATCATTCTGGAAATTAACTGACATTTGAATTTTTCACTACTGGAATCTAGCAATATTCCAAAGAGGTCAAACATGCGGGAAAGTGTTCAAATAGTATTACATACAATGTTGATATTACTCATATCAACTGTTATTTATATTGAGTGTTGATATTATTCATACTTTTTTATTATAGCTTTTTATTTACAAAATGTATGCATGGGTAATTTTTCAACACTGACCCTTGCAAAACCTTTTGTTTCAACTTTTCTCCTCCTTCCTCCACCCCCTCCCTCCAGATGGCAGGTAGTCCAATACATATTAAATATGTTAAAGTATATGTTAAATACAAAATATCTATACATATTTATACAGTTATCTTACTGCACAAGAAAAATCAGATCTAGAAAGAAAGAAAAAACCTGAGAAGGAAAACAAAAATGCAAGCAAATAATAACAGAAAGAGTGGAAATGCTATGTTGTAGTACACAGTCATTTCCCATGGTTTTTTCTGGGTGTAGCTAATTCTCTTCTTTACTGAACAATTGGAACTGGTTTGAATCATCTCATTGTTGAAGAGAGCCACATCCATCAGTTACTCATGCTTTTTGTGATAACAGTAAACTAAAAATAAAGCAGATTCTCATCAGCTAAAAAAATGGCCAAATAGTGAAATACAAATGTTATGGAATATTGCACAAAAAGAATGATGAATATGCTAAATTAAAGGAAACTAGACACTTTCTCTGATTCTCATGACCTCTCAAATTTCTCCAAAATAGGAATTATACACAATAATATAATTTCAGCTGTCTCTAAATCACTGACATGCTAAAAACAAAAACAGAAATAATAAATAAGTCACAGAGAAGGCCAATCGTTAGTCTCTAATATCATGTCTTTGCAGCCCTTCCCCACTAACCAACAAGTTCTGACAGGGTTGCAAAAACCAACAAATCCACAGGCTTATGAAAAGGCTCAACTCTGTTCCATTCCTCTCTCACTGTGCCAGGGAATAACAAAGACTTAATGATTCAATTCTCCACATATTTGAAAAATAAAGCTTTTATCAAAGATACTTGTTGCAAAAATGTCCCCCATTAGGATAATTTACCTCTCAGACCTGTGGAGCAGAAAGGAATTTGTGACCAAGAAGAACAGAGATCATTATTGATCATAAAATAGAAAATTTTGATTACATCAAGTTAAAAAGGTTTTGTACAAACAAAACTAATGCAAAAATGTCCCCCAGTTTTCTGCTTTTCTTATAACTTTGTTTACTTTGGTTTTAGTTGTGCAAAAACTTTTATCTAATTTTATATAATTAGTTTTATATGATTTCAATATAGTTTTATGTAGTCAAAATTATCTATTTTACATTTTGTAATGCTCTCTATATTTTTCTTTGGCTTTAAATTTTTCCCTTCTCCATAGTTCTGACAGATAAGCTATTCCATACTTTCCTAATTTGCTTACTAAGGTATCATACTTTACTTGTAAATCATATACTCAATTTTATCTTATTTTAGTAGATTGTGTAAGATGTGGTCTTTACCTAATTTCTGCCATACCATTTTCTACTTTTCTCAGCACTTTTTTTCAAATAATAAGTTTTTGTTCCCAAAAGCTTGGATCTTTGAATTTATCATATACTAGGTTATTATACTTATTTTATCATAACTTGTACCTAATCTATTCCATGGATCCATTACTATATTTCTTAGCCAGCAACAGATTATCTTGATAATTAATGTTATATAATACAATTTGAAATCTTGTATTGCTAGATAATCTTTCTTCACATATCCTTTTCAATCAATTTCTATTCTTAACATTTGTATTTATATTATTGACATTTTGTTCTTTCAGATGAATTCTATCACTTTTTCAAGTTCTATAAAATAATTTTTTGATAGTTTGGTGTGGCCCTGGATAAATACATTAATTTAGGTGGAATTGTCACTTTTGTTTTATTGGTTCAGTCTACCCATAAGCAATTAACAATTTTCCAATTGTTTAGCTCTGACTTTGTGTGAAAAAGTGTTTTGTAGTTGTGTTCATATAGCTCTTAGATTTGTCTTGGCAGGTAGATTATATTGTCAACAGTTATTTTAAATGGAATTTCTTTATCTCTTGCTGCTGGACTTTGTGGGAAATATATAGAAATTATGATTTATGTGGTTTTATTTAGTATTCTGCAACTTTTCTAAATTTGTTAATAATTTCAAGTGTTTTGCTAATTGATTCTCTAGGAATTCCCTATGTATAATATTATCATCTGCAAAGAGTGATAGTTTTGTTTCTTACTCGTCTTCAATTCCTTCAATTTCTTTTTTTTCTCTTATTGCCATTGCAAGCATTCCTAGTACAATATTGAATAATAGAGGTGATAATGAACAACCTTGCTTCATCCCTGATTGTATTAGGAAGGTTTCTTACTTCTCTCCATTACGGATAATGCTTGCTAATGATTTTAGATAAATATCTTAAGGTAATTTCCATTTATTCCTATCTTCTCTAGTGTTTTTAATAGGAATGAATGTTGTCTTTTGTAAAAGACTTTTTCTGCATCTATTGAAAAAAATCATATGATTTCTGTTGGTTTTGTAATTTATACGGTCAATTATTCTATTAGTTTTCCTAATCAGCTCTGCATTCATGGTATAAATCCTACCTGATCATAGTGTATGAGCCTTGTGATGTATTGCTGCAATTTCTTTACTAGTATTTTGTTTAAAATATTTGCATTCACTCCTGAAATTGATCTATAATTTTCTTTCTTTGTTTTGGTTCTTCCTGGTTAAGGTATCCACACCATATTTGTGTTATTTTCCAAATATTTTTTCAAATATTTCCAAATATGGTGTTATTTTCCAAATACTTTTTTATAGTATTGGGAGTAATTATTTTTTAAATGTTTGGTAGAATTTGCTTGTGAATCCTTCTCATCTTAGGGATTTTTTTCTTAGGGAATTCCTCTTCTGTTAATCTGGGCAATTTGTACTTTTGTAGATATTTATCCATTTCATATAGATTTCCAAATCTATTGGCATATAATTGGGCAAAATAGCTCTTAACAATTGTCTTAATTTCCTGTTCATTGGTGATACATTCACCCCTTTCATTTTTGATATTAGTAATTTGTTTTCCCCTTTTCCTTTTTTAAGAAATATCAAATTAACTAATGGTTTCTTTGTTTTATTGTTTTTTTTCATAAAATCCCCTTTTAGTTTAATCCACTAGTTCAAATTTTTTTTTTTTTACTTTCAATTTTATTAATCTCTCCTTTGGTTTTCAGGATTTCAATTTAGTGCTTAATTGTGGGGTTTAATTTGTTATTTTTCTAGGTTTTTTTCAGTTATGTGCCCAAATCATTGATCTGCTGTTTCTCTATTTTATTAAAGTAAACAATTAGAGATATAATTTATCCCATAAATACCACTTTGGATCCATCCTGTAAATTTTGGTATGTGGTTCCATTGTTGTCATTCTCTTTAATGAAATTGTTTCTATGATTTGTTCTTAATACACTTTTTTTAAAAATTAAATTGCTTAGTTTCCAATTAATTTTTAATATAGCTTTCCATTGCCAATTATCGAATATAATTTTTATTGTATTGTGATTCGAAAAGGATACATTGACTATTTCTTATTTTCTGCATGTTCCTGTCTGTGAGATTTCTACATCTTAATACATGGTTATTTTTTTGTGTAGGTGCTATGTTCTGCTGAGTAAAAGATATTTTCCCATTTTCTCCAGAGATCTATCATATATGACTTTCAGGATTTTATTCATCTCTTTAACTTCTTTCTTGTTTATTTTTTGTTAGATTTATCTAGTCCTGAGAGAGGAAAGTTGAGGTCCCCTACTAGGATAGTTTTATTGTCTATTTTCTCCTGTATTTCTTCTCATTCAGGCGGTGATCAGCAAATACTTTAAATTTCAATTTTACCCTCTGGTTCTAGTATATCAGGGCAGTTTTCCTTGATAATTTCTTGGAAGATATCCAAGGTATTTTTTATTTGTTTTTTTTTATCTTGGCTATCAGTTAATCCAAAATTATTTATCATTATCTCTCCTGGATCTATATTCTAGGTCAGTTGTTTTTCCAATGAGAAATTTCACACCTCCTATTTATTTATTTTTGTTTATAGAATTTTGATGTTTTGTGGAATCATTGACTTCCACTTGCTCAGTTCTAATTTTCAAGTAATTATCTTCTTCAGTGAGCTTTGTACTTCCTTTTGTATTTGGCCAATTCTATTTTTTAGGGAGTTATTTTCGGTAGCAAATTTTTGTATATCTTTTTCCATGCTATTGACTCTTTTTTTATGATTCACTTGCACTATTCTCATTTCTTTTCCTAATTTTTCTTCTCTAATTTCTTCCCAATTCTTTCTTCTCTAATTTGTTTTTTAGTATCCTTTTTAAACTCTTCCAAGAGTTTTTTTTTTTTGGTTCTAAGACTAAATTGTAAATTCTTTTGAGGCTCCACATATCATTTTGACACATTTATCCTCTTCCAAGTTTATACCTGTATCATAGTAACCCTCTCACTATAATGACTTTCTAGTTGAGTTTTTTCCCCCACTTTTTTTTTTTTTTGATCATTTTTCCTGCCTATTTGTGACTTAAATGTTTTTATATGGGCTCTAGTCCTGCACCATCCTAAGCTTTTTGTGCTATGACTCAAAAGGGTATTACAGCTGTCTTTCACTGGGCTTCCTGGCCTAGCTGCTTGTTTGCACTGGGGGTGGGATAGGAGCTGGAGAGATGGAGGAGTTTCCCTTTAGATCTTCTTGCCTGGGTAGTAAGATTTAGCTGCTGGTCTGCCCTAGGGGCGGGGTCTTGCTGCTGGATTGTTATGGAAACAGTCTCCTCCCGGGCTAACCTGGATCTTGTTGCCGATCTGTCTCAGGGATGGGGTCCTGCTCTTGGGTGGCTATGGAAACAGGACCTCTCTACTGCTAAACCCTAGAGGCAAGGCCTCACTACTGATCAGCAATGGTGTCAAGGTCATGCTGGTAGCTTGTGCCGGGATGGGGTCAATAGGGTAAGGTCTTACTGAACTGCACAGACAGTTCACTTGTCTAGGGAGCTGCTGGCTTGCAGGAGGCTAAGGTTTCAAGGATGAATTGGCCCAGGGTTGGAACCTGCTATAGACCCCCTGCTGTGAAGCCCACTGCTGCTGCTCTCAAATCTTGTTCCTTTCCCATCCCAGTGAGTCAAACTTTTCCTACTGTGCTGGTAAGCTGCTTCCAAGATCCCTAAATCATTCTAAGGTGGTTTTTCAAGTTGTTAGGAGGAGTATTCTGGAGGGTTTCTGAGGGTTCTTTTCTCACTCCATCATCTTGGCAACGTAAGTTGAGAACAGTTTTGATGCTACTATCTCTGCTTTTTTCCTTTCATACCAAATTCCTATAATCAGTGCAGGTGGTCAGAAGATAGGAGCATAATGCAATTACATAAGATCTTATTATTTTCAGTCTGAATCAGGGGTCCTCAAACTTTTTAAATAAGGGGGCAGTTCACTGTCCCTCAGACTGTTGGAGGGCCGGACTATAGTAAAAACAAAACCTTTGTTTTGTGGGCCTTTAAATAAAGAAACTTCGTAGCCCTGGGTGAGGGGGATAAACATCCTCAGCTGCTGCATCTGACCCCCGGGCCATAGTTTGAGGACTACACTGTAGTCATTCCATATCGAAAACAACTAAATAAATGAGTGTGTGGAGTTGTCATTTGCCAGTTAATAGTTACATAATCATGTATGAGATCAATATCTCATTCTTTCATAATTCTACAGGGGTAATTGGACAAATTTTTAAAACATTTGTGAAATAAGGATAAGAATCTATTAATTTGTGAAATTAAAGTCAGAAACCTCTGGTTTTATGAATAGAATTTCATTGCATTTAGTCATCTTAGGGAAGAGTAATGTTTGTGTAACAATTTTTTTAATTTGAATATGGTTAACAACTGAACATATTTTGCTTCAGATAACTCATTTGATATAAGCTGTTTTCTGTATGCATTTGGGAATTAATCACTTAGTATATCTACACAGCCCATCTCAAGTCTTTTGTTGCAGTTGGAATAAAATAAGCTAACCCTAAATTCATTTGTGTAACCATTGACACTAGAGTTGGAAAGCCCTCTACCCACCAAGAGGAGTTGGCTAATTTTTTTTTTTGCATATAGAATTAGATCCTTGATAGCATCTGATCCCCCTAAAGGAATTAAAATTAATTGGAGTTGAAAAAGCAACAACATCAGATGCTCATGTCAAATGTAAATTATTCTCAAGGAGTATGTGAAAGCAAATTCTCTAAAATTCCAAGTGAACTATGGGTCCCTAATGTTCTTCTTATAATTCTGTTATTAATAAGATTAGTACCACAAGGTTTGAGTTGGTTTTTACCCCATGAACTAGTCATTAGAGAAGTAAAATTTGAAAAGCTAACTTGTTGAGATCTCTTTTTAAAAAGACTTTATCAGGAACATCTAAGGAATCTCTACAAGTAATTTGGAACCAGAGAAGCAAATCTACTGAAGAGGAGTCTCCTGTGGAATCACTCTTAGGACAAGACCTCTTCTGGAATGTACAAGAGAAGATGTTTCCAGACCAGACAACTACATGGGACATCTGGGATTTAAAATGAAACATCTTGTTTAAATGGACATTGGGAATAGGTTACTAAAATCCAAGATATCATTACTGCATTATTTTGGTTTTTTGTTTCACTATCTGTATACTGAGTTCTTTCAGTTATCTTGGTGTCAGGTGAATTTTCCCTCTAAAATTTAGTCTTGGTGTTAGGTATTCTTACTATGGCTCATGCTATGATTAATCTGCCTTGTTCTCATACTAATCAGTCAGGGAAAAATTGTTGTCTCCCATTGACAAAAAGGAGGAAAACAAGCAAATCAAATTATTCTTATTCCATGTTGTAATTGATTCAATTCTGTATCACTCCCAATCTGATGAAAAATTGTCTAAATCAATGGTAGAAAAAAATTGTAACAATTGTGGTTAATTCTCTCATTGGCTATATTGTTTCCTTCCTTCTGCCTGTATTTCCCTAATGAACTGTGCCTCCACCATAGTTCACTGATAGGCTCCTTTGCTTCTTCCATGAGAATAAAATCATTCATGCCACACAAGAATCATTGGAGAAGAAACTATAGAAAAGAATATACAAGTAGGTCATGATAGGTGATTCATATGATAGAAATCAGAGCCTGAGAATGTGACCTATGGTTATTGTAAACAGCAAAACAGCTTTGTTATACAACTGTCCAGAGAAAACTTAAGCTCCCATGGGAAAATTCATATGTAACCCCAGGCCATTTCTGACTGTATACTTCCTTTGGCTGCTTCTATATAATATCTGACATAGTCTAGAGGTAGTATGGAGATCTACCACTCTTCTACTGTCAAGAACCAATCTAGTGAACAAACTCCTCCAATTAATCCAATAAACCCTAATAAATCTACATCTATATAATCATGCTGTCATGATCTGCTTCTTTCTTCAGAATCTCAGTACCTCCCTCTAATGGTGGGACTGTTCCTTTGGATGGTTTGCATCTTCACAAGGGAAGAAGGGAAAATCTTTTTCCACTAAAGAACACTTCAATGGAGAATGAGATATATTTTATAAATGGATAAGGGGACCTCCCAATGGGCATAATTTTTGAGGATCTTGGTGCTATCTCACCTATCTTGCCTCAGAAGAGAAATGAGTTTCAGGGAATTGAAACTCAAAAGAGTTGGAGGGCAGGAACTAGAAAGATTTCATAACACATTGGGCAAAATGATAATGGGGGGCAGGGAGGCAAAGAGAAGTAATGAACATCCCAATCAAGGACACAGGAAACCGTGTACTATGGAGTAACATTTCTATCATTGGCAGGAATTGAATTTCAAAAAGTAAGGCACAACAGAAAAAGGGGTCAGGGAACAAGATGTATAAAGCAATAACATAGAAACTATTTGGAAAAGAGAATGAAAAGTAGAAGCTTTACTTCCATGAGGAACACAGAAACTAAAGAAGGAAGAGCCATGAATCAAAGAATAAAAGTCTAGAGTAGGTAGAAGAACAATAATGAGGAGAATGAGATAAATATTTTTTAGAAAAAGGCACAGATGATCAAATTTCAAAACTAACAAAAATGTTCTGGTTCATGTGACCAAGAATATGGTAACTAAGTATTTTCTTTGATCCCCATGACTTCTCAAATCTCTCCAAATCAAATTATGAGTTGTCAAAATATTAGGAGACAAAATAGGCAAAACATATAGTTGCAAGTCTCATTTTTTAAAAAGTATTTAGAAAGGTAAATATACAGAAGTGATGGACAATCTGGAACAATAGTCAAACTCACTGCAAAATTCCTCAGGGTGATCTGAAGTAAATTAAAATATAATCAGGTGTTTAATAATAAAAAATACAACACAGCATGAATTGTTCACTTGTGGTTTTCTAAGTCTGTATGCAATGATATGATTTGAGTTTCACCACTGACCAATAAGAAGAGAAACAGAAACAATAATATTAAAAGAATATATACTCACTATGCAAGCAAAATAAATTGATCTCAAAGGTAGGATGTGCTAAGATTCATAGGTCTCCTAGAACATGACAAGTTAAAAAAGTTGAACAGTATAATGCAAGAAATATTACAAGAAAAACACTAAGAACTTCTGAACACAGAAAGATGAAATATCAATGAAAAGAATGTATAGATCACTTCCAGAAAGGGAAAAACCAAACAAATAAGGCTGCAAACTCCAAACCCATAGTAATGAAATTTAACAACTCAACTCAAAGATAAGCTCGATGGATGATCAGGAAAAAGACCTTCAAAATAAAAGAAATTAAATTAACACAAGACTATTCTGACCCCACTAAGAAGTGCAGAGGGAAATGGAAATGTGTCCCAAAGAGCAACAGTATTCAAGATAAAGCCCAAAGTGACCTACCCTACAAATCTGAACTTAACTATAAATGAAAAAAGATGGACATTCAATAAAGAGGAATTTGAAACATTCTTAGAAAGAAAACCAGACTTGAAAAGATTATTTGCTTCTTGAACATCCCAGATAACAGAAATGTTGAAGGGATAAATGACTGTATCAGCCAAGGGCAGCAATAGCAACAGAGTGATAAAAGAGAGCTCAATAAGCAACTTCTTTCTAAACTCACACAAAGAGACAGGGTGAAAGTGTGGGAGTCAATTGGAGGTAATAGTGAAGAGACAGGCCTTAGGTATTATGGACAGAATCTAACAACCCAACTAAAGATGATTCAGTTTTTTTTTTTTTTTTGAGAGTATATTACATAAAGGGAGGACATATATAAGGGGGGGAGGGATCAGAGGAACAGAGGGGAGTGGGTGACGTTTGTTGTTCAGTCATTTCAATCATGTCCAACTCTGAAATTTTTTTGACAAAGACACTGAAATAGTTCCATTTCTTTCTGTGGCTCATTTTATAGATGAAGAAACTGAGAAAAATAGGATAAGATGACTTGTTCAGAACCACACAGCTAGTGTCTAAAGGCAGATTTGAACACTCGTTTTCCGGATTCCAGGTCTGGCTGCCAAAGGTTAAATTGAGGGGTTAAACACTGAGGGAGATGTTAAGGCAAATGAGCAAAGAAGGTAACCAAAAGGAGGATTATAAACCAGTGGTAAACTGCAAAATCAAGAATGTGGCAGGGGAGGCTACCATAGGGCATTGTCCTCTAAGTCAAGGCTTCTTAAAACTTTTTCTATACATGACCCTTTTTGCTCCCAAATTTTTTATACAACCCTTCTTGAATCTGAGCCAAGGTATTTCTGGCAGCATTTACGTATGTGCAGTGCAAAATGAACAGGCTGTATACTCAGAACCAAGGCTGCAGTGAAGTTGCATGATGCAATATAGGCAAGCACTATCAGAAACACTTTGGAATCCTTATATATTTGATTTTGAATTAGTTTTTGGTCATTGCATTCAGAAATGTTTTTACTGTTGCCAGTTTTTTCACATTCAGTTACATGACCCCATATGGGATTGCAACCTACAATTTAAGAAATTTTGTTCTATGTCACCTGCTATGTCAGCCTTTTTTTGAGTCAGGCACAACAGAAAATAGTAATCTTTGTGACATAAATTCTGCAAGGCAGTAGCAGAGCCCAGAATAAAAATCTCAGAAATTCTTATTCCAAGAGGAATACAAATAGGGAAGGATTAAATAATTATGAATCATGAAATAGAGAAAGAGGATGAATAATGAAGAATGCTGAGAAAATTTCTCTCTGGCAAGGGGTACAAAAAAACAAAATTAAAATATTAGTGAACAGGACTAATTGAAGGGGAAGAAAGAATGTGGGAATCTACTGAGTGAGGAAGAGGAAGAATTAAATAATCAGTTAAAAGAAGGGGAGGGAGGAAGAAATTAATAAGCAAAACTTTGAAGGGAAAGGAGCAAAAAAATAGGGAGGAGGGAATCTGATTGAGAGAAAAAGAACGAATGGAATAGGGTCATCATTTTTTAAAAAAAAGATCAAGCTAAAGTAATTAAAGAAACATAGTATTTTTTACATTGAGAAAGGAGGAAAATTTTAATTTGGAAAAAGAAAAAGAATTAAATGAAGAAAAATAAACCTAACAATTTTAAACGTGAATGGATTAAACAATCCAATAAAAATGAAAAAGTGACAGACTGAATAAGAAAACAAAAGCATATTAATATGTTGCTTATAGGAAAAGATTTTTTAAAAATATACAAAATAAAACTGAGGGAATGAAACAAAATTTACTATGAACCAAGTAAATCCAAAAGAGCAAGAGCTAGTCATATTATCTAACAAAGCAAAAAATAAACAATTCAAAAAAAATAAAAAAGGATAAAGAAGCTACATTATGCTAAAAAGAAGCACAGACAACAAATAAGTATTAAACTTACATGTTTCAAATGCCTAAGCATTTTTTTCCTTTAGCAAATTGCCTTTAAAAATGCCTTGGCATTTTAGTCTTAACAAATTTGCAGATTCATAAGAGAAACATTAACTGAGCTACAAGAATAGCTCAATAATAACAGGCAACTTCAATATCCCTCTCTGTTTCAGATAAGTCTAGCAGAAAGATGAACAAAAGAGAAAACAAAGAACACTAAACAAACTTTTGGACTGAAAAAGCCTATAGATTTCTTAGAACCTATGGAACTTCTACAAAAACTGGATGATATTTGTGAAAACATGGAGAGGAATTGCACATGTCTAACATATATATGATCACGTACCGAGAAAGGGGAAAGGGGATGGGAAGGAGGGAAAAAAATTAGAACGCATGGGTTTGTAGAGTGCAGGGTGAATGTTGAAAATTATCCATATATATTTTTTTTAAATAAAGTTTTAATTTTAAAAATAAAAAAATAAAGGCAGAAAAGGAAAATAAAACCATTAAAAAAAAAAGATCACGTTTGGGTATAGAAATTTTGCAAACAATTGTAAAAAGGCAGAAATACTAAATACAGCTTTACTATATCATAATGCAATAAAAAGTCACTGATTCAGGATAACAAACAGAGACATGGACTCAAATGGAGACTTACTAATGGAATACTAAATAATGAACAGATAAAAGAGTAAATGATAAAAAAAAATAATGTTAAAGACAATGGTGATGATATAACAATATACCAACATTCTGGAAAGCAACTAAAGCAATTTTCGGGGGAAAATCATGTCCCCAAAAATATACATGAACAAAACAGGAAAAAAAATGGGATTACTAAACTGAGTACAAAAAAGGAAATATTAAAAATTAGGGGAGAAATAGGAAAATTTGAATAAACAGAAATTAGAAATATATAAATTAGAAACAAAAACCCAACAGAAATGATAAATAAAACTAAAGTTGGTTCTTTGAAAAGACTAACAAACCTAAGAACAGAAAAGAATTAGAGATCTTCAAAAATAGAAAATACCCAAACTATTAGATCAGAGAGATTTTAAATAACTCAATCTTAGAAAGGAAATAAAGCTAGCAGTAAAGAATCTAATACCTGATCAAATAAAAATAAAAATACCTAATACCAAAATAAAAAATACCTGATCATAATTCACTGGTGAGTTCTATTAAACTTTTAAAGAACTATTAGTTCTCATAGTTAACAAATTATGCTCAAAAATTATGCAAGTATTCTATCAGCATCCTTCTAAGAGACAACTAATAGTCCTAAAACTGAATATCCAAAAAAATATAAGGCACAAAAGAAAAATTAAAGATCAATAAAAATTTTAAACGAATACTTGTATTAAATGGACTAAAACAAATTCACTAAGTTGTCATTGATTGTGATGAAGTACAATTTATATTGGGAATTCAAGGATTGGGCAGCTAGATAGTACAGTGAAATAGAGCTCACTCCAGGCTTATAATCAGGAAGACCCAAGTTCAAAAATCCAGCCTCAACACTTACTAGCTATGACTAGCAAGTCACTTAACTCAGTGAGCTGAAGGAAGAAATGGCAAAGCACTTTAATATCTTTGCCAAGAAAAGCCTTAATGTGGTTCAGAAGCATTGGACACAACTGAAAAAAATACCAAAATGCAAGGATGGTTTGACATTAGGAAAATAATCAACATAATTTATCATATTAAAAACTAAAACATCCAAAACCACATAATCACCAAGATGCTGAAAAAAAAAAAAAAACAAACTTTGAAATACTTATAAACTCTACAAAGTATAGGAAGCGATTTTTTAAAAAAATGATAAAAGCAAAAATTATATTCAATGAATACACACTAGAACTTTTCCCTATTAATAAATGTAGGGGTGAATGAAGAATTACCCACTCTCCCCACTTTTATTTGATATAGGTATAAAAATATTAGCAAAAGTATTAAGCAAGAAAAAGAAATTTAAAGCACAAAGATCAATAGAGAAGAAATAAATCTATTCCTATTTGCTGATATAATGGCATACTTGGAAAATCCTAGGGAACCAGCAGATATTAGTTGAGACAATAGCTTCAACCAAACTGCGGGTTACACAATAAAACCTGAAAAATCCATTTAACAACAAACTCCAAAATGCAAAAATATAAATTCCACAACAAATAACAAAATGCATAAACTACCCAAGGATCAATCTTCCAAAGCACACAAAAGACTTGTGTAGACTTAATTACAAATGCTCCTTATTAAAACAAAACAAAACAAAACAAAAACAGCTGAATGCTCAATTACCAATATTAAAAAAAAAGACAACACTACCATAATTAATTTATATTTTTTATTGCTATACTAAACAAAATACCAAGGAGATACTTTATAGAAGTTGATAAAATAACAAAATTCATTTGGAAAAACAAAAGATCCTGAAAATGAGTGTCAAACACATGAACTACAACACTCCCAACTGAAGCCTGAACCAGATTACAACGTAAATGGGAACCAACCAAATAAAGCAAAGATTTTATTGAACTTGAGAAAATAATAAAATAGGAAAAAATAGACAATCAAGGGAAATGATGAAAAGCAGGGACAAAGAAAGAATAGCACTTAACCTCCAATTATATTATAAAGTGGCAGTCATCAAAACCATCTGATATTGACTAAATAGAAAGATCAATGGAATAGACAACAGGAGAATCAGAAACAATGGAATTCAGTAATCCAGTGTCTGTTAAAAGTGGAAAAAATAAATTATCTAGGAAAAATATCCTTATTTGATTAAAAAAAAAGAATGGTGGGAAGATTGAAAAAATCTGGCAGAAAACAGGTTTTAAACTAACACCTTAAACTATATTCCACAATACATTATTAATGGATATAACACTTAAAGATCATATATACAAAATTAGGTGATCAAGATATCATACTCTTG